>NW_026860305.1:0-395639 GCF_026571515.1 Ruditapes philippinarum | reverse complement strand
TTGTTGTATCTCTTAAAAAAACAATGCACCTCTGTTGACATTTTTTTGTTAAAGCAAAGTGCAATTTATAAGTAATTTTGTATCACGAACTCATATCTTTCTACTCTAGTTGAAGCTCTTAAAGTTTAACCTTATTCGCGCTTTTTAATACCCTTTTGATCTTTGGCGGCCCTTAATGGTTTTCATGGTCAACCGGAGTAAGGCAGTCCAGGTGTGATAATGACTACATTGTCGCGCGCCCGTTCTCACACCTTTATTTTTCTGTATAAACACGCTACGTTTCCTCACTTTTAAATTGTCGGCAAGTACCTAGGAATCAAACGGTTATCAGTATTTCAAAAATCCGCTGTTGTTTTAAATTTTCGAAAAAATTAAATATTTTCACAACTGCGGTATGTCAAAGTTTTGTATAAATACTTGAAAGAAATTCTCACTGCATCATAACCATTTCAAAACAGACAGCTGCACAGATATATAAAACTTACCTGAAGACTTCGTATCCAAAGATGGCGGAATGCGGCCAGCAGACGTTTTCTCTACAAGAGTTTCAGACGACACTTATTCACGCTGAGAACCAGTTCCGGAAGGCATGCAACCAAATCATCCTGTTGAATATGAAAACTTCGCGCGTGCAGCGTTCGTTACAGAAGAGCCAGGTCAAATAACATGAGATCTTTCCGGTATCCACTGCGCCTGCGCCTTTCTGTCGTTGAAGGAGTCAGAAACATGTACTATGACTACGCCACGAGAAAAGCTCAACAAATTGAACAAGTTCGTGAAATAATTTCCGAACTTATTGGTCACGTGATTGTCATAGATTCTGATGACGAATTATATAGTCAACACAGAAATAAAAAGGTCCTTTTTAAGGGCAAACAAATTCTAGAAAGAACCCTTTCAGTATTGTCTATATATCAATAAAATATTTTTTTTTTATTTTTTGAAATATTCACCATGATATCAATTATATCTGACTGGCCGCTACTCACATTTTTATTTATTTATGATTTGAATGCATTTATAAAGCATATTATATAGCATAATTATGCATCGAAAATAACGCATTAATAATACGAGGTATATAAATAATAAGGCCAAATGTATTCGAATTTTACATATAGGCAGAAATTAAATCATTATTTTTACTGTGGTCGTTCACAAGTATTTAGAGATATGCAAGCACGCATGCGCGATTTAAAAAAAAATTTGTTTTCGTAATACTGAACGTCATTGACTACCTGCAAATTTTACAAGTATCAGGTACATGTTGCAATAATAAAGATGGAATTTTAGGAGAAACCATTAAACTAATGTCTGCACTATCTTTTAATGGTTTCTGAACTGAATCATGATATTCGTGGTTAAGAAATAATCAGATAGTCAGTAAAAGTGTATTTATCTTACATTATGATTTCATTGAACTATACGCAATACGAATCATTTTTTTTTCAATAGTATGATTTCATAATGTTAATTGTATCGCATAGATTATTATTTTAACGATGATCTATAACGAATAATCACACAAAATATGGTGCAAAGGCAATTTCTTGAGAGAAAAAAAGAAGACAAGAAAAAGAAAATAAATAAAAATAAAAAAATAAAAAAACTTCTTTTTTTTGTCGTAACTTTCATGAATGTATGCTTAATCATTAAAAATTTTAAAATAAGCATGAATCTAGAGGCATGCTGCTTTAAGTAAAATATATTTCATGTTCTTTATATCTTTAGCCTTAATATAATAAAGCGATTGTATTACATATGTCAAGAGCTCTTAAAGCAATTGTCCCAGTAGATATCTATCACTTCCTATATTTAAGACGTTTCAAGAATGTATTTGATAAAGGGAAGTAATTCATTCATGTTACACTCCACTTGAAAACATTTCCTGAACTTTGTCGTATCGTATTTTAACCAGATGTGATTGCAATTGTAAATTGTGTTAATGAGTGTTTTTATACAATTAGCTTCCGGAAAAATAACAGAAACATACACACTTTAAAAACATATTTGTAAAACCGCATTCTCTCGTAAGGAGCTTCAGACATGTGCACTAACTGCAATTACATGTATGTCTGTACTTGAAAAGTGTAATGTTTTTAAAAAGCGAGGTTTTTATATGTTTATAGACATTTTCTTTCAGTCAATTATTGTTATTATCATATCTGTAGAAACGTTGTAAGGGATATGAGTACATATGATATACATATAATATAGGGTACAATGGCTATAAATATTTTTTTTCCTTTTTCTTAAGTAGATAAATGCTTACTTCGATTTACTTTTTTGCTGTAATAATTTGTACTTTTTATTTGAAATTGTTACTGAACGATATCATATAAGACAAATATGAACGCGTGTGCGTTAGACTTTGAGGATATTATTTTATACATGTATGATTATGGAACGCCTTCATCGACAACTTTACGTTTCATATGATATTAAATAAATTAGTGTTTTATTCAGATCTCAACGCTGTTCATCAAGGGGCATAATTTGTTAATGTGAAATAAAACAACAAGCATCTACACTATAAATGTGTTACAGTTAGAGAACCAGACAGGGAGCCAAAAAATCTGCCTCTAACATTTAGAAAAAACACTTCTAGTATCCGAACAATGCGATAATAATAAATGTGTTCATGACAAATCTGTCTGTGTATTTAATCATTTATGACTTTATCCACAGATATTGTAAGTCTCTGTCTTTATAAAAGATAAGAATGCAATATATTTCCATATTACATCACTGATAGAGCTGTCTCTGAAAACTTTTAAGAAATAATAAGTTTTTTTGTTTTCTTTTGTGAATTTTAGCGTCAAAAACCGCCAAAGTGCTACTTTTCAGCTTCTCTGGCGGGAGGAATATCTAGTGGTGCATCTTCATGCATTTTTGTTTCATGTACGAGCGGGCCACCTGAGTAGAACGACCATTTTTCTCTGTAAGATATCTTGATATCTTCCTGTTATAGTAAAATATAAAAGAGGTCGTCGAAAAATGACTTGTTAAATGAACATAATTGTATGCCAACTATGAGAGGGTCCTTTTAGATATATGACTAGTCCTTAAAAGGATCTTTGTCTGTTTGCATTGGTTACAGTTTATCATCAGAGGCTATGTCAATCCATGACCAACAAGCTTAGAAATTAGTTCACGTAAAATTCTTAATTTGTTTAGCTTTTCTTGCGCATAGTGGTAGTACATATCTTCAACGACAACAAGGCGCATACGCAATGGGTACCGGAAAGACCTCAACACTGCAGAGCGGAATTTATTCTCAGTACAATTATTTGCTTGCAGATTCTTAAAGAGACAAACACGAGACATCATTGGATGCGAAGTGTTCTGGCAAGTTAGAATACTGTAAAGCTTATGTTTTGAATGGTTGTATGCAGGAAAATTTATAAAAAAGATATATATACAAAAACTTTGAAATTTCTTCATAGTGAAAAAACATGCGGATATCAAAAACACATCTGATCTTTTAAATTTTGACAAACATTTGAAGAATGAGATTTTATCGACATTTTAAAAGGGGAAAGACAAAAGCGTGTTTATAAAGTAAGATACGTGCGCTCGCGCGTTTCGGCGTCGCACATAGTCAGTAGTATGAGCTAGATTAGGATTAACTGGAAAGTCCTTCATTTTTAAATGAGTGCAGATTACTAAATTTTATTGATAAACTGTATTTACCATATAGCATAACGAAAACCCGGGTTAGTTTGCGATCGAACGTTGAATATGTTTTTGCCCTATTAAGTATTGAAAAATATTACAACATTGATTTTTTATATTGTTCTTGCACAATTAACATATGCAAATTATAAAGCAGTGTTGTATTCTGACAAAATCTGCGATTAAATACCTGTTTCATGAGAGAGAAAAAGACTGTAGAAGGTTTGATACTAGTTGCCAAAATTTGTATCTAAAGATTGCGATGGTCAGATGTTTTTTTAATGACAAAGCTTTCTGTAAAATAGCTTTAACAAAAACAACATTTGCTTTTTCTCAAATATCATCCAATATTTTGATTCAGTTAATTAAAAGGTGCAACATGTTTGAGATATTTTTTTTACAGTTTTCTGTTATTGAATATTTTGAATATGAAAATTAAATGAATATTTGCATATGGCGTGCGTTGCCTATTTTATAGAATGATATGAAATTTGTATGGCGTAAAATCACGATATCGCAGATGCTTTTTAATATTAATTTAGTCTTGCTATTACGTCATAAATGTTTAAAGATTTTGAAATAAAACACATTGATAAAACAGAATAATCTATAAATGTTAAATCTAGATTTTGTACGATATCAATCAAAAATGCTTTGAAACATAAAATAGGTACCTGAATATATATTTTGGTTTAAAATAAGAAAACATATATTAATAACGATATGAACGTTAATTTTAAATCTAAATTTAGTACGATATAAATAAAAAACGTTAAGGTATTAAAATGTATATTCCGATTCAAATAAAGAAAACATATATTAATACAATAAAACTACTTTAATTTTGTTATGGAGATTCATTTACAATGTAGTACATTGTTCCCCCATTTAAACATAAAGCCCAGAAGTCAGGGCACAATGATATTCAGTACATCAGTCCTAGACAGACTCCTTTAATATAAACATTAATATAATAGTGAATGTTGCTAGTGTGTTATTAAGTTGTCATGCTAAACAAGAAGACAAATGTCTGACCTTATATATAAAGACTTGAGGTGATAAAGGTGTCGTGATTTACTCTTTACTTTCTTGTCTTTTCACAAACTTGTGGCAGTTTTCTCTCCCTTCTTTCTTTACAACTTAAATCTGGTGCGTTTTAATATGTTTCGCCAATGTTATGATATTATATTGAAGGTCTATAATCTTGCGATAGTTTAATAAAACTCTGCAAAATGGAATTGCACAGTCGAAATGATACATGAAGTTACAATAAGAAAGATGGTGTGTATTTATGTTTACTTTGTCATAGGTATATCTTTTACTTTTTGATTGGCCGTCTGGCTCACTCCCTCACGTTGACCCTCCCTCACCTCATCTCTCCCTCACTCCATCTTCCCCACACACACCGCCATCTTTCTCTCCCGCCCTCATACTGTCCCTCCCTCTTATTATCTTTTCCTTTCACACTCACACTATCCCTCCCTCTCTCATTGTCTTACTCCGTCTGTACGGCACTCACTCACCAATCACTCGATCACGCACTCGTCCACTCAATCACTTCCACTCACACAATACACATATATTTTAAGTCACTTTGTACAAAATCAACCATTCAGAAAACTTTAAAGTCCAAAGTTATATAAAATATTTATCAAATCAAACACTTATATACACTTAAACACAAATATATCTTATAAATAAAAACATTGATAAATAGTTACATCTATTAGGCACACCTGTCCTTTAAAAGTGCAGATGAGTTTGTATTAACGAGATTCAAGTAGACAGGGAAATGAAAATAAAAACTTTTAACATAAATTCTTATCGTTAAAACATTACAATTTTCAAGTGCAAAGAAAACGCTATTAATGTTACAATTTTAAACCTCTTGCGCGAGAATACAGCTTAAAATTCGTGAAAATCATGCTATATTGCTCTGAATAGTATGTGTGGATTTTCTTTCTCAATAAGCAGTTTATATAAAAACACTCATTAACACAATTTACAATTGCAATAACATCTCGTTAAAATATGATACGTTAAAGTTCAGGAAACTTTCTAAGTGGAGTGTAACATGAATGAATTACCTCCCTTTATCAAATACATTGTGTAACATGGCCTCTTGAAACGTCTTAAATATGGGAAGTGATAGATATCTACTGGGACAATTACTTTAAGAGCTCTTGACATATGTCATACAATTGCTTTATTATATCATAAAATGAATTGATATTGTAGCGTAAACCAGAAAGGAACACAAGTATACGAGAGAAAAATTGATATACACGAATAAGTTCATTTTGTTAAATCGTCATACTTTAAAATACTTGAGGTAGGACTGCGATTCACAATTCTTTCTTTACTATATCCAGTGTTATTTTAACTATTTTAACTTCATTCATTATCATATACCACTCAGTCTTAACACAGACTACACAATATTTTAATATTATTCTGAACGTTTTTCCATGCTGAAGTCATCTTTTGTCGCCAAGTAAATGTCACAAGGTATACTCTTAGCCAAAATACCATTTCGCTTTGCTTTAAATAATATAACAGGTATTCCATGATCTATTTTAAACAACACAGTGAAAACTCTTTATAAATAACTTTGTTGAGTCTATAATTAAGAGGGTCTAAGAGAGACGAAGATAAATACATGTACTTCGACTAACGCGGAATTTGAGTATAGCGATTTTGATTTATTGAGAGTCAACTGTAAATAAGAAAAGTGCTATAATTTATACTTCTTTGTTAACAGTGCATAATGGGAAATGGTGAAACTTTTAAATGACTACGTTTGAATAATACCTGTAACACCGCGTGTTGTTAATATATAAAGAGTATTTCCAGCCATGTTATTGCGTTATAAAACAGTTTGAATTTGCGCTGAAAAATTTTTATTACGTAATTCATTTCAAGACAAAATTGAGAGAATGGAAGCCAAGAAATGTATCTCTTATATTAAGTGAAATATTTTTCTTCATCTGAACTTTTTTTATAGTGATACTGGTGTAGGTGTACTTTTGAAAAAGTTCTCCATGTGAGTATTTGTTAATGAGGCCCATCACAACATAAAAATAACCGTAATAAAATAATGGAAAAATAATTACTGGATATATAAAATATACAGAGCGAATATAAGATTTTTCTTGAAGTGATAAATAAATTACCTATGTGTCTGAGTATTTCATTCATGAAAAAACAGTTAAGATTATGATTTTGATTTAAGTGTTGTTGTTTTTCTTTCTCTGTACCAAACATTATTTGCTTTTCATATTTTGTTAAATTTGTACTTAAAAGCTTAATGGATTCAAAGATTCCTTCACATATGTTAAATTATATTCTTTAAGAAAGGTGTAGATGATATAAAAATATATCTTATATAAATCATGAATCAATATGAATCGCATCCAAACGCTTTTTTATGAAATGGAAAAAATGTATTCTCGTATATTGTTCTGAATAAATTCTTGTCGACAATATTGAAAGGGTTCTTTCTAGAATTTGTTTGGCCCTTAAAAGGACCTTTTTATTTCTATGTTGACTATATTTCGTCATCAGAATCTATGACGATCACGTGACCAACAAGCTCAGAAATGATTTCACGAACTTGTTCAATTTGTTGAGCTTTTCTCGTGGCGTAGTCGTAATACATATTTCTGACTCCTTCAACGACAGAAAGGCGCAGGCGCAGTGGGTACCGGAAGGTCCTCATGTTGTTTGCCTTGGCTCTTCTGTAACGAACGCTGCACGCGCGGAGTTTCATGTTCAACAGGATGATTTGGTTGCATGCCTTCCGGAACTGGTTCTCGGCGTGAATAAGTGTCGTCTGCAATTCTTGTAGAGAAAACATCTGCTGATTACATTCCTCCATCTTTGGATACGAAGTCTTCAGGTAGGTTTTGTATGTATGCTCGGTTCTCTATTTTAAAATGGTTATGATCAGGGAACCTTTCCAGAGGACTATTTATGCAAAACTTTGACATACCTAAGTTGTTTAAACATATAAATCTACGAATATTTAAAACAACAGTGGATTTTTGAAATACTGATAACCGATTGATTCCCGAGTACATGCCGACAATTTAAAAGTGATGGAACAGTAGCGTGTTTATACAAAAAGAAAAAGGTGTGAGAACGGGCGCGTGCCGGCGTCATTTATCGCACCTGTGCTACCGACATAGGTCACGTATCCATGAAACCATTAAGTGCCGCCGCTGATCAAAAGAGAGTCGTTCAAAATCGAGATTAAGTTTAACTTTACCCTTAGTTTAAAGATACTTGTTAAAAGCAATTAGTTTAAAAAAAATTAAAGATAAAGAACAACTTTTCTTGATTCGTGATGTGCTTTGCTTAGTTCGCTTAACATTTGAAGTATATAAAAAGTCTGTTTTATGTAAAATATTTATTGATATTCTACTTTCTCTGCTAAAAGCATTGTATATTGTTACAGCAATAAAGATTTTGAATTGTATTGAAAAATATATTATCAGTGTCTGAATTTATATACATGTAATTGTAATAGTATGTGAGAAGTTAGCAGTGAACAGTGAGCTAAGCAAAAAGGCATTTCAATTTATATAGGGAAGGTAATGATCTGCTGTAATGCTCAGCTGTTTTGGGCATCTAGCAGGGCATTTCTAAATATAGTGTAAAAATGCTCTGCTGCAATACTCAGCTGTCTTGGCAATCTAGCAGAGCATTCCTAGCTTTAGTGAAAAAATGCTCTGCTGGAACGCTCAGCTGGCTAGGCAATCTAGCAGTGCATTACTAAATTTAGTGTTAAAATGCTCTGCTGGAATGCTCAGCTGGCTAGGCAATCTAGCAGGGCATTACTAAATATAGTGAGAAAATGCTCTGATGGAATGCTAAGCTGGCTAGACAATCTAGCAGGGCATTACTAAATATAGTGTAAAAATATCCTGCTGGAATGCTAAGCTGGCTAGGCAATCTAGCAGGACATTACTAAATATAGTGTACAAATGCTATTCTGGAATGCTAAGCTGGCTAGGCAATCTAGCAGGGCATTACTAAATATAGTGTAAAAATGCTCTGCTTGAATGCTAAGCTGGCTAGGCAATCTAGCAGGGCATTCCTAAATATAGTGAAAAAATGCTCTGCTGGAATGCTAAGCTGGCTAGGCAATCTAGCAGAGCATTACTAAATATAGTGTAAAAAGGTTCTGCTGGAATGCTAGCTAGGTAGGCAATCTACCAGGACATTACTAAATACACTGTAAAAATGCTCTGCTGGAGTGCTAAGCTGGCTAGGCAATCTAGCAGAGCATTACTAAATATAGTGAACAAATGCTTTTCTGGAATGCTAACCTGGCTAGGCAATCCAGCAGGGCATTACTAAATATAGTGTAAAAATGCTCTGCTTGAATGCTAAGCTGGCTAGGCAATCTAGCAGGGCATTACTAAATATATTGTAAAAATGCTCTGCTGGAATGCTAAGCTGGCTAGGCAATCTAGCAGGGCATTCCTAAATATAGTGTAAAAATGCTCTAGTGGAATGCTAAGCTGCTAGGCAATCTAGCAGGGCATTACTAAATAAAGTGTTAAAATGCTCTGCAGGAATGCTCAGCTGGCTATGCACTATAGCAGAGCATTCCTTAATATAGTGAAAAAATGCTCTGGTGGAATGCTCAGCTGGCTAGGCAATCTAGCAGAGCATTACTAGATATAGTGTAAAAATGCTCTGCTGGAATGCTCAGCTGGCTAGGCACTATAGCAGAGCATTCCGTAATATAGTGAAAAAATGCTCTGGTGGAATGCTCAGCTGGCTAGGCAATCTAGCAGGGCATTACTAAATATGATGTAAAAATGCTCTGGTGGAATGCTAAGCTGGCTAGGCAATCTAGCAGGGCATTCCGAAATATAGTTAAAAAATGCTCTGGTGGAATGCTCAGTTGGCAGACTGATTCTGAGTTCCAGGATTTTTTGTTGCCAAAGTTTTATTGATATTTTCGACTTCTAGGCAATTCTGAGCACTCGCAGACTTTCAGGAATTTTCGGTGCCAATAGAAATAATGATATTTTTGACTTCTAAGGACCTTTAAGAGACTATTTCATTGTCCTGCGACTTTTTGAAGGACACTCGCAGACTTTCAGGAATTTTGGTGCCAATGCTGATATTGACAATTAAGACTTCTAGGGACCCTCAAGAGTCCATTTTGGTCGTCTGCGACTGATTCTTGGACACTCGCAGACTTTCAGGAATGGTTGGTGCCAATGGAAATAATCATATTTTTGACTTCTAGGGACCTTTAAGAGTCCATTTCATTGGCCTGCAGCGTATTGTTGGACACTCGCAGACTTTCAGGAAAGTTTGGTGCCAATAGAGATAATGGCAATTTTTACTTCTAGAGACCCACCAGAGTTCATTTCACTGGTCTGCGATTGATTTTGGGACACTTGCAGACTTTCAGGAATTTTGATGCCAATGGAGATAATGACATTTCTGACTTTTAGGGAACCGCCAGAGTACATTTCTTGGGTCTGCGACTGATTCCTTGAGACTCGCAGACTTTCAGGATGTTTAGTGCCATTGCAGATCATGACTTTTTTACTTTTAAGGACCCCTTAGTCATAAGCAGAGCATTTTTACCCTAAAATGTCATTATCTGCATTAGCACCAAAAATTCCTGAAAGTCTGCAAGTGCCCAATAATCAGTCGCAGACCAACGAAATAGACTCCGGATGGTCAAAAATGTCATAAATTGTTATTATCTCTATTGGCACCAACAATTCCTGAAAGTCTGTGACTGTCCAAGATTAAGTCGCAGACCAAAAAAATGGACCCTTGATGGTCCCTAGAAGTAAAATATGTCATTATCTGCCTTGACATCAAAAATTCCTGGAAGTCTGCAAGTGCCTCAGAATCAGTCGTAGACCAAAAAAATGGATTCAGAAAGGTCCCAATAAGTCAGAAATATCATTTTCTGCATTGACACCAAAATTCCTGAAAGTCTGCGAGTGACTCAGAATCAGTTGCAGACCAACGAAATAGACTCAAGAGGGTCCTTTTGGAGTAAAAATGTCATTATCTCCATTGGCACCGAAAATTTCTGAAAGTCTGCGAGTGTTCCAGAAACATTCGCAGACCAACGAAATGGACTCTGGATGGTCCTAAAAATTCACAAATGTCATTATCTGCATTAACACCAAAAGTTCCTGAAAGTCTGCGATCGTCCCAGAATCAGTCGGAGACCAAAGAAATGGACACTTGAGGGTCCCGTAGAAGTCAAAAATGTCATTATCTGCATTGGCATTAAATATTTCAGAAAGTCTACGAGTGCCAAATAATCAGTTGCAGACCAACGAAATTTATACTTTATTTAAGAATGCCCTGCTAGTTTGCCTAGACAGCTCAGCATTCCGGCAGAACATTTTTACACTAATTTTCAGAATGCTTTGCTGGATTGCCTAGCCAGCTGAGCATTTTTAACACTATATTTAGGAATGCCCTGCTAGATTGCTTAGCTAGCTGAGCATACCAGCAGAGCATTTTTCGCACTATATTTTGGAACGCTCTGCTATATTGCTTAGCCAGCTGAGCTTGCCAACAGAGCATTTTTACACTATATTTAGGAATGCTCTGCTTGCATTGCCTAGCCAGCTGAGCATTTTAAACACTATATTTAGGAATGCCCTTCTAGATTGCCTAGCCAGCTGAGCAATTCAGCAGAGCATTTTTACACTATATTTTGGAATGTCCCGCTAGATTGCTTAGCCAGCTAAGCATAACAGCTAAGCATTTTTACACTATATTTAGGAATGCCCTGCTAGATTGCCTAGCCAGCTGAGCATACCAGCAGATCATGTTTACACTATATTTTGGAATGCCCCGCTAGATTGCCTAGCCAGCTGAGCATAACAGCAGAGCATTTTACACTATATTTTGGAATGCCCCGCTAGATTGCTTAGCCAGCTGAGCATAACAGCAGAGCTTTTTACACTATATTTTGGAATGCCCCGCTAGATTGCTTAGCCAGCGGAGCATACCAGCAGAGCATTTTTACGCTATATTTTGGAACGCCCCGCTAGATTGCCTAGCCAGCTGAGCATACCAGCAGAGCATTTTTACACTTTATTTAGTAATGGCCTGCTAGATTGCTTACCCAGCTGAGCATACGAGCAAAGCATTTCTACACTTTATTTTGGAATGCTCTGCTAGATTGCTTACCAAGCTGAGCATAACAGCAGATCATTGATTCCCCTATATAAATCGTAATGCCTTTTTGCTTAGCTCACTGTTAACTGCTAACTTCTCACATACATTGTAATAATAGATAAAAGAGAAAAACCATTCGGGGACAAAACTTGGGGGAGACGATGAATTACAAAGTTCGTAAAATTCTGCCAAAACCTTTTAAATTATTTATAGATTCGAATTTTTGGTTGTTTTGGTTTTTTGTTATATGATATTATTTTTATAATTGAGAAAATGATTATGTTGAATAATGATATATGATACTACAGAGAACATTCTACATATAGGATAAAATAAAAGATGATGCTTTTTTTGTTTGATAATGTGGTATGTTTTTGAGTTTTAATTTATTGTAATGATTAAACGTTGTTTTGTTATATATAGTTGGTGAGTTAGTTGTTGAAATTTTATGATATGATATATGATGTGATGATATTGATGATATGATATATGATGAAAAGAAAAATATATGAGATGTGATTCCCCCAGTGACACAAACAGATAATATGGCGATTTTTGAATCATTTTCAAACTTCAATGGAGGTTGAAGAACCACATTTTTAATAGAAGTATCAGCATAAATATGCCTGCGGAAAATTTCCAAATAAGTTCTACGACACGGATGAGTCGGCTGAATACTTGAACTCTGCTGTTGCCAGCGGCTGGCTAAATATTAAAGCATAATTTGTAACAACATGCCTTCAAATTGCTTAGTTTCATGAAAATTTTAAAAAAATCTCTTAAGGTAATATATTGTGCAGTGAACAAAGCAAGTACAATGTAATTTAGAACGCCACTTACAATCCATGTAAGTACCTAAATGAGGTGAAAATATGCAAAACTAGCCCCTACTGCGTTTGTAAAGCAGTAGAATATATGGTTATAAATACTGCAAAATCAATCATCAATTGCAAAGGACACGTACGAGTGTATGAATCTTTAATCTTTTACTTTCTTTAAAATCTTTAGTACATTTTGTCTCACTTTATTTTTTTTGAAAAATTTTTTCTCAAAAAGGATGCACCCTTTTAAAATCAATATTTAAAATAAATATACATTTGTATTAATCGGAATCATAAATTTTTAATTATATCTTCAAAATCTATTTTATAACATGTAGTTGGGGTTAATTCGCACCGGAAATTTTTTCCAACATTACATAAAAGGGTTCAAGTTAAAAAAATAAAAATGGTTGAAAAATTTTTTTTTTGGCCGGGGGGGCCTATTTGTTTTTTATTTTTTTTTTTTAGGGGTTTTTTTTGTATTTTTTTGTCTTGGTTTTTAAATTTTCTTTTTTATTTTGGCTTTTAATTCAATTTCCCAAGTTTTTTTTTATTATTTAATTTCACTAGTTAAATTTAAAAACGCGAATTTTTAAGACATCTAAAAAACCAAAAGGTTGTTTGAATAACCCTGAAACTAGGGAAAATTTAAAGCCAAAACCCAATGTTTACATATTTATAACATGCTATTTAAATTCTTCATGTTGTTTATAAGATATTAACAATTCGTCTCCTAAAGTGTCTTACACTTTCAAATTTCGAGAGTCTGTCTTTTTGTTGTGGGTTTTTATTTTCTCTCTTTTTTTTTGATCATACAGGGAACAACCTAATTTCGAAGATGAAAATGTCTGTATCTAATGAATTTCCAAATAACAAGATACCAATTTAGACAATTTTCTTTCTCAGAATTTCGCCTTTTATTTTTTTGAAAAGCAAATCACCATGTATCAGACAAGAGTTCATTCAAGCGCTTGACGTGAAAAAAATTACAAACGCCGAACTTCCTCTCTAACTCATTTGTCATAAATCGGCTTGGTCCATTGAGCGTATAGATCAGTAATTAATCACGTTATGGAGTACAATACGTTAATATATAACAGTTTTGTCTAGTTGTTTATTTATCGGTTGTTGTAACCCCGCTCTCAGAGAAACGCAGTTATTGTTGAAGGAGTAACCACTAATCAATACGTTTTCGGGGAAATCGGCAAAACTACAGATCTATTAAACCATCCCAGTCCAAAAGTCTGGGCCCGGTGCCATCATTACCGTATTACATCTAATCTTTGCACTGCTTTACAAATGTTGAAAAATTGGTTTGAATATATTTTTATTCAAGGTATATATACATGTTAATAATTTACAATTTAAGCAGATAGGAATTGGACCGAGAGCTACAATAGCTCATGGTAGTCCTCTCCTAAAATGTTGAAAAATTGGTAATTGGAATTAAGTAATTTCTACTCTGAAAAGGGATCTTGCGGAAATTTCAAGTTTTATATGTGTAGTTATACATCACGTGATACGAATGACTATTTTTAGACATGAGCCTACTGTTTATTACTACCTACGCTCTGATTATGTACATTGTATGTACAAACCTGACAACATTCTGATAGTGAAATTAACAGAGCCATCTACATTTTGACCGCTAGATTTGTCTTTAAAATGCACAACCCCTTCAACAACCAACGGCAAGCAACACAATTCCAGGTCACACACCCACCCCTGTGAAAACAAATATACTTAGTAATTGTCGTCTGAAAAAATATCTTTTATTTACTTTAGAATATGCGAGGCTTGAAAGTCTACTACCAGAGATGTAGATTATCTATGTCTCTGCTTTTACAGATCATATAAATAACCAACTGTTTCAAGTTAACATATTTTTTATAAATTAAGAAATATGCTGCGCATTACATAAAACTTCCTATGAAAATATAAATACATTTTTGCATATGAAATAGCCTGCTCTGTCCAAAAGTGCAATGGTAAGAGATATGAACAACTTTTAGATCTGTAACAGAGTCCTGTCATTCGGCATTGTTCTTGCCAATCGCATCCTCTCGGTCCTTTCCGTCAAACTTCGGATAGGGACCTCGGACACAATAAATTGCAGTACATTGTAGTATAAGAAACAAATAGAAATTGATGCTGGGAGTTGCTGACATAAAAGTCCAATAAACTAAGAAAATGCATAGATATAAAAGTTAACAGTACAATATTTACATTGACATTAATTCGGATTTAGTTATAATTGAACATCAGTGGGTATTTTTAAATTGATAATGATTGTCAAAAATCTTTTCAATAATAATTTTACTGCAATATACATTTTTTTCCTTCGGATGTCAAAATTAATATAAACATCCGTTATACATTATCAAAGATTGCACTTTTGTTTACATCTAAAACCATGTACTCAAAATACACATTTTATTTCATCAATATTTCTCAATATTTCATTTATAAGTCTACAATAAATTCTGATCTTACAATGAACTAAACGAATATCCTCTACAGTATATAATCATTTTCTCTCTCGTAGAACCAGTATGCGCGCGTGTTCACGTGAGATCGCGTTAATTAGAGAGTGTACGGTAACATCAACTCTGCGAGAAGCCCGTTATCTTATCGAGTTAATCTTTGAAATTCTGAACAACCAAAAATATTTCCGATAAAGAGGAACTATGTGAGTGTACAACTATTTGAGAATGAAAATCGCTTACAGGAAACGCTGCACAATTGAAGAATTCGGAATAATCCTCAAGGGGTCGTGTTTGTACAATTTAATATATTGATATAGAGAAATTTGGATTCCGCAAAACGAGCTTATATCGATTTCTATAAAAGATATGATATTAATTTGCATGTAATTTTCTTTGCACGGAGAAGTTGGGAGAGTTTTTTTTTCTTTTGTACTATAGGGAAGTGTGGGATAATGGATAAAAACTCTGGCCTGTTAAAGAAATACAAACTATTTGGGTCAATATATAATAAACGTGCAATACTTATAACAGTGCCTTAGCACTAATTACTTTAAACATTATAATTATTGTTTGTAATTTCCCGAACTGTCCCCAGTATTTACTAAGAATTCCACTTTGTGTAATGAACCAAGGGGTTCTGGTGTGATTCTTTCCCCTGTATTGAAACTATCATCATGTACTGTTGGATGTGCTTTCAAACGGTTGACCACACCCCACTATGCAAACACTCGAGGTTTACAACGCTACACCCACCCACTTCTCTTCTACTTTGTTGTTATTGTTGTAATTGTTGTTGACTTTGTTGTTTTTCTTGACTAGTAAAAATGTCCCTTCTTCCTTTATTTCCTAAAAACCAACAAACGCAAATAGCAAATTTTGAGAAACTCACTGAGGTACAAAAAGGCTGAAAACGTAAAATTTGATTTCCCTACATAAATTAAATCAGACACTTAAATGGTCGATAATAAAAGAAATTACTCAGAATTAAACTGAAAAAGTATTTTAAGCTATTCTTAGCAGGCTTTTCGTGTTTTTTCTTCTTTTGTATAATTTTTCACATTTATTCTAGAAAAATAGATTAATCTGAAATTGTGCACACAAGTTATTAGCAAAGTGTCTATATCTCGAAAAAAAATATCAGTACCTGTCATATAAAGAAACAACCTCAGTGGAGTTCCTTTGACTCAGAAGTCCAATTCGTTTTTTTTTTTTTTAATTCTTTAGTAATGTCAAACATGTATTTTACAGTGTTTTAATTATGAATTAAGAGCAAGTTAGAAATTTAACAACTACTGAATGTGCAGTAATGTGTCGTAAAGGGAGCAAAATGTAAACAAAGTAGTATTTTGACTTCCATATTGAAAATACTAATTCACTGTAATAAAACAAATTACAAACGGTTACAAAGGTGAAAGATATGTTATGTGTTTGGCAAATTGATATTTGTTTGGAAACTGTAACATGATACCAAAAATAAAAAAGTTTTTGAGAAATAAAAATGATGCATTTGTAAGGCATATTTGGCCTTTAATGTGGACATAGCAGAATTTGTTTGCCCCTGAAACATAGGACTGCGGGTATGAATCGTTAAGGGCCCACAGCCATATATCCCTTAAATAGGGCTCACAGCCATATATCCCTTAAATAACATTAGTCTTTGAAAATAACCCGGATGCTCGTTATACAGGAACTGAAAGATCTTGTTACAAAAAAAAAAATTAAAATGTTAATACCTTTAAAACTAAATAAGGATTTTAAAATTGAGTCAGTGTAGACCATAGACAACTCGAAAAACAGAATCATTCTATAGATTTGAAAGTTTAACCTTTTCTACAAACAGACGAAAATGATATACACATTTAAAGCGCAGCTTGATTTTTTATTTATGAGTTCAACTTTATCTTTGTTCCATTTAAATCCGCCAATCGGAATATTGAATAATTTTTAGAGAAAATCGAGCTAAAGAGGGGGGAGAGAGGATATAAATGTAATTTCTAAATTCACCCATGTCATAAATAGAAGATGAGAAGTTGAGACGTCAGTCTGACATGGGAGGATCTCATATCTCAAAAATCTTGATCTGAAAAGAAATACATTTACATGAGCTGTCCCGTATGCTCGAGATTCCGAGCTTAGAATTCCTGACATTTTCGGTAGTTGAACCTGACATGGTATCATACTGTATTATAGTAGAATCTGATATTCCATGAATAAACATGATAATTCTTGTAAACTAATCCTCAGAAATAAATATCAAGACAGTTTGTGCATAGTTTTCAGAAGCTTTTTACAATATAGTACATGACAGTTACTGTTGTTTTTACTATGGTTTTTCATATCTGAATCAAAACGGTTTTTCTGCACAAGCTTCCAGCCTCTGGTAGAAAGATTAAGGCTATGACAAAGTAATTAGACATAAGAGAAAAAGTTGATGACTTAAATCTTTTGACGATGATAATGATCATTTTGTTGATGATGTTATAATTATTAATTAATCAACGACCGATCGATCGATCGAACATGCGGACGGACCAATGAACGTGCGAATAGATGACGGTTTGAACGAACGAGCAGCAAACGGACAGACGGATGGAAGGGCTAACGAACCGACGGACGGATAACAAAAGGACGAACGAACATATAAACGTTTGAATGAATTTTAACAACGCTGATAATGATGATGATGATTGTGATGATGGTGATAGTGATGATGATGATGATGATGATGATAATGAGGATGAGGCGGAGGACGACGACGATGATGATGGCGTTGATGACGACGACGATGACGATAACGACGAAGACGATCTGCTGGTTATAATGATGTGGGGAAGATCATGTAATGCAAGTGGTAATTTTGCATGAAGTGCTAACAAAGAAAGATGTGATAAACATGGAACACTCCGATAGACAATGACGTCATGGAAATGTATGGAAAGCAATGAGGTAAGCGGTTTTAGCACGACAACCAAAAAGGAGTTTGTAAAATAAAAACATGTGATAATTAACTTAATGCTGTTGTCAATATATGGAAAAACCGATCACTGTGTGGACAAGATAAAACTGTTACCAGGCGACCTATATCTTCGTAATCTATCAATACATTCCATACCCATTAACACCAATCCAAAGTTACCATACAAAACATTAGTGTCTTTTATACGTTAGAACAATGATAGTAGGAGTGTTTTTCTCATTGATAACTTTATGACGGGATGAACGCCATTAATGCTGTCAAAACACGGCACGAAGAAGCACAATATAGAGTATTCCATCGATCTTAGGGTCCCTAGACCAATAGTGTTATAAATATTTTCATTCCGTCTGATATTAATATATCGGCTATTCTATCAGCAAAAAGTCCCAAAGGTCTTGTACACTGGCTAATATTTCAATGGTTAATTATTCGCCAGCACATTCTTCTTCATTATTTCTTCTTCAGTGGACAATACGAGTTTTCATTGTGCAACAAAGGCTTGTCCGCACTGTTGTTTTTTTCTTGTTTTATTAGACTGTCTGTAGCTGTTGTTGTTTTATTTTATTTATTTATTTATTCATTTATTTAGTTATTTGGTAAGTTAGTTAGTTAGTTAGTTAGTTAGTTAGTTAGTTAGCTAGCTAGTTAGTTAGTTAGTTAGTTAGTTAGTTAGTTAGTTAGTTAGTTAGTTAGTTAGTTAGTTAGTTAGTTAGTTAGTTAGTTAGTTAGTTAGTTAGTTAGTTAGTTAGTTAGTTAGTTAGTTAGTTAGTTAGTTAGTTAGTTAGTTAGTTAGTTATTTGGTTGGGTTGGGTTGGGATGGGTTTAGTTGGGTTGGGTTGGGTTGGGTTTTGGTTTGGTTTTGGGTTTGGTTTGGTTTGGTTGGTTTGGTTTGGTTTGGTTGTTTGTTCTTTGGGGGTTGGGTTTTTTTTGTGTTTTTTTTTTTTTTTTTTTTTTTTGGGGGGGGGGGAGAGTATTGTTTATTTTTTTCGGATTTTTTATTATATTTTCTTTTGCTTATTTTCTCGTTTTGCTTTATGTGGACATATGATATAAAATATAAATAAAACAAACTATAATTGTTGGTGAAATATAGTAATATCTGAATGCCCCTTTAATATCTGTTTTATTCTGGAACCGATAATAATTATATAAGTATATTTTTGGTCCCATGTAATATTGTATCGCAAATAACAAATAATTGCGCTATTTTAATGCATTCTCTAAATAGCACATCTTTTGGGTTTATATCTACAGTCGGATCATCTCGGTTATTAGTCTTTATCCGAAGTGTGACGGAAATGGCCGAGAAGATGCGATTGAAATTATTTCTGCAAGCAGCAGTTCTATATGCTCAAATATTTATAAATATTAGGGTTTTATGTTTATTGTATTTTTTCTACTAGAAAGTAGACTGTTTCCTCGGAAATTTCACTGAACATTAAATTCGGCATCGACCAAAACGATGTTAGTTTGTGCGCATCTTTTTGAAGACGCTTTTGAAATATTCATACATTTTAACAAGTTGTCTTCAAAACCATTAGCTTTATTTACATCTTCACATTTGTTTAAACCCTGCCATAAAATTTTAATGTAGTAAACAACAAGACCCTCTGAACATTTTATAACACGACCTTGAGTTGATTGAACTATCTTTATACAAATATTTATAACATGTTTCTGTTTAAATATTTATGCCCTGGATACCTTGCATAAAACAATATGAAAAATATGGAAAACAAAACGTTACGTAAAAATAACAGGAAAAACTTATCTGGCATATGTGATTCTGGCCGGCGCATGGCGCAAATGCATTCTGCGGCTGTTGTAACCGCTATTTACTAACGATCTATTTTTTATGTGCGCACTGACACGATATAAGAAAAACTACCATCTCACACTTGACATAATTTTTATTGAAGTTTTTATTTATTATTATTGACATTTCTTGTTGCTATAACGTTTTATTGCCCTTTATTAGTTACACAATATGCAGACCATATGTTAATATTGTGTTTCTCATTTTGTTATAAAAAAACAACGTTCTTTGCTTCATTTATAAACAATATATTGTTATTGGAAGCATTCTTGGTGCATATCCATTAAAGCAGCATATTTTGTCTTTTCGCATATGCAGTACAATGCCTATGCTTTTGTCTATATAAGTAGTTCGTTATAAAAAGATATTGTGGTGGCTGATTTGGTATACTTTTGTTTGCTAGTTGGCGCTAGCGACAACACGACAAAGCGCCAAACAGCGCGTTGTAGGACTTTCGTCTTGTCGGCATATCGCTAGCGACAACACGACAAAGCGCTTAACGGCGCGTTGTCGCGCTGACGTCTTGTCGTCGTGTTTCTAGCGCGGCACGCCAAGCTGTGCTTTGTCGTGCGCGCGTTGTGGCGATGTCGTCCTGTCGCTCGGCTTATTAGCAAATCCTTCAATTTGAACCGAGCGACAATGTGACATCGCTACAACACGCCGCACGACAACGCGCCGTTTGGCGTGCAGCGCTAAAGACAGGGCGACAAGACGACAGCCCGACAACGCGATGTTTGGCGCTTTGTCGTGTTGTCGCTAGCGCCAACGCGACGCACAAAAGCGTACCAAATCAGCCACCATAAGGTATCACGAATTTGCGAGTTTGAGTTGATCAAGTGAGTAGCTTGTGTCTTTTCTTTACTATACAATTTTAGGGAATTTGTTATATCTTAATATCTCGAATTCTCGCGAGCATGAGTCAAGCGAGTAGACGTGCCTTTTCTTTACTATAATTATATGAAGTTTGTAATATCCAGATACCTCGAATTCGCGAGTTTATGTCAAGTGAGTAGCACGTGCCTTTTCTTTACTATAATTATACGGAATTTGTTATATCCAGAAATCTCGAATTCGCAAGTTTGAGTCAAGTAAGTAGCATGTGTCCTTTCTTTACTATAATTATTTTAAGTTTGTTATATCCAGATATCTCGAATTCGCGAGTTTGAGTCAAATGAGTAGCACGTGCCTTTTCTTTACTATAATTATACGGAGTTTGTTATATCCAGATATCTCGAATTCGCAAGTTTGAGTCAAGTGAGTAGCATGTGTCCTTTCTTTACTATAATTATACGGAGTTTGTTATATCCAAATATCTCGAATTCGCGAGTTTGAGTCAAGCGATTAGACGTGTCTTTTCTTCCATAACGATGACAGCTTTACCAAATTCTGTTGAGAAGTTGACAACTACTTGTGGAGAAAAAATAGACTATTAACACGAAGAACGTTCGTTATGTAACTTAGAAATGTCATCATACGGTTGGTAAACTGTAGAGCCGGTGCGTAAATCAACAAGAAATAACATTGCCGGGGGGGGGGGGGGGCAAAAAATAACAAATTTCACAAAGAGCCACTATTTCATGACAACATGAAGGTCATGTTAATCTCTGATAAACACACTTATCATCGCCCGTCCGCCTATCCGTCCGTCCACCTTTTCGTCCGTTCATCTGTCCGTCAGTTCTAAAAAATCTAATATTTACACTTTTCCTATCGTATTAAATTTGTTACAACATTGGGATTTCTTTAGCAAATGATGTAACATTCCGCCCATGTATGATGTTAACATTTGTAAGCAATGACAGTGTTGTATGTTGTTATATTTTTTCCTCTCCCCAAATTACTACAAATGTGTTCCAGATACACAATATTCATACCCTCTGTTTATGACAGGCATCTGAATTATGCAAGTATGCTACTTTGTATGTGCTTACAGACTTCTTTTTTTCAAGGCAACACAGAAATCATTATGAATGCATCGTGCACGTGTTTCAGGTACATCTTCATGCAGTACTAATTGTATTTGAGCGTTCACGCAAACAACAAGTGTTTGCGACAGATGGATCCAGCCAGCCTGGCAGCGTCTGATCAGATCATGCTGTTCGCTATCATTTCACATGGTAACAGGTTGGAAACGAACAGCATGATCTGATCACTGCGGTCGCTGCTGGATCATGCTGGTCAAACCTTATGTGGTTTGTCGGAACGGCTATATATAACAACACAAGTCACTGATCCTGTACGGAAAAAAACAACAACAAAAAACTCACAACATCATAATAGCAACTCAATAAAGAGAGAAAAAGAGAGAGGGGGTGGGGTGGGGTGCGTGAGTGCATCAAATGCTGTCATCTCTCGATCTAACTGAATGATCTCCTCCCTCCTCACCCCCCATCCCCCGGGGTCAAAAAGAAGTACGTTGAATTGAAACAAACCTGAAATGACTCTCTCAGCAAATGAACATATTAAGCTGCGGATTCGAGTTAAACAACGCTTAAAATATACAAAATGTAGTTATATTGAAACTTGCGAGTTCGAGTTAAACGCATGCTTAAAGTTAACTTTTAATTGGAATTGAATGACAAATAGTCAAACTGAAAATTTATTGCATGCATTATTATTTATATTATAATTACGTTTTGAAGCATATGGTAATTTCATATAAGAATCATCTCGTGTGATAATTATTTTAATGTAATGAATAATTTCATTTCATGAATTAATTTCATGTCATGATTCATTTTCATGCTCTAATCATTAAATGTAGTTATATCATTTCATGTAGCAACCATTTCATGTTATGATAATTTCATGTAATTATCATTTTATTAAATAATCATTTAATGTAAAAAATAATTCTTGAAATGAATTCATGCAAAAACGATTTTGATTTTGTAATTATTTCCTGTAATAATCATTGCATGTAATTATTTCCTGTAATAATCATTGCATGTAATAATTATTTCATATAATAATGATTTCATGAAATAATAATTTCATGAAATAATAGTTTCATAAAATAATCATTTTATGTAATAATCATTTTCAGGCTAAAATCATTTCATGTAATAATCATACGATATAATAATCATGAAATAAAATACATGCATGTATAGTCGTGCTAATGCGGTTCGAACCCCGTTCGCGGCATGAAGTCTTGAAGTTAAATTCGCGAAAATAAGTCAGCCATATACGAAAGGCGGGTAGGGCCATTTTAACTTCATGAATTCTAGATTCAATCTTCATGAATTCGCAATTTTAACTTCGTGCATTCCCGGTTTCAACATACGCAATTCACGAATTCACGATTTCAGGTTCATTAATTCCCGATTTCAACTTCCCGAATTCACAATTTCAACTTCATGAATTCACGATTACAGCTTCACGAATTCACGATTTCAACTTCATGAATTCACGATTTCAACGTCACGAATTCAACTTCGTTAATTCACGATTCCAACTTCACGAATTCACGATTTCAATTTCATGAATCCACGATTTAAACTTCATGAATTCACGATTTCAACTTCGTCAATTCGTGACGCTGAAGTCGTGAATTCACGAAGTTGAAATCTGAATTTCGTGAAGTTGAAATCTTGAATTCATGAAGTTGAAATGTCCCCATCGGTCTTTCGTAGCCACATGTCGTCTGCTAAATTGATGCCTGCAACTCGTGAAGAAAAGTTGACATGTGCTTGCATGGAATAAGTACATAACTGCAATATAGGTATACTATAACTATGTAGTATGGAATAAAAGCGGATAATGTACATGTAATATAAATTATATATATTTAATTTAACAAAGAGCGTCTATGTACATTTATAGTAAAGGAGTGTGAGCGCTAAAACATGGCTCATGTAAGTAGTTAAACCGTTATTTATAGATGTGTCCACATGAATTATTTACAGCTATGTCTAATTAAGAAAATTATGTCGCCTCATTTTTTTTCCTTTGGGTTCAATGAACAGCTGTGCGCTTTCAATGAGTTGTATAATTCCGTGCAGGAAGACCGATAATAGACAATATGCATAAAATTCGCGAAATGGAGAAAAAACACGAAATGACTGCTCGGAATTCTCAAGTAAAGACACAATTCAAATTCCACTGAAGTTTAACGGGAGTGCTTCGGTAAAAACAGAAATACGAATCTGTTATAAAATGAATTTTATTACTTTATGCACTCGAGTTATTTCATCTTAAAAATTCATGAATTAAAAAAAGGAAGGTCGGCTGCTGTTTTACATTAGTGTGTATATAATATGCGAAATATATCTTAAAATAACTTAATAATAATAAGAGCTATAGCCAGCTTTAGTATATTGGCAAATGGGTTTGGAGATTTCATATGACGAAACAACAACACAAACCCAATTAAAACTATATATATATAGGGACACCCGTGAATAGAGATCCCCATTTAGAACTGCGTAAAACATTTGTTTAATTGCCTAAGTTTATACATAATTTATTTCAGTTTGAATGTTAGGAAAATTATGAGACTCACAGTTATCACTCTTTATGGCGACTCATTCATTAGATTCCTCCCCTGGGACTTGTAAGAAGGTCAAACAAACATTAACTAACTATACCCTTTATCTATAGGAATCGGAAATGACTCCCTCGTGCAAGCCAGCACGGCACACCCGTGCAGTTTGCCAGGCTCCATACTGACGGCTTTTCTAACTACAAATTATAATTCTGCTTTACATTAAACTGATAATAGACAATACCAGTAATAGAAGTTTGACAAGTCCATTTAATATGGGGACTGATTTGTGCCATGTCGTATTTCCGCTCCTCGGGGCGCCCGGGGAAAACACAAAAGTAAGACAACGTGACGACTGTCGTGTTTTCGCCTGGCGAATGACTTTGTCGTACATGTATTTTGGTTTGTTTCGTTTGGCAAAGCGAAAACACAAAAATACGACAAAGTGGTGATTTTGTCGTACAGTATTATCGAGTTTTCACCTTGCGCCCCAAGGAGCAAAATACGACAAAGTGGCACAAATCAGCCACCATAGTTTAAGGAATTGTGAAGGTTAAGGGGTTGAAAACGGCATTCGTGGTTTTTTATATCCTACTCCAAGGAGCTGGACATGTCATGTAAATCTCTGCTTTAGCAGAAGGCTTATATTCTAGGCCTACTTAGATCTTAATTGATATAGGCCTACTAAAGGTTGCTAGTTGGATATTCTTGTAGAAGTTAAATACATTCTTTGCCTTTTTTGTGCAAATATCACCGAAATGTAACTATGACGAAATGTTAAGATAATTGAAATTTTAAAATCGTTTGATTTTTGCCTTTGTTTGATAACTGCAAACAAAACGTACGTAAAGCCATAAAATTGATAAATGACTCAAATCAATTGATAATTATTTTGCCATTTTAATAGCAGTGATATTTACGATATTAATATGTCAGACATGCCTGAGCTGCCATACCAGTAACTTGTATAAACTTGGAAATGAAAAAAAAAAGAGGGAAAAGCATACTTAATGCCAATGATTCAATGGAGCTTAATTAATATTTTATCAGATTTGAGTCATCCATTTTTTTTTGTTCCACTGATGTTATTATGCGGCTGATCTTTGTTCTTCTATTGGACGGATCGATAAATTATAATGCGGTCCTTCTTTTTTTAAAGCCCCTGATGATGGTAGGACGCGAAGTAGTCTTGATTAGTGAATAGCGTATGAATATTGAATATGACATTATAAACCATCTGTTAGTAAATGACCTCGCGTGCTCTGGGGTCATGAAGAAATGGCGCCAGAATGCATCAATTTTCAAATATCGATTTTTACATAATGGAACAGCGTGTTTTTACCATTAGCTAGATTGATTCAAGAAGTATTAACAAAGAATATAGGATTAATTGCACCCTACTGCAGTTAGATATTAAACAAAAATCGAGCGATTTATTTCATATTGGAAATCTCCAATTACAGCTATAGATTTAATGTGTATTTTAGTTGTACTTAATGTTTTGATATTTCATATAAATAATCCATCATTTTTGAATAACATGTGATTGATTTTTAAACACAAAAACCCTAATTAACTCCAGTCTTTAATTTCAATTCAAAAGAAATTCATACACTTTGAAGTGCTTTTTTAAAAAATATTATATGCCTTTTTAACTAATTTCGTATCGAGGTAGCGCTGAGCAGGGTTAGTTTAACCAGAGGTTCCCGTCCAAGACAATATACTTAAAACCCCTAAAGATATAATATGTTCTAAGGATACCATGCCTATTACATGTTCTTTGCCCAGAACCCCCGCAAGGTATAACCCAACAGGAAGTTGTTAACGAGTTGTTGAGATAATAGCAGAGGAGAATTCTACATAACCTGCGCGTTTAATACATCAGAATATCACAAAAAATACGACAAATAAAAAAATACGACGCACTTGAAGAATCATAGAATTTACGGCATGTTTTCACACGAAACTTCGCTATAAATCTGAAACGCATTTCCCAATCTCCCGGCATTAAAAGGTAGCATAAAACAAAAATACAGCATATGTGAGGAAAATAATGTTATAATTATTCTCTCCTTATAGCTGAATATTTCCCCAGCAAACATAATAACAAATTATATCTTTATGCTATATAGCAAAGGCAAGTTGAGTTCGTTGAATATGGTGCAATTTTTTCACTAGATAAAGATTTAGTTGCATGCATATTTAAAATAAATATTCAACAGGATTGGTTCGGCTCGTTTCTGACATTGGAAATTTTCTGCTTTTCATTTACGTAACGACTGAGTGGACATGTACTTATATAACTTTGCTAATCTCGTGATGGAATCGAACCGTCCGGTTAGCTCATTACGTAAAGCGAACGAATCCTGGTTCGATTCCCGGACGGTGCAGGTCACTTTCGTGAAATCCTTACGATGAAACAATCCTTTCTACGACCATTTGCACTGTACATCTGCTCTGGCATGTACAGAAGTTATTAGTTCCTTGCGAAAGTGAAGGCAACTAGTACTGGTAAAGGGCTTGACAGCCTGCCCAGGAACGATGTGGTGGAGAACTGTGCTCTGGTAAATTCAATGTGGCTTAAAACGGCGAAACTTATATCCTGTGGACCATCTGCCGATATCCGGGGAGCGGCCTTAAAAAGTAGCAGGGACGACGAGGAAAGTGTGCTAGGGTGCGTGAGCCCCTTGCACAGATAGTGATGGCTTAAAAGGCAGACCCTTTGGTTGGCACCAATAGCCCTTTTTTATGGCTACCTTTTCATATTGTCTCAGGTTACTGTACATTTATGTTCGATATAGGCCGCCGTACAGTGATCTACTTTTGACTGTGGCTAATACTCCCTGGAAATTGCATGGAGGTAAAGTATCACCACTTTGTGCTTCAAAATTAATCCACTGGTGACATGTCCGGGTCCGTAATCGACTTCAAAAAGCAGTATTGTGCCCTTACGAGCGGAAAGATCCAATTAAATATAGTCTAAAGACAGATAGATGGAATCGATTCTTTTGGCTCAGTGGTCTAGAGCGTTGATAGCTTATAGGCGGTGGTCGCGAGTTCGAATCCCAGCCACGGTAGGGATCATTTCTGATACATTTGCATATTTCTATTATGAACTATTTTGTGTAATGAATTCAACATTTAAATGTGTGTGACAAAGTTTGGGCGTACACGAAAACGGCTACCTATATGAACCCTATTTCAAAAATACGCCGTACATTTTTTTACAAGCGCATTCATGACTTGCACCCACAAAAGAAAATACATTTCTAACTAGCGTTTCATTATAAAATTAATCAGAATTGGACCAGATTTAAAGCCTCAATTGATGACCAAACACCGATGATGTAATTACTTCACGCTCGAACTGTAAATGATTTCGCTAAGGCTTGTAATCAGTAATTTGTACGAAATTCTTAGAGAATTCTATGACAATAAAACTAGAGATTTTGCCAACTGTCTGACTCTTTATATCAGATTAATCCTCAAATCGGCCATTTAAACGGTGAAGAAAGAATGAATTTTCTGAAAACACACGCCAGACAAAATCACAGCATTGATGGCAAGTGTACATCAGTTACAAATTCTTCCGCAATGGTTTCTTTTCCATGAAATGACCGTAATATTCATTGGATAAGTCTTCTCTGAAAATCGGATTCGGCTCTTATGAATTAATCTAATATCATGCTATGCTATGCAGTGAAATTTGCACTCACTAGTATTGCTGCTTGTTATAAACTCTATTTCAGTTGTTAAATTTAATGTATTCGTACGCGCGTAAAATTATTTACAGAACTGGTACAAAAATATGGCACTAAGTTCAGTACAATCCAATTACGTGGTAAGCGAACCTTTCCCAGAATTTAAAATAAATGAAGTCACCAATTCTTAGGTCTAAGGTCCGGTTTTCTGGAATGGTCATAAAGAGGTCCTAAAGAAGCACCGGACCAAAGCCGCGTCATATATTCAAAAACAACACAATGCGATGACAGTTTACTATCAACAGATATACTATGTTAATTACCTCTTTTAATGACCGCACCTCGCTCGAATCCTAAGTATATTGCATTAATCATTCAAACTGGCAGACATTTTCTGAAATGCTTTAGTTCAGAAATAACAAAATATTGGGAGAAGACGGAAATTAAACATTTTATATGGGTGTGGGATGCACTATTTTATTTATCATGTTTTTTCACTTCGTCATTTGGGATGCACTCTTTTATTTATATATTTTCACTTTGTCATTTTGTTTGAAGAAGTAATTGCGGTGCAGACTCCAATAGACTTGACAGATAGATCGATTTTGTTTTACACTGGCCACTTAAGTCTTTTAGTATTATTAGTTAGTCGGGAATGAGTGGGTATAGCTTTTTCTCTTATAAAATAAATTTGTAAAGTAACCATCTTTGGAATTAAGTAATTATTTTCGATTTCTTTAGAACTAAAGGGTAACAACTTTTGGAATGCCCATTGTATAATTTCTAGAAGTTGGGAAATCGGAAGTATATATATATTGCTCGGACTCGGGCTGCATAGGCTGGTGGGGCTCGATCAGTACCAATGCTGATGTGTCCGACTACCGTATTACCGGCGCCCGGATGGCTAAGTTCTTGCCTCTCGACCTATCATGTCGAACCAGCTTTGCCGTGTTTCAATTTGTAATTAAAAGTAAATACATGTATATTAATAACACTTTCCCCCCATTTTCTTTTAATTAACAATAGATTTTGAATTGGTAGATATTTATTTATTTTGTCCTTCGTGACTACTGTATGCTAATATGCAATTGTTGACTTGTATAATAGAAAAATATTAATTAGCACGGTGGCTTCGTCTAATTGAGATTCATGTCACGCTGGTATTATAATATACATGCATATAATAGCTTAGTAATAACACAAATTGTCGTCTGCTTAACTAAGTTAACCCTAGCGTGATACTAGGGGAGAAAATAAAAATATCCTAACATTTATAAACATTGTAAAAATGTAGCATAATATTTACGGGGCGCTTCGTTATTGTTAATGCCGAGTCTTAATTTTCGTTGCCATAGCTACCAGAATAAAACGGTGTCTATTTCATTGGTAGCTGTGACAAGTGATTTGAATTGATCAGGCGAGAGCAAACACATAAATGATTCATTTCTGATTGTAGAGAATATCTTAAATTCTGCGATGCTGCTCTCGTTCTATGTTGGTAGCAGAAGATCTTTGTTCGTCTGCCGATTTTTTTTTAAATAATAGTTATCATAAAGATAAGTGTGTGGTTATCTCAAGGGTTGTTTTACATTTGAGTATATTATTGTACGTATCAAAATTTTTAATTTTTAAAGTGGGTTTTTCCTCAATAGCCAGCCCCTTGAAATGAACCATAGAGACCGGAAGTCGGACACTAGACATAGAAATATATTAATAATGTCTTTATTTTGCATTTTTGTTGTTTTATTAAGATAAGTTTTATCTCCACAAAGCATGTGACGCAATTTGCAATATATTGGAGTCACGTAATATTCCAGTTCAAATACGAACATTACAGAAAACAGAATTCATTTTACCAATTCAACATGAAAGTACATCATTCACAGACTGATTGGCAACAAAATTTAAGTCATAACATTACTGACTTCCAAGACATCTATCTATGACGGTTTCCCTTGCAAGAAAACTACTTTTCTGTAATCCACTCACAACTTCTCCACAAGGCACCAGTGTGGAGAAACGAATGTTCTTTAGAACAGACTATAAAATATGCAAATGCAATACTTTCCGCTCAAGATTTAGTACAAATATGCTGGTATTCCACATAGCTAACCAAGCTTGGCCATGTTTTATAATAATTATGCAGTAGAACTCTGGCCTGAAAACAGTTCATAGCATCATTAAAGCTTCTCTTAACGGGTATGAAAACAAAAGCACCATAAATTTCAATCAATATAAAACAAAAGACACCAAGTTTTTTTGTACTTTTAATAGCAGAAAAATAAAATTTTACATTTCATTTGAGTTTTGAAAAATCTGCAAATATAGTTCAATATAAGATTGGGCCTTGAACCTGCCCAGTAAAATAAAAAATATTTATGTATATTTGTTAATCCAGTCGGCTCCACCGACCTTTTATCTTGTCTAGATCACTACTATACACATATAATTGCATACGTTGAATATATACGAAAATAATAAAATAGAAAAATCTAAGCTCTAACAACTTTTTGGATAGCCACTTGCACATTTTTGCGTGTGAACAATTAATTATGAATCATATTAACAACATTTACAGCAAAAATTCTTTGCGTAACAAACAAATATATATATATATAATATATAATAATAATAAAACAGGGACCCCCCTTTTATTAAACTTTTTTCTTGCCGTCAGTAACATCTGATAAAAAGACCCAAGAAAAAATTTACTTAATTTGATCAAAGAAAAAAGAAAATTGATATTCAAATGTGTTACCTCCATTTGGTTTTATATAAATATATACATAGTACAAAAAATAATAAAGACTTTGTTCCTCAGGAAAAAGCTAACCGAACAAGATTCCTTCCTCAAAATGAAAAAAATAAACAAAAAAGAATAATATAAAAGAAAAATAAACATTAACAAAAATAAAAGAATTACAATAGAATCTCTTTATAATATTGGAGTAAGAAGTTTTGTTTTTAAGTAAACTCGAAGCAGATTTACTAAAAAACACATATACAAAATCAGTATAAAATATTTTTTTGGTTGTTTTCTTTATTAAATACTTATTCAACAATCAATTAATAACATTTCGGCTAAAGCAAGAAAAATTGGAATTTGTTTTTCATCCTCAGTTACAAAATCAATCTGTTAATCAATAAAAAGAATGTGTAAGAAATCAATAACTTAAAACATGAATCTATCCATTACCTCTCTCTCTCATTTCTCTAAATAAAGCTATTCATTACTAAAATACCCCCAGCATACTTCCAATGTTAAAATATAATAGTTCTAAAGCCATGTTTATTAAAACATAAGTACATAAAACATGTTTGAATCAAATAAATTCTACACTCCCAGATTCCACAACAGAAAAGCTGAAATTTCTTACAGGTAAAAAACAAAAACATCCCAAATGGCATGAAGATGGTAAGTGCCTTACATGTTAGTTTCACCCTGTTCCATTCTTGATTATAATCATCAAAATTCCTTAGGTTTAAAATCTTAAGTATAATCTCTTTGAAAAATGCTAAACACCCAAAAATTACTAACATGTCAATTTCTTTTCTTTTTTTTTCCAGTTCCATAATTGAGTATGCTTTTTTTTCCACTCTTTTTTGTAAATTGTTCCTTTCTTCTGTTTTCTTTGGAGAGAAAATTAAACCAAAAGATTGGCATAAGGTCTTTAAATGTTTTTTAAAGCACTGTCGAGTTAATATGGGTAAAAAAATACTTGTGTTGGATTAAAACAATAGTTCAGTATAACAGTTTAAACATACAAAAATATACAAATAAAATTTTGTTCACAATATTATGGGTCCAGATGCAAGTTAAGTTTGGGCCCTATATTCTGGGAGTTATTATCACATTATTTGGAATATAAGGTTACTGTAAAACCAGAAATTTATGCGGAGGTACATATTTCGTAAATTCCAGATTTTTGTAAAAAATAAATATTTGCAACTGGGTAAACTTTTGCATCTACTGTAAATTGGAAGTAGCAGTGAAAATGCAAGTTTTCCAATTAGCAGTGAATTGGAAGTTCAACTCCCCATTTGTCCAAAATGTCTATTTCACAAAAATATTTGCCCCGCAAAATATCTAAATTTACAGTACATGTACTAAAGTGGTCTTTTCATATACAGTTCAAATTCCCTTTTAAAACTCTATATATATATATATATAGTTCAAATGGGTAGAGAAAGGAGGGGGGGTGTGTAGTAGGGAAAAAACGGGTAGTTTGAATAAGTGTAAGGTGCAGATCTCACAATAATAAAGGATTTCATAGACAGAAAGAAAGAAGTATAATGGAGTGGGTGGGGTATACAACATTTATTGTATATAGATTATTAATATATCTGAAAACAAAATTTTTTTTTCTATAAAAATATCTTATATCTTCTCAAACACGAATTCACTGACACTTTATTGAACTCTACAACAAACAGGGGGGGTGGGGATATGAGAAGATGATGTACTATTTATTAAACAATAGGGTACATGTATATATCTAACGGGATTTCACAAATATAGTACTTTTGAGTCCCTTAATTTACTATTGCATAAATAATTGATTCAAAAAATTCTTTCACAAATAACTACATATATATATATGATATATATTCCAAGTTTTCAGAGTTTCCTTTATGAAAATTTGGCAGGTTATTATTATGTTGATCATAAAAAGCAAAATAGTTTGTTTTTATTACTCAATTACACAACAAAAGAACACCAGACTGTAAAAATATTTAGTGATTTTGTCTGAAGAAAATAAAATAATTCCAAATTATACATTTCTCATTAATAGTAAAGATTCACCTTTAAAATCAAAAGGATTTTTTTTCATTTTTGGCATGGACAAAACAATAAAAGGTTGGGCGATAAAAATTTCTTGATGAGTTTTTGTGAATTTCTTGATGATAAAATACATTATACATGGAATTAACACACATTTGTTGCCTGTGCATAGATAATCAGTGATCTCTTGGTTTATATCTGGGTGAGTGATGATAATGATGAGGAATGATCGATTGAATGATGATAGTTTTAAGAAAATCGCAATTTCACATATATATCTGTTTCAATTGGTTCATAAATATATAATAAATATATCTTATACATTTCGATTTATTTTCTAAAAATAGTAATTGTCTAATATCCCTATACATTTGTGTTTTTTTTAACCTTCTATTATTTACTTGCGCTACTTTTTTTGATGAATAATTTACAATCTAACTAGGTTTTAACAACACTTTCTCTCTCACATATCAAAGTCATGTAAACTTTTCATAAATCTACTTCTATTACAAAAATAATTATGGTTGCATAAATAAATAAAGCCTTTCAGAGCAATTACTTAACATGGAGAACAGTGGTTTAATAGCTCCATTACAAATATACATGGAAAACAAAGACGTCTTTGTTCAAGCAAATATTGATTACGTTGCCAAAATCTTTGTTCACATCAATAAATAAACACAACTAAGGCATGGTCTCGATTGAATTTCATCATCAAGGTTCGATTACCTACATCAATTAATTATTAAATCTTAATTTAAATTTTGTTCAAAACCTGACATACGAAATAGTCTAAAGTATATATATAACTGTATTAATTTTACAAGCTTACTTAATTTTTTGATCTCGATATTTTTCCCCTCTCTTTTCTCAATTGTTTCCATTTTTCTTTGAATTTCTGTTTACCATCATTTTCTTTAAACTTTACATTAAGAATTAAAGATGTGTAAAAACCTTCCATGAAAATTTTTAAGACCCAAGTACCATTTAAGACAAAAATGTTGTTTTTTTAGCATTTCATGGTGATGTTTAAAACATGTATATAAATTTGAGCAGTGGGGCGGGGGCTGTGAAATTAAATCAAGGGGTTGTGATCAGCTATATATATATTCTCTTTTTTGGAAGACCATATGGCTTAAGGAAGCTAAAAACTACAACAAAATCCCAAAATCATTAATGCACTTTAGGAACTATGTGATGATGTTATTTGTTGAGTTAATTGAACAACAGGTCACACTGGCTAATTGCTCTTTCTCATTGTAATAAATTCTGCCAATTATTGAAACCATATGTTTCAATATCAGGAATTTGATGGAACTTTCCTATATAAAAGAGCTATCTAACGATTAAATTACTGAAAAAAGTTATTTTTTGGCCATATAAATGCACTAAAAATTTCTTCTTGCATAATAAAAATAGAGGTTTTTAAATCTTTTTAACCAAAGTGACCTGACCCTCAACTGATGTTACAAATATTTGTTTCATTTCGATTCATTCTTAACATAGTTTTGCGCTTAATGGGAGACATTTATTAATTAACGCGATGCAAGAAAAATATAATACATATAATTCAAGGCAGCTCACTTCTACCTGTCTTACAACATCGTGGATAAATAATCGTATTTTATGTTACTACAATGGAGATGATGAAAACACAGTTTCAAATAAAGTAATGGAACGTAGAAGAATATAAATGTCATGAAAACGAATACATGTATATAATTTATAATATATATATCTATCATTTGGAGACAACTTATTACGTATGTGATTTATAAAATCACAAACATTTGATGGAAAGAATTATTGCTTTAATAGGTACGAGTTCCTTTAATATCAAGGCCGCCATTTCTTACTTGACAAGTAAAAATGATATGGATCAAGGGTATGATTTTCGCTATAACCTCATACTTGAATGACAAACACAGAACGTTGACAATATTTGTAATTGTACGTTTCTCAGTGTCTCAATTTTTTATTTAACATTCTGTTCAAGATTCGATCCCCTTTTAAAAACTGATCCCTTGAATTTCAATTTATAGCTATGTTCCCTAATAACTTTTAATCCCCTTGCTTGCAGATTCCAATGGCGTTACCTTAAAAACGAAGTCTACAACTAGATGGACAACAGAATGGGTGATACATATATTCAATCGAATTTTCTGCGACCCAATCGTCTGCTATTGATACTTGGCATAAACCAAGCATAATATTTAATGTAATATCAATGTTTATAGGAGCACAGATCTATAAGTATTTCAATGGGCAAAAAAATATATTACAAAAAACGCCTATATATTACTCTCAATATATTTTTATAGAACAAAATAAAGCTGTACTTTTGAAAAACAAAAAATATATGTATATATAACATTTTTCCTAATTAATCTATGATAATTATACACTATGTACAAATAAACACGTTAATAACATATTTTGCAAAAATGGAAAAAATGTAGGCATAATTGGTAAATCGTATACACAAAAATAACATTAGCACTTGAATTTGCCTGATATTTCCGAGACATAGATTTTCCTCCCAAGGTTCAGTATTGAAAACATCCAATAATGCACAAAACGAGCGTGTATTGGTCAATTGGTCAGTCTGTACTGTAACTATCCGTTATGCATATCAGCCAACAAAAATATTTGCCTAAGCTGTATAATGTATACATTACACAGAAAAACTGAGCATATGAATCCCCCCATTTGTTTTCTATTTACATAACTACCACATCTTTCCCATAAGGTAACTCTAGATCTAAATAATTACAATCGGGGTATTAGTCAGTGTTCAAAATAATGATTGTCAAAGTTTGGTGTTTTTTTTTTCTTGCAAGTAAGAAAGAATCCCGAATCCCTAATGTGAGTCACTTTACATGAAACAAAATTTACTAAACATTTAACTTGACAAGTATTTCAGAAGTATATATTTGTGCCAAGTATGCACTTCTTCGAAAAAAAGGCATCGAGTGCGTGAAAGAATTTCAGGCAAATTCAAGATGCTAGTAAAAAGTTCAACAATTTAATTAAACAAGTCTTTAATACATACTATACTGTAAACAGTGAATAAAATATGTCTATATATTTGTTTCAAATATAAAAGTCAATAATTAAATATAATACTATAGATTTACTGGATAATTGAAATATTTATACACAAAAATCCTTGTGAAAAATGTTGCGTGGGGGGCGTGGGCAATGACAAAAATGACCAATTTCAAATGTTGATTTGCATCATAAATTTTATACATCTTATTATATAATATATAACTCAATTATAATAATCTCATAAATATTCATAATATGCATGATCGCTAGCGGGTATTGATTGATGCCAGTCCCCTTTTCAAGGCGGGGCTAAGAATGAAACATGAAATTATCTCAAAAGATAGCAATTATCATAAACCATCGGGCAAAATTAATTTGTGAACAGTAAATTATCAGAGCAGTGTTTTTACTCCATATGAAAGATTGTCAAAGGTTTTATTTCAAGTCAAATTAATCAAGCGTTACAATAATTTCATAAATTAATCCTTGTAAATAGAAGAAAAATCATCTTGTGTCATTAATTATATAGATAACAAATCAATTTTTCTCGACACAAAAAAATTACAAAAGCTACAATTCTTCACAAAAAGCTTCATAGTAAAGAATAGAGTAATTAATTTTTTTTTTTCCGAATTAGGTCGTTACAAAATGGGGGAAAAGTGTATGTTTAGACAATACATTGTATATTCTGCCTACCAGAGTTCCAGCATTCGCAGTCATTGATTATTGGTCTAGTGTATGCAATGTTAGAATCAACATTGCTATGTTTAAAGATAGGTATCTATGTATTCCTCCCTCTCTCTGCCGTTCTAGACTAACTAACTACAGATAACAGGCAAAATTCCAACATAATAATAATTCCCCAGTTATGTAGTCTGCCTTTCAAGTAATTGAACATAGAAGCAATATGAAAAATTGGCACATACTCTTCAGAATGGAATTTTCTACAGATATTTGGATAGCAGATGATTTTTTTTTAATATATAATTATATAGTGTTTGTATTTTATGATTTTTTTTTATGAAATGATCCGAATGGCCTGAGAGGGTTCTTGTCTGCAGACTGGGCAAATCCTGTCAACTGTACCTGTTGGTTTCTCCACTATCAAACTTGCACATTCCATACAAAAGAAGTTATGTCCACATGGAACTAGGGCCGCAACTACCTCACTTTCAGAGCACATGATACAGTTTCTGCGTACACCGAGTCCAGACTCGCCAGCCGCACTTAATGTACTGGCATCAGCACTTGTAGAATTAACACTTATTCCGTTTACATTTGAGTCAAGTCCGACACTACTTGTGCACGTGATTCCGGACACGGCCGGAAACAACTCACTCTGGAGAGTAACAAATGGCGTAAAAGCACTAGCAAGAGGATCGCTGCGTATCCTCCGGGATGAAGGAGGCTCTGACGGGGGTGAATGTGATGTGGAATTTGTACCCGTTGCGCTTGACCCGGTTGACATTTCACTTGAAGTCGGTGATATCCGTGGGATTCCGCTCATACCTGATCCGATGGCGTTCATGTTTGTTGTATTTGTTGTTCCGAATAGCGAGACTAGGTTGGGATTTCTGTTGTCGTTCACGTCGGACCACACACCAGGAGGTACACTTGTATCAAATGATGGGAGAGCCAATTCCCTCATCATTCAAACTGTCATAAATGTTTGGAAACCCATTAAATGTGGAGCCAAAGCCATTCACTTGCCCAGGAAAGTCCGAAATTTTCGATGTGCCGTTTACAGGAGGGAAGTTAAACACAGTCTCTGGTCCGCGGTTCATAAGTCCATTTCCGTTTAATGCATTGTTGTAAGCAGTAAATGCAGACATTCCATTTGTTGATTTACCGAATATTGAACTAATATAATCACTGCTTGAACCATTCAATTCATGGAATCCCGAATCTATTCCATTTCGATGGAAATCATCATCTGGTGCGTTGTCTACCATACCTCCAGTTCGAAGGGCAATATGACTCTCAATCTCCTGACGAGCTTTCTCAACATTTTCTGGAAGACCTGTGACCTCGAACACGGGCTCTTTGTCTCTGCTTGGTGTTACGATGTATGTGTGCGTCTGTTGTTGAATCCTCTTTATTGTTGCTCCTTTTGGTCCGACAACAAGGCCAACAACTCTGTATGGGACTCGTACCTGGATGGTTACCTGACCTGGGGCGTTTGGACTAGGGGGACCTGATAAACCATTACTTGAGATGCTGGTTACACTAGAGTTCCGTCTAGACGCCCTGATTTGACTGAAGTGTTCGGCAGCAGATAGTATTTCCCGTTTAGCAAGTACGACGTCATCTTTGCGTCCTGTAACAACGAAGACTGGCTCTTCTCCACGCACTGGTGTTTTTATGTAAGTGTTGGTTTTAGCTCTCAAGGCTTTGATTTTGCAACCTGTAAAAAAAATGCATCTTCATTAGTTCTGAATAAAAATCTCTGAAGTACCCATTTTATATATCCATTTCTGTACATTACTAACACTTGATCTATACCAATTTTCAATTGCCATACCAGAAGTACCAATTGATATTTAGTTTTTTAGAACATAAATTTTAGGTTTTAGTATCAAAATAACTTGGATAATAATAATTGGTTACTTCACGGTACCTTTGGTCAATTTAAGTTTTTAATGCACATGACGGACTAAAATCTGCCTTCACTATTTTAACAGGATTATTTCCTTTTAGATATAAACATATTATACCTATATTTAAAAATATATATATAAAACACCTGACCAGCAAAATGTGTTACTTTACTTAAATGCAATAGCAACCCTGTATTTAGAAATAGCATTAATTTAACAAATTGGTAACTTGTGACTGTGAGTGAAATAAAGGTCCTCATAATATTTCTTTCAACATTTTTATCAAATACTTGTAAATTATTAAAATATAGTAAAATCTGCAGTTTTACTTTTAACAGATAATTAATAACAACATCATATTGACCTAAAAATTTTTTTGGAAAAAAAATTCTTTACATAATTTTATGTGATAAATATGAGATTTTTATATCTAGCAACAACTTTGCTTATTCTGGCATTTAGCCATATAAACATCTAAGTTATTTGACTGGAGTAATATTTCATTTCTCATACAAAAATGTAGCCCTCTACTGTACTACTGTACATGTACGTTTCGACCTCACCTATGTAACTTACTTATACACTAAAAGATGTTGTTACTTGAGTAGGGTCATTTATATGCAATAAATAACTAAACAAATACTTTATTGTTTTACAAAGAAAATAACGGGATTAACTCTGAAATTTGAAACTAATCTTTATAATCTAGAATTTCAATTAGACTGGTTTAACACGCACATGTGTTTCTATGAATAACGCGCCAAACGGAACGTGCGATAAAGGAATAACTGTGTTTACCACGAGACGTTTAGCGGAAAATACCCCATGTAAATAAAGAACTACACACTTTACCTTGCCTACCCACGATTTCGGCCACATGCTCAGAGCTCGGCACAGGCACGCATTCGGTCATGTTGGCACTACGCCTCTTAGCTTGCTCCTCGGCGAAACTTTGTGGCGAAAGGTTTCCGTTGTTTGTTGGCATATTTTCATCATCCCCATTCAAACCCAATAACGAAAGTTCAAAAGCGAGCTGCAGCGCACGCTGGTCCTCCATCAATTGTGAATTTGAACTCATATCCGTGTAAACACTCGCTGGCATGTTCACTTCATTAAATAAATCCACAATATAAGAAAAATATAACTAGAATTTGTATCAGTTTCCGTTAATTTCCACGTTCTACACAGTTCGAAGCATGTGAAATGTCTGCTCGAACATCCAAATGTACATAGCATAAAATGATGGTGGCGTGACGTCATTTCCCAAGATCCATCAAAATCGTAAATACTGCTGGCTGCATCAGCTATCTTATTGGTCGATATTTCGTAAAGGGCGGAGTCACACAGGCATGTATTACAAACAATAACATTACTAATTTGCGTGCGTAATTGCCAATTTTTTGTTTCCTGCTTTTATCGTAATTAATTTACAGGTGTTAATTGGTCGAGTTTTCCTTTCTTTAATTGCTTATCAAAGAATTACTCAAAATTAATCCTTTCTTATACTAAAAAGGTGATAAACTGCGAATCAATTATCGGCCACGTGGAGCTAAAAATAGTAACGGTTTGAAACTCTTTGTTACCCGTTTTTCTTACGGCTGGATAACTTTCCATTCATCGTTTTTCGGCGCGCAGAATTGAGTAGCACGTGGAGTTAATCCGCTCTTTCCGTTACAATATTTGAAAAGCATGACAAAAGAAAGGAAACAAAGTTACAAAAAAGTCGAAAAAACTTAATTTACGCATTTAAATCGATTCAGGACCCTAGATTTGGGTTTCCTCTTTGATTTAACTAAGATTTAAAACATACGAAATAAATAACTCGCAGATAAAATTGTTAAATACAAATTTAAAATAAACCTAACTTCTTAATATAAATCTGATCACGTCGTGTACATGTATTTTAACGCATTGATTGTGTAATCCTTCCCCAGTTTCAAACTTAAGAAAATTAGAATTTAGGGTTAAATTTATTCTACAAAAATACTTTAGAAAATCGTCAAATAAACATCTATACGTGAAGTCTATATATGATAATATAGATAGACAAACCATAAGTTCTAAACATGTTAGCAAATTTCTTGCTTTATGCAATAATTAGCAATAATAATAATGATAATTAAATAATAATTCAAAAAATGACATTTCAATTTTTTTTCTACATAACGAACAAAAACAACACATTTTCTTTATCTTGTGAATACCCATATTGTTGTAACAAGGATAACTTTATTTTTACATTTCATATATTTAGTAAATATTGCCAAAATGGGCAATGATTGACCCGGGGTGTTATGGCAAGTGTTCACCTGAACCTTTCCTTCAGGGGAGAGGAGAGGGGTACAAATGTTCACTGATTCAGTTTTAGAATGGGGTGGTCATGTGTCCTAGGGAGAAGGTGAGTGAGGGGGGGGGGGGGGTTGGGGGGGATTCGAAACTATCATATCTTAGAAACATTTATGGTAGTGATATTCTTTCAAGTGAAGGGTTGATATCTGTATTCTTTCTAAATACACAGGAACTTTTAAATTTCTATTTGAAAGATCATGATGTATAAAATCAAAAAATTAATTACATATTACATAAAGCTGAAATTTCGTATATGAACCTGTATTATGCAATGTAAGATGTGAATACTTTTGATACGGTCTGTCTTGTTGTTGTTTTTGTTGTTGTTGTTATTTTTTGTTTTTTTTTTTTTTTGGGGGGGGGGGGGGGGTGTACCTGAGATAATTCATATTCCATTGTAGTATATTTGTTTTTTCTAAAGAAGAAAAACTACCCATATCTTTTTTTATATTTACCAGATTACGGACTACATGTGTACTATAGTTATACATATATATTATAAAGGTACATCTATAAATGTAACAAAACATCCATTTATTTATGTTGATATGACGTAATATTAAACGACTTTTTAAAAAGGGGTGCAAAATTCTGCTGAGTGACTGCCATATTTGCCACATGATTGTGAATGCCAAAAATTATCCACAGCTAATCAGATGTGCCATATATTTCGCTCATTCGTAATTATTGTCTCTTGAAGAACAGGAAATGTCCAATAAAACCGATTTGTTTTGGTCGTAAATTATCACATGAAAACGAAACTGTGAGCCGCTGATCACGTGACATTACCCAGACCATTGTGCCAGATTTGACCACCTGTAGAACATTTCCGTTCAAACTGCGTAGCCACATTCCCGCGTATGTATGTATTTCCGTTGAATAAGTAATTGAAGTTATGCAAGTACCACTTCCCCTCGATATATAGATCCGACAAATAGTATGTATATATGCTCGTCTGCTCTCAAATACCTAAAGAGATTGTTTCCTGTTATCTTTTATGTAAAACATATACAGTTTAACCTAAGATCAAAACAAAAGTATACGTACTTAAAAGAAGAAGACCCTTTTCAAGTTTGAACACACAAAAAAGTACAGTCAGATTAAAAACACCATAAACAACTCTGTTCTCTTCACCCAAAGCCCTTCGATCACAGTCACACACAAAAATTTACATTTTTTCTGCATAAATGAAAACTTTTTTACACATTCGTAACTAACTGTCCTCAGTACATTTGAAAAGAATTTTTTGTATCACATTTGAGACAAAAAATGACCAGTAACGCATCTTTTTAGTCTGTTAAAAAATCGAAAAAGCGTATCAAACGCTTTAGTCAAATAATTCATTTAAATATTTAACAAATTTCAAATATATTCAATCGGACATTAAAGTGGATTGGACAAATTGTTTCTTCTGTCAATTAAAGCGGTGGTAGAGAATATTTTAAAGTATTCCAGAATTTACAAACCAATATTAGTGTATCATTTGGATATTCTTATAAAATATTATTTGAAACATAAAAAAATGTTGATAAAGTTCAAAGCGATTTAGTATGTACATTTATATGGATAATTATAATATATTGTTCTAGAACAATTTATTATCTGGTCATATTGGATCATGTATCTCACGCCTCCAACATCCATACATGATTCTTTTGTGGTTTGTTGTTATATGTCTAAATACTTTCACTTTAATTGATTTCAGAATATGAAACGGTCATTTAAGCCACTATTTTCAATGTTTTAATTAAAAAATCATTACAAATGCCCCACAAGTTAAACATTAACGAAAATATGACAGAATCGATAAAAAGATAGATTTTACAGGCCCTGAAAGTAACCGTTTTAGTTATATCGTAAGAATTTTGTTTTTGGCGGGAAAACAGGTAAAAGTGGGATCCTTCTCTTATAATAAGAGATCAATTTAACAAGTGGTACCAGATGTCAAGTACCGGTCCATTAGATGAAATAGTGTTATAATTATACGGATGATACTGAATAGGAAAGATACATAATGTATTTACGACGTATATCACACGTAGGTACAGAGTTATTATATAGCCCCGGGCATTATAAAACTATCCAGTGTACAATATCTGTTGTAATTATTATGTCTGTACGACCGAGCCAGTATTTGAAAATTATCTGGCTTAATAGCTTTGATTTTCCGATTAAATACAAGATTTTTATTATTATTGGGCCAATATATCTCCTCATTGCGGCACTTCATTCAATTTATGACATTTTACCATAGTAATTTATCTGTAAATGAACTTGAATTTCAATATTTACATGTGCATTAAGTTGACAAGATTGTCATAAGATTTTTCTTTTTATTTCTTTTTATTTCTTAGAGGAAAAACAAATTCGCGGTAGTGTACCCGCGCTACTTGTGGGGACGTGCCACTGTGCTTGTCCGATTGTGGGGCGTTTAGAGATTCCATGCGTTAAGTCACAAAAATGCCACTTCATTTCGAAAATTCTTGATCCAGTTTAAGTTTGACATAGATAGGTCAATTTAACGGAATACACAAATACCACGTGTGACATAAATGTACATGTATGTATATACATGAGATTGTATGCAATGCTGTCCGAATTTGACACCCTGCATATTGCATGCAGTTCATGTATATTGAAATATGAATGTTATTTCCAGTAAATCACATTAATTAGACATATACATATATGTCACTTCTGCCGCTGTTTTCCGGATACACACGGAAATAACCATGTGTCACACTGAGAAAAAGTACTTTGCACATATTATTATTTTCATATGATATAACTCAGGGTCTCTCAAATTTTGAAAGAACCTGTATAAATTTAAATTTTATATATACTTTGACCTCCTTGTTGTCCATTTACGAGGATTGCAAGTGTCCTTTGCAATGTGATTATGTACTTTCTTTGTTCACCTCACAATATTTTGCTTTTAAATACATTTTCAAAAGATTCATGAAAATTAGTATGACTCTGGAGGTATGCTGCTTTCATGACTGAGTATTTACTTACTTATATATGCAGGGAAGTTGCTCTTTTCTTGTGTCTTTAAAGAGACTTTACCAGACTAAAGAAAGAAGATAGGGACGTTTTGGAAGACATTTTGTGCTTGTGTCGCTTTGTAAAGATAACATTTATTTTCTCTGACCAAGGCACGTTCCCGTTTATCAACTTATCTTTTTAAGAAATCCGGATTATCCTAAGTACACAAATCAGTAAAATAACAGATTTTCTTTTCGGCTTTACAAGCCCATAAGAGCCATTGCTTGCTATCATCGTATCTAATCTCTTTCTCAAATTTACCCATCCTTAGAAGATCAAATAAAGCGGTGTATGTATAAGTCATTAAATAACGCCGAGCTGATTTGTAAGTCCATGTTTCGAGTCTCTTGATGTAGGTTCAGATAGGTGTGACTTATGTATATACACATACTGAAGTATCACATTAAGTTATATAGTTACAAGTTTTAACTTTACAATTTCAAACATGACATGTAACAAGATGATATAGAGAAAGTGAGAAAAATAAGTTAAAGCAGCACGCCTCCAGATTTATAATATTTTTCATGAAAACATTTCTATATCAGATTGAATATTGGAACACGAGATATGCAGTCACTACAAACATTTAATGTGAGCCATCCTAAAGACACTCAAGATATCACCTGATTGACCAACTTCCTCGCAGCTTAAAATATTAATAAAACACAAGTTGACCATAGGTTTTTAGGAAAAAAAACTTGGACATGATATAATACAAGAAAATCTGGTCTAATTCTGGTATCTTTGAATACTTTAAGCTGAAGTACTAAGCGAGGGCAAGAGGACGGGGGTGGTGTGGGGTGAGGGTTAGAACTCTAGACCTGTAGACCAACTAAACACACGGCCACTCTTTTGGCAATACTTCAAAAATCGGCAGCAATGTATTTGAATTATGAACACAACTCGAGACAGACACGGAGTATAGGCGTAAAAGTGTTTCCCAAAACTCCCCTCTCTTTCATCCGTGTTCGTGTGTATTTACATTAGGACATCACTCGTGTATTCTTTGTTCAAACAGGTCCCAAATTTCTCCTCGTGGGACCTCGTAAACACAATATTTGTCTTCCAATTCCGCCAGGGACACCAGACAGTATATAAATCTTCATTAGCACGTCTTCAATAATCGCCAATGTTGTTTTGATAATTGTTCGACTAGATGAACGAATGTTTGAACAGTGCTGTAACAATTAGAAGCTAATGGCGTATCGTAATCAATAACTCATTCCAGGAAATCATCCGTTTATTCAGCCAACGTATTTTCACATTTCTAGTGCTTATATTCCGTCTTGTTTGCTTTTCTCCAGTATGACTTTAATTGTGTACAAACTTAGTGCAAAGCTTTCAGTGTCATGCCAAGTATCTAGCGCTATCGTTTATTTAATTCTTTTTTTTTCTTCAAATCTTACTTTACTTTATGTATCTCTTATGTCGCCAATCTGTCGTGGTTCGTGGTGACTTTAGCATGGCAGTTTTCGGCGATAGTTGATCTAAGTCGTATTTTTACATGTTTTACTGCAGACGCACTGGTACCTATGAAGAAAGAAATCGGTATTCCGTCAGACAAATAAATAGACATTGTCTCCAAAAAGATAGTTAAATAGTTCTGAATCTTACCAGATACATGTAATTTGAACAGCCTTTCAATCATTTATACATATACATGTATATGATTTTACCATTAACTATTGAACAATTTCGGTCATAATACACTATGCTTCAGAGGAAGGACTCTTAGCGTTCGTCCGAATGGCAAATGCGTTTTCATAAGTTTTTCAGAGTGTCGTAATAGAAAAGGTGGACATATAATTTCAAGTTCTTCATTTTCAAAAGGAATTGCAAAGGGGAAAAGAAGAAAGTTAAGCGCCAACGACGTTGTTGTTTTTACAGTCATACCATAACGATCGCAAGTCAGACTTCATTAATTTATCGTCTGCGTATGTCCATGTGACTCAGCACTTTTTTCAATAGACCGCTGCTGCGACTGACTGGTTCCCGCCGTTCAAAACCAAAGAACTTAGTCATTTCGTCTGCTAGTAAAGTCAATACTGATTGTTTCCTTTTTTATCGCTTTTCATACTACCATTAAATGTGTATTACGCTGATAAAGAAATAGTCATTCAGCGTAGTGATTCACCATGCACCGTGAGCTAGTCCATATATTCACAGCATTAGCAGAATTAAAAAGTTCCAATAAGATATTTAATGGAAGAAAAAATGCCTCGATATTTTTTACGTCATTTTTAAGTCGATAAATTGACTCATGGTGATGAATCGGTTGATCTCTTTATAAAATTCAAACGATGAAATCTGTCTGTGATTATGTAAAGTTAGTGCCAGGAACGGTAATAAATAAAACATTTTCCCTTTCATCCGTCAAATAAGTCTTTTTATCAGTGTCCATTAACAAACAAGCGGAAATAGTAAAGCATTTGATCTAGTTCGGATGTTCACAGGATTGTCCATGTAATGTGTATAACAATGTAGAATGGAGAGTATCCGTGTTCGTGTTCGATTCCCCAAGTCTGGAATAAGCAGATAGTTGACTCGGCCCTTCTTGCGTCCGGTCTGTGCAAGATGAAAACCAGAAACCAGGAATCTTTTAAGGAATTTATATTCGCCATGCAATGTTTCACTTTAGAATATATACAATAAGTTTGTTTATAATAGAAAATAAAGAAAGAAAAAAAGGAGCAGACGACAAATATATGAACAGTGTTCGGACAAAGCCACTTTCGGTTATACAGAACTACCATCTAAAGCATAAAGCTAGTTACTTCTATGCACCAATTATCAATTTTCCCCGGAACGAAATAAATCGTATGTCATTTTGCTTTCATATCACCCCACCCCCCTCCAACTCACCCCACTCCAGAATCATTATATAAACAGCCTGTTGGTTATTTTTCAATTTCCATAAGCACGAACATCGGTCTATAGAGACACGGTTATAAATACCGAGCGCATTATTCCAATGAGTGCATTTCCAGAAAACAAGGAGAAGATAAACAATAAATATTGAATTATTATGAAACTCAATTAGTTTATATGAAATAGCGAATACCAGCAAAAAGCATGACCGAATTCCACACGCAATGGCGTGTAATAGTACCTCTGGAAGCAGTATCTTTTATGCTACACGATCGTAAAAGAGCTTTATGAAATAATTTTATTGTTTTCACTAAATATACTTGCGTTCTGCAGTAATGTAATGAAATAAATAAATGTATTTCATACGTTAATGAACAAAATATTCGGATGTCTGAATGGTGAAAGAACATGAAAAGCAACACCCGTAAAATTTCGAGAACGGACTAATTTGTCTGGTTGAGATAAACAATTATTTACTCCCATTGATTTCAATTTCAATGTCATATCATTTCATTTCATACTAATGTTATTATGTTTTTTCTTTGACTTTACTTCGATGTATACAAGATATCCATTCCATTTCAATTCAGTTCAGTTCAGGTCATGCTGTTCTGTAATATTGTTCGTTTCTATGTGACATGCTTGAACTTGCTATGAAATGCCATGACGATGATATGCTATGACGATGATATGCTGTGACGATGATATGCTATGACGATGATATGCTATGACGATGATATGCTATGACGATGATATGCTATGACGATGATATGCTATGACGATGATATGCTATGACGATGATATGCTGTGACGATGATATGCCATGACGATGATATGCTATGACGATGATATGCTATGACGATGATATGCTATGCACATGCTGTGTTATAACCATGATATGATATGGCATGACCATGAAATTCTATGACCATGATCTAATATGAGGATAATATTATGTTTGACCATGCTATTTTATAACCATGATGTGTTGTGCACATGCTATTTTATAACCATGATATGTTATGCACATGCTATTTTATAACCATGATATGTTGTGCACATGCTATTTTATAACCATGATATGTTGTGCACATGCTATTTTATAACCATGATATGTTGTGCACATGCTATTTTATTACAATGATATGTTGTGCACATGCTATGCTATGACCATAATAAAATGCTTTGACCATGATATATCAAACGAATAATAAGACGAACAAATATAACGATAATCCATGGTGTTACATCGTTGAAACAGTCTCATTTGACATCTATGTTGTAGCATTTCCGTTTTCAATACCATGGCTTTCCATTTTGTGTTCGAATCTTTTCCCAGGAGTTTTTTTATAAAGACATTTGTATTTAATAACTTCTATCGATTTCCAGACCTCCTACAAATTATATATATTGTCAATAAGATAACGTCAAAACAGATTTTCAAGTTCATTACGTAGCTGTTATATAATTTCCTCATTTTGCCTGCACGGTTCCATCTGACTGCACATCAACCCCCGCAAAGGTTTTCAGATTGTGATTACAAACGTCACTTTAATATGACCGCTATTCATTTGTACGGGGGTCTCTATGAAATTATTTTCATATTAAGTTATCGTTCCCATTGATTTAACTGGTAGATACTGTATTAAATATGGAGATATGTGCTCTCGAACGTCCATTGCGTGCTCTCTGATAATATCTATTTGGCCTTATCAAGAAATTGCTCGTATCCTGACAAGACGTTTAGTTTGTTTAAATTAGACAGAAGCTACTCATGCACGAATATGCGATAAAGCACGCGTCGTGTCCAGTTTTTTATTTTCCCTGAAAATACATACATGGGTATTTTTATGTATTTCTTGCTTGATCAATGCCACTGAGTGAGTAATCGTTAGAGAATTTTTCTTTCTTTTTGAAAATGCTTCTCAGTTCAAGTTGAATAGGGTTCCCCATGTGCGCAAACTGTATAGCTAAGAAACAGGAGTTCGAGGGATTATGCCAAGGTACCCACATGAATCGAGTTGCCCGTGTGTTAAACGTACATTCTAGAAAAGTAATAACAAATCTCGCCCATTTGACATCTTATCTTGTGGGTTGAAATGTATTAAAGAAACTAGTCAGAACATCGGCTATAATTTATAATATTTAATCCGAAGTTTGACGGACAGGGCCGATAAGTTGCGGTTGTTAAAGAAACATGAGTGGTTAGTATGAACATATTTATTTACGCTGCACCGTTAAAATATATTCTCATTTTATAATTTGTGTGTTTGTTTAATGTTAATTTTTATTTGAGAAACATGGCCGCGACTCATGTGAGACTCGAACCTACGCCCTGCAGAAACCAATACGCACCTCCATATATATGTCCAACCGACAAGAAGTTCTTATGGTAAAGTATGTTCACATTTTAAGATTTAAAACAATGGATCTGTCTTTGTTAACTGTTTTATACAAATTAAATTACTAAACATTTCTTTCTTTTGAAGATGAACTCCTATTTTTCTGTCGTCATCGGTGACACAGGCTAATTACCGGTATCGGAATGCAGTATATACGGAATGTGTACCGTGAGTAGGCTTTCGTGGGTGCTGACGTCACATTCAGTATATGTCACTATCAATACGGGTTTGAACCCCACTTCAACCCAGGAGGTTACATTTTCCTCTCTTACACCATCGTACTCATTCGATGACATTATGCACTAAAGTATATATTAGTCATTAAAGAATGCTTTAATTGCTTTGTTTTCATAGAGGGGTGGGGGATTGCCGTGACACATAACATGCACAATAACGCTATGGTTTGTTTCATTTCTTTTTTCTCTTAATTTTATCTGCCCTTGCTAACGGCTTTAGACTGATAAATAAGATTTAAATGAATCTTTTCTCTTTTGACACATTTCATCAAAGAATCGTCTATTTGCGGTATCGATTACAGTGGAAGAGACGATGTATTCATTAAAGGACAATTGTTCAAACACCACCGAAGCAATTATTGTTTTACAAGGGAAATTGATTATCAATGAAAGAGGCTCTTTATAAATTGTGCAAGTATTTGTCCTAAGTTATCGTTAATTCCCATCTCCTGGGAGTTTTATAATGATCCTTTGATAAGTTTCACGTCAGTATAAAGAGGAGTGTTTTGTGAAACAAAGAAAAAAGAAGTAAAAAGTGACTTTGTAACATTTGATAGGGTGGTACATCTTAACTTTTAATTTACATAATAATTGGAAAGTCATATACATGTATACAGCGCTTGCTTTGGTCTTCAGTTTAGTTTTCTACACTGTAACCAGCGAAATTTCTTAAATGGACTTTTCCAGCTTCCATTTCTTTTAACAATTTCGACAATATCGAGATAAAAAGCTTTACTTTACACCTGAATGTACATGTACATATATATCAGACTTGTACATGAAGAAAAACTAGAGCTTATAGTTATTAATTACTTCCGAGTCCACTCCAAAATCAATCTAATACAGATGTCATGGGACGGTATCAAAAGTTTCTTTTTCCACCTCATGAGCTTGTACGTACACTCCAAAGGGTCCGGGGGGGGGGGGTAAATTATGTATATTATGTAATTTTTGTAAATTTTACACATGACCACCACCTTTGCTGTTAAAAAATAAGGTTACTTTTTTCTGGAATGCAATTTTTTTGTATGCTCATCAACAAATCTCTCTATAAGTTTAATTTATATTTCATTTTAGAATTTATAGTTACCACGGTTGTATTCACTTAAGCAAGGAATTAATTTTTATGAAGATATTTTAAGTACAATATTATTAAGCTGGCAAATATATATAATAAGAAATGTTCACACCAATTATAGGAAATAGATATCCGATGAAAGCGCGCTTACACTTTCTTTTTTCATCTTCAATCGGATATAATGATGATGTAATAGGCAAACAAAGACATTTATATATCCTAAGATAATGTAATAGTTAATGGGAATGCATTTGTCTAGTATTAAGAAAATCTAGTATTAAGAGTCTACATTGCAATTACTGTGTGTTTAAACACTGACCGGATAGGGTTAAGATCCCCAACTGTGCAAATAATAGCCTTAAATTCTGGTGTTTGTCTCTGCGATGGTGTGACAACAATCGCATTAGGATAAATCCCGTCTCGGTCTAATCCTTAAAGACGGGCTATAACACCGTCACTTCCGGGTTATTGACTAAAGTTACCTGCCAAACTACTTCTTTGTCACCTTTAGATTTTCTTTGTGAAATTTGTTTCCTAATTTCAGGTTGAAAATATTAAATAACGTGTAAACCAGTGTGCAGTACAAAGAAAGAGAAGGGGGATCATTGTTTACATATGGTTGAATACTAACACAAAGAATGATGTGACCTCGTTTTGTTTGTTTTTTTATCTGTTTGATATTTTAAGGATGTTGTTGATGTTTTTTATATGAAATATCACCAAAGATGTAAATTTTGAAATAAAAACTGATTAAACTCATTATATCGGGCTCGTGGTTTACAGATGGAGGCAGGTGCAGTGGGTTTAAAAGCATAACTTTGCGCCCTTTACATTTCCTTTGTGTTCATTGTGAAGCGATGAGTTCATTTTTTTCTTAATTTTATGATTTAAAGAAAAATACTTATACACCCGTCGCGGCACGCGCCTAGATTTTATCAGATATGCAAATATATTTTATTAACAAAGACATTTAAGCGAATGGATGTACGACAAACAGGTGAAACTCAGTCATGTTGAAATTTACAAATTTGTAAAAATTTTACTAGGTTTAACGAACCATTTAACTGGTTAAACTGATAAGACACAACTATAAACTGCGATTTTAAACATTTGAGGTATATAACACACACGATTTTATTAAAATTCTTACACCAATAAAAAAAGCCATGGATAGATCGAGTAAGGAGCGCCATTTTTGAGTTCATTTACTACTTAAATTAAAATAATAAAGGAAATAAACTTGTTAAACTCAAATAGAATATTAAAAAGCCTCATCTAGCGGTTTGAAAGCGGTAAAAAATACCATATGTTTCCCTTGGGTTCATCTTTGTTGAAAATTGACTCCGTTATGGTGTAACACGCTAGACAAATCAATCGGTTTTCAATCTGTTCGTAACAGTTGACACTTTTATCATAATGCAAATCTTTCTTTTAATGTTGAGATTCGATATCCGAAAGCTCCTTCCCACTTTGTGCAGTATACTTGACGTAACTTGACTGAGAATAGATCAATCAAATTATTAAAGGCCCATTTTGTACCAGAAATGCTTTTATTTTTATTTTCTTAAAAGCTCTTTTTTTTTTTGGTTGTCATGTTAAAGCTTTAATAAAGAAATTACTCAATGGTCACCTGAACCGTTTTAAGCTTCTTTTGCTTTTTAGTAATTAGTACATCTATAGTGATATAGTATTTTGTTTGTAGGTTAAAAATAATATACTTTGTTAACATTATGCTACTTTAACGACAAATAATTACATATCAAGCGCTATTTTCTTCAGGTGATATGTCCTAAACCATTATTTAAACATTTCAAAACTCATGTTTGCCTTTTCTCAGGCATAATGTTCCTTTAAGCGTTTCTTTCTCTTGAAAAACGACATCGTATTTTTTGTGTGTCTTTATTACAACAGTGATGGCCTTAGTGGACGCTGTCCTCGCAATGATCGCCATTGCCGCTATGGGTTTGATCCCCCGATATCGCCACGGACGCTATTCGTTGATATCCATGTTTACGACTGTTCGGTGTTCCCAGCAAAAGATGAACGGGACATTCAGGGACTCTATGTGATTTACCTATCAATAAAATGTAAGAAGGGTCATCACGTGACCCTTCTATGAGCCGAAATTAATAATTACAAATAATGTTATATTCGCTATGTACAAGGTAAAATTGTATTTTTAGCATGTCAGAGCTTACGGCACTACAAGTACCAGAGAGTAAATTTATATATCATAGTTTTCACCTGTTAGTGTCTGTCTGTCTGTCCGAGCATGCATTTAAGGTTCTTGATCCTTGTCTAATGAATAGATGCTATAAAAAAGATTTCAAAAGTATTTAATTTTGCCGTAAGAAAATGATTTAATCTAACTGGCTAATTAACTTATACAAAGAGTTAATAAATCCTTAAAATTTCAATAATGTACGATTTTTCTCTTTAACGTCATTGTATTCAAATATAATATTTCTTTTGATTTATGGGCTACCCTTTATGTGAAGTACCGTTCACTTTTCGTGTTTAGAAGCACGGTACGTGCATTCAAGGTCATTTATAGCATAACAAGACTTTGTTTGTAAACATTGTGTTGTGAAAAGCAAACAACCCCTTCGGTAGCTTAACGCGATACACAAATCTCGCGCCAATTTCCACGCGCAGGTTTAAGATATGGTTTTATTATTCATTTCTTTTGTTGCCCCTGTAACAAAGAGTAATATTGATAAATGAAAGGTCTTTTCCAATTGTCGTATAAATTCAAATAAAATCGGGATGAATTTCACTGCGTCTAAGACAGATGTTCGCTAACGCGGTGACCTTTTTACTTTGTCGCGTGGCGGATGCTTTCTCGAGCGCGACGCAGACGTTACTTGAAGCAGATGGCAACAAAATAAAAGATCGTAAACAAATTTTGCACAAAATCATTGTATTTTGCTTTATCGGTTTTGACATGTTAGATTTAAGTTAAGTGATGGTCCGAAATTATTTTTTGTTTGTCTTTCCCGCCTTTTTTGTTAATTACGTGTCTGAAATTTTGATTTTCAAAATATTTCTACGTCGTAAATTTATAAATTTCAATGTATTTTCTCTTTTCTTCGTTTTAAACGACTGGTATGTCAGATAAAAGGGTTCAAAAACTTGGTTTGCGGAAGAGATTAAACATATCCGTTATAATTTTGAAAGGGTTGGGGTTTTAGTTACATGTACTTTTATAACTTTACACAGGACAGAGTAACTGATAAAACAGGGTGTGCGCATAGATATAATAAAAAATAAAGTAAAAATACTTCTATGTTAAAATAATGAAACTATAAAATCAGTATGTTTTCTTAAGCATTAACTTTCGTAATAATCGAAAATCAATTTTATAAGTACATTCTTAGGACCGGTTGTAGATCTAGTACGAATGAAAAAAAAATCTGTTATAAAAGAAGTCAACAAAGAAAAAAACAACAACATGTGTTAAACCTGTTAAAGTAAGTTGACGGAAGTGACTCGGATAGTCATACATGTGACAGATGTGCAACTTGTAAAGAAACTCTTAAAAAGATTTAAACATCTCCTCAAACAACAGTGACTTAAATAACTACTGTAAAGTGCAAATAATATTGCCGGGTCTAAATTTTGTCGGATCACTTTTTGTTTTCTAGTGCTGATTTACTTTGTGAAGTCCTAAAATATATCACAAAAATAATAAAAAAAACACACCTCAATTCTTACTGTGAATAAAACAAACTTCGCACAAGAGAATAAATAATTCTTGTCACCCTTAAAAAATTTCGCTTTCGTGAAATCAAATAACCTCGAAAGTAAAAGGTTTTACAGTACTGAATATTTAGTCTTAAACCTTTATAGATCTTCCAGTATATTCCAGTATACAGTACTAAATTAACCTTTTGTCTGAAGAACAATATAGCAACTTTGTTCACTGATCGAGATACGTTGCCATGATTATGGAGCTAAGTAACGGAGATTTATAAAGATAGTGGCCAACAACCAAAATCTATTTATCTTATCTTGACAAGATATGTTGTGACTAGGAGTTTCCTGCTCAGGGAACAAATTTATCAGAAGCGTTTTAACTGGTCAATATCTGGAAATATCTGATAAAAGAGAGGCTGTCAGTTGAAAACGAAGACAATCTAAGAAACAACTAGATAAATGCATATTGTTATTTCTAAATCAGTGAGAATGGATGGGATAATTTATCTTATTATCCCCCTCTCTTATAATATTATTGAATTGTAAAAAAAAGGTTCGATAACTGTTAAAGGCACATCATGTCTCAGAAATGATTTTTTTTCTTTCTTAAAAAAATGTCAAAAATGAGTTTGATAATGTTTAAATAATTGTAAAAATAAAATATTTTAAATAATTGTTTTATAATATATTAGTTGCTAATCAACGGAAGTAAGTAGCACTGAATGCTTGTTTGTTACAAAAATAGCAACATGTAAACATAGTTATATTTTGACTTCCATAGAAAATACTAAATCATTTTTTTTTACTAATTTCGAAAAAGCAACAAAAGCAAAAGATGGATCAGGTAATTGGCCAATGAATAACTTTTTTGAAGCTATCACAAGACACCAAAACTTAAAAAACTTTTGAAAAAGGAAAATAAAAAGAATTTCTGGTGCCTACTGGGCCTTTAATGTAAAAAATATTTTATCATAGAGGTAACAGTAAGCCATGCTCCTTAAGTTAATTTTAGGTTTTCTTTTTGAAAAAAAGTTCTTGTTATTGTCGTTAATAATGTATTAGTTCGCTAGTTCCTATCAAAGCATGTGCTATGTCTTGTATATTGAGAGATGGATACATTTTGACAAGTCCAGTCAAAGAGAATTAGTTTTTAATAGAAGATATGTAATGCCATAAATTTTTTAATAAGGATGTTGATATTTTCCAGTATCATGTGTAAAACAAAAGAATTATATATGGATGTTTTTTAGAGTGTTGGATACATGATCAAATATGGCATATAAATATAGAGTAGTATAAATATAGAGTAGATAATTAAGTGTTCTAGAATAAAATATTATTATTCATCATATATATTTATACCAAATCACTTAAGAACGCTAACAACATTCTGTTTTCCGGAAATATTTCATAAGAATATCCAATTGATATTTTCTATTGTTTTATTCGAAATATGAAATACTTATGAAATATATGCCCATTGTAGACCAATCCACTTTAAGAAATTTGGTGTGGTGAAGAATAAATGCTTAGAATGACCCGTAAAAGGTAATTCCGCTCTTTTACTTTTCTTATGAACACCTTTTATTAGTAGCATTGCTAGGTTAACATTGACAAAAACGCTTGCTTAAGAGCGATATCTAAATATGGGTTACAAAGAACTATGGAAGATAAACTATTAGGAATGTTCAACCTGTATTTTTGTTAAATCGTGTATCATTTAACAGTATTTAGTTGCAGCCCTGACAACTTTGCATCCTCAAAACATCATTTGTACAATGTTTCAAAATACATGAAATTTAAAATTTAATGGCCTTATTCGTACGGCCTTTGGATCTTTATATTAAATCACAGCCCATTGACCTTCTCTATGCAAAGACGCCTGCTTTCTTTAATAAGATTTTATTTGTTTTCATTTTACCTTTAACCTCAGTTTATCAAGAGCAAAATCTAGAAAACATTGTTGTCCAAAGATTAATATACCTCGAGTCTATTACGCGGACAAAAGATGAGTAAAGAAAAGTAAATAATATTTCCCCTCTATTTGCCGTGTACATTCACTACATTGTACATGCACGAAAAATACTTGTACATTGATGTGTCAGTGTAAGGGGTCAGTTTTTGTTAACAAACACATTCACCATCTTTTATTTGGACCACAAGTAAAAATGAAAATTCGCCTTTGGTTTATTATAGATATCTCGAACATTCGTATGTCGATATTGTATAAGTCGAATCAAACTATCACCGATTCCTCCAAAGTGCCGTGAGTGACTCAAACATATTGCCAGGGACACCTAATTGTGATTTGACCCACTAAGCGCGAACGCCGCGACCTACCCGCTGCTAGGCCGCGAACTACCCGCTCCTAAGCCGTGAACTGCCTTCCGGTATGATCTATATGACACGTTCATTTCTATGTCTTCAAAATACTTTACAGTCTGCATTGTGGTTTAAAAATAGAGAGCCAAAGGAAGTCTTTTATAGAAAATTTTAAGTGTATCCTAAATCCTAGGTCAAAGACTAATTTAAGACCATTTCAATAAACGATTGGTAACTTAGACTTTATTTAAATTCATTTCCCTGAGAAAAGTTAAAAAAGACAATGACAGACCCTTTTATTCGCAATGTGTTATTGCTCATATGTATTGCTATTCAAAAATTGAGTCCTAAAAAAGGAACAGATTTCAGACCTTAGGACTTTCTATGAAACGCAGCCGAGAACTAAAACTCCTATGTAAAATAACCCGCCATTTTCTAAATGTATACATGTATTTCAGAAAAGGGAAAACCATACAAGTTTCTTTAATATCCGTTTTCGTGATCAACTCCAGAGTTGAGTAAAGCATTTAATTAAGACATTTTTGTCAAGAATGAACACAAATTAAGCAACATGTACTGTAATACATGTACTTGTACCAATTAACCTTTGCCATGGACATATTCAGTAATTCAGGGATTTTCACCAGTGAAATTAAAGAAAAAAATGGTGGGTACTGAAAATTGTTTCGATTTTTTTATAAATATAAACTTTTAAAAATCTTATAAATCAACCAGATTTAGAACTCATTTCGCTTTCATAAATCAACATGTATGCAGGTTAAATTGTTGATCCAAATATTGACCTTGATCCTAAATTAGATCCTTATTTTGATCCAGTAGATAATGATAATTTGTATAGTTATTCCTAAATTTTATCCCAAAATATGTGTGTTTCTTTACGACTCATCACTCAACAATTATTTTACATTTTGTATATGTTCCAAACTATATTAGTAAAAAAAAAAAAATAAAAAATTGTCATTTGTTATTTTATAAACGTCAATTTTTCTGAAGAAGACTAAACGTCGAAAGCTTAAGAAAAGCGTTTGTTTTTATTGAACTGATTATATATTAGAACTATATTAGTCTAATATGATCAGTTTATTACAGAAATAAATTCTTTGCGACTCATCAATGATTTTACATTTTGTATATGTTGCCAACTATATTATATCTAATATGATCAATCTTCAAGTTTATTGAAGAAATAAATTTAACAAATCGGAACCCTGATCTTGATCTTGTCTTTTGTGAAGACGGAGCCTGGGTACAATAATGGAATAACTTTAACTGCTGAGTTATTAGGCAACATCTTTTATCATTACAACTGTGACATCTTTGAAAAATTTAAATTCAACAAGTCAGTTCTGTTTCGGTTGGGTTTGGGTTACAAATACTCCCGCCCACCGGGACAGGTGGACCCCGCAGGTGACTCGGCACGGTATAATTTGCTCGTTAACATGGAATACATTTGTATCAAGTTATCGTTGTCGTCTTCTGATTAGTATTAACGAGAGATTTGATATGGTACAGCAAGCTTAGTTGATTCATTAATTGAATGTAAAAGTAAATAAAATTGAAAGTTATCCACTCTCGTTTCTTTATGCACGATGTTCACGAGTCTGATAATAGGGAACGGCGAAACTTTAGTTGTAAATATTTAGAGATCACATTTCCCGGCCATAAAAAGTGATGGTTGAATTTCAATTTTCTACCTTTAATAAAGTTGTCAGTATTTTATTTTTCGGAAAATTAAAAAGCAATGTAAAGAATTTTTGTCTGGATTTTTTTTGTTAAGACCTGTAATCATATCCGTAAGTATGCGAGATATAAGCATCCGTTTATTTTGTTAGCGGATTTTTTATTTTTATTTTAAAGTGACATTAATATGCCCATCCAAGGGTATATAGTGAGTGAATAGGTGAAAGTCAAGATAAGTTTAAATTTTGCCATTATTCTTTGCAATTTTAAAATAAACTTTACATGAACGATAAATAACTAACTAAAGATATCTTTATTCATACAATATTCCCCATGAAACGGAATTGTAATGAGGGAAGTGCGTCGAAGGTGGGTGATGGGGGGGGAGAAAATATTTAATAGCAATATTTCACATATAGTAACATCTTAGCATGCATTACCGACGTAAATTATGATATATTCTTGTTAAAGATCGGGAGATAAACATTTCCTAGTAATCCCCTGCATTAACTTTTACAGATAAAGTGTTTGCTCTCTTACAGTCAAGATTGGCCTTTAATTGCTTAATCGTGTTCTTTTTTATCTAGTCACTAGTGACCGTGCTGCGAATCGTTCCAAAATAAATCTTTAAACGTCTTTAACCATCTAATATATTGCTAGCTTTTGGAGAGAAGCCAAACGATGATGCTCCAATTCGATGCCTATTATTTTCTCTAGTAGAATATAAAAACATAGTAATGTTTACATTTTACTAAGTGGACCACTGAGCCATTATTGCTTTTGGGGGATAGGCTAGGTTTCTTAGGGAAAAAACAAAATGGAATTTAAAAACTTCAAAGGGTCACGCTACGAACAATTTGAAACTTGACCTTCGCAGACGTTTAAGTTTTAAAACGATACTTTGATCCCAGCTTCCGTTTATTACTCGCTACGAGGTTTTCAGTAATTCGTAAAGTGATGTGTTTTCAATTAATGACTTGAAACTCTTAAAATACAATTGAATTTCTTTTTCCCATTAAAGGCCGAAAAATGATACCCTGAGCTGACCACCAATTCGAAACTAATAAAAAATGTTCTTAAGGAAACCCTAAAAGAAACGCAGCGTCCCTGTATTGTATTCTTAAAACTTGTGGCGTTTTCTGAAAGACTTGGGAGTTAAAGCATTTAAACTCTTGAACCCGACCAACAATGGAAGTTGACAATTGACGAGGTACCCGTCTAATAATAATGGCGGAAAATCTCCAAATCGAAGCGTGAAGAAATCAAAGTTTACAATGGTCAATGTCAACAACAATAGGTGAATGGTCAGTAGGGTCCAGGATGTTTATAATGACTCTGCGGCTACAAAATAACTCAATTTGTTAAATGTGAATTTTATCGCAAGTTAATTACAACTTACGGCCGTCTTCTTAATTCAAACTGCCCCTGGATATTCGTAAGAACGGCAGAAGTCAAATAGTGGTTTATTACCCGCTTTTAACCAGTCTAATATGTTATTAGCTAAGATATAGATGGACTGGGCCCATAAAAATAATTGGGGTAGTTTAAGATAATAATGTATCTATAATGATATTCTATGTTAAACGGCAATAAACCTATGTATCAGAACATAAATACAGTTTTTACTGACTTATGCATCTTTAATGCTATAGATCCACGTGCTTGGTTATTGATAAATCACTAAAATCAGCCGATATCTTCCCGGACTTCCAGGATTTATCCAAGCAACAACTGATTTTTGGACGATAGGTCTTTTATTGACCATTATTACTAGTATATCAATATGTACTCTTATTGTTCCATTTCCTACATACATGTAGTCTCTTAGTTTGAATATTTCCGCTTCCTAGCTTAGCTCAGAAATAAAGTTTTAAAACTATAATCAAGTTTTAAAAAATTGTATGTATACATGTTAATGCCATTCTGCCATTTTAATAATTAGTTCGGCATCAATTTTATCTACACTTTGCTTTGTTTATTTTGCACGGTTCTTATGCACGTAATCGTAAATGGTGATTTTAAATTACGTAAAATGAATGTGAAATTTATAAATTGGTAAAATGGTATGTTAACCATGTTGTTATGTATTAAACTACATGTATTACCTATTAATTTATCTTTTATCTCTTGAATTTTTTATTGATAAATTGATTGATTTATTGATTGATTTATTATTTATTTTGTTTTATGGCTTTTGACAAAACCACCAACAAAAGAGGCAGAACATGACTAGTATACCAGTTTAAATAACCCATCCCAAACATCCCGCCATCAACTTGCACTAAATTTCTATTCTACTGAATTTTATGACCATTTTCTTTCAATAATATCATACGGTCCTGCTTCCCCCGTAATATATGTTTTATGCTGAAACGTGATATGGCCAAATGTTACTTTTAATATTGTAAATTGACTTGATCTAATAAAGGGCACGGGTTAATGTTACATAGAGCAGTGTCAGTATTGGCACGGGAAAATTGTTGCGTCGAACAATACGTCCCATGGCAACAATACAACCAATTTTATATATTTTTCGATGTTTACTAATAGCCAAATATAATATCAAAATATCTCAGGGGTTTTCAGAAATTACAACGATACAAAAAGTCGATGAAAAGTCATGAATAATACAAATGCTACATCAGCGAATTATTTCAATGTTTTACGACGTAGAAGCTATCTATATACGCAAACGTCATTCTTTGGCAGAACTTTTCCCCCAGAAAATTAAGAAGGCTACATCCTTTGTACGTAAAACACAATTCTTTGATCTATATTCCAACCACGTGACTTCTCTTCTGCTGTATTGCTACTTATGATGCTTTATATTTTGATGTAAGGAACGCAAAAAATGTAGAACCATCATTGAATACTAAATTATTTGGATGGGAAGAAAATAATAGAGATCGAATCAAATGCTAGCTAATTTGTCGTTTGTTTTGTAAGGGAAAAAATGTCAGTCCGACCTTGGGAAAAATATGATGAAAACTGACCATAGAAAACTTTCATCAAACAAAAATCTATGAATAATTTAGTTGTTCGACTTTAAACGATCTCCTTCGCATAAATACAAATTGAGCTTAGACTAGTTACAAGATTATGGCGCGATTTTTGCTCTCAGCAGACGAACTAAGTCGTCTGCGGTCAGTTAATCCAATCATGTCACTAGCTTTCACCAAAGATTGACACACGATACAATAACTATTACAGTGACTTGCTGTTTAATGATTTTACACTTTCCTGGATTTGAGAGAGATTTGAGGGGAAGAATAAAAAATAAAGACGTAGCAAAAAAACTTACGCTGTTTGACCGGAAGTGACAGTAAAATTGATACGGTTACTCCTGTACAATGTATTTTAGTTTCGCTGATGTAAGCAAATTAATAAGGGAGTCTTAGAATATGAAATGGCGCTTAAATTATCAAACCATACAAACAAAACAGCGTTTATATTAACACATATAGACTCCAGTTCACGTATTAGCATATATTTATCTCGGACTGTTCGTCTGCAAGGTGGTTTTGGCATAGCTTAGATATGCATGAATTAAATATCAGTCCATCTTTGTAGAATAACGTCTGATAGAATATAAATTTGTATATCAGTCTATAACCTATTTGTGTTTGATGATCTGCCAGTTAATATTTCTAATTGTTTCTCATATAACACTCTGTTGTAGTTTCTTGTTGAAGAAGAAACAAGAAGTATATTCAGAAAAGATACTCGGCCGAAGTAAAACTTGTTCAACATGCAAACTTATGTTTTATTCAAGTTTTCAATACAAAAAGAAATGTCATAATAATAACTTCAAAAAAAGTGTAGCTAGGAAACTACCCATTTTGTAATCTTTGACATTAAATTATAGCATATTGATATTGATGATTTTTCAAAGTAGGACAACTTTTATTTTAGGTGTCCCTTTTACATGTTTTACATTTGACTTTATAAATTTTGTATTCAATTACAAATTAACGTAAAAGTTAAAGACCTATCCTCATTCATGTACATTTTATTTTAGAACTATTCTTTACCTTTTATTTTATAGTGGCAAAACTATCCCTTACATTTTATTTTAGAGCTATCCTTAAATTTTATTTTAGAATGGTAAGAACTATCCTTTACATTTAACTTTAGAATGGTTAGAACTATCCTTTACATGACCAATGGGATTACATTTTACTTTAGAATGGCTAGAACTATCCTTAACATTTTATCTAAGAATGACCAATGGGATTACATTTTACTTTAGAATGGCTAGAACTATCCTTTACATTTTATTTAAGAAATGACCAATGGGATTTACCGACTTCAGTTTGTAATTCTAAAATGATCAATGAAATTTCTTCTTATAATCAGTCCTTCCCTAATTTTACAGGAGGTCAAACTTATAACAGACGGACTTCGTCCGAAAAACACCCGACCATATAGATGAGCAAAGCAAACAAAAGTATATTAAGGTCAAGGTGACCGCAATGCGACACCATTTTTTGTCGTCTGCTTCACAAATCGTTTTGCACATTATACTTATCTTGGTCTATCTAAACGTCTGCTTAATATTTGTATTTTTTTTTAATATTGTCAATTTTTCAATGCATTGTTTTGACAAATGACCCAAAAATAATAAGCGTTGCAACGCTTTTCATTCAAGTCCCTCTAAGAATCACAGAAAAACCAATTTTCAATTTAATTCTGAGTATATTTCTTTGTTATCATTTGCACAGTTTTCAATTTTAAATGCTTTCTCTTGATATTAGTAACTTTTTCAATTTTCTTGTTTATAGACCTTGGACCTTATCTTTCAATCTTTTAATTTATAACATGATATCAAAACGAATCCAAACAGCCTCATCCGGATCTATATTAGCAATTATGTTCAATCTCTTTCCCCACTTAATATTATGTTTTTTTTAAATTTATTTATTTTGTATTAGCCGCGTGCAACTGCGAGGACTATGTGACCAAAAACGTGCGTAGTTAAAACAATACACCAACAGTATTTCCAACTTCACCATGTGCGGAATACTATATGAATACAGTACTTCGAACCTCATAGCATTATTGTGACCTCCCAGTTTTCCTAATATTTCTAAAATATGACATATGTAATTTATGAAATGACGTCTGATATGTTAAAATCAGGAAGCAAAGCCTTATCCGAAACTATGATCGTACAACTATTCGGAATATCAAAATAGTGTCACTTATCAAAACCTATATACATTTGTAATTATCGTGTGAAGCATTTGAGGTCTTCCGTTACAAATTAAATCGTGACAGTCGCAACATTACATAAAATATTGTGACTGTATTTCTAATTCTTTTAAAGATTTACAAAACTAATATTATGAAAAAATTACAAAATAAATCCTGTGTAAGTACGAAAAAAGCAATGATATTGAATATTTCTTTCCAGAAAAAATATGTAAGTTCGCCGCTCATTGTGCCAAGGCTGAACATGAGGCTGTTTGTACAAGCAAGGATTATTTCTCTGAAGAGTCATGAGTCAGGCGCGTGCACAAAAGCAGTTCTGCTGATTAAGTTAACCATCCAAAAGCCATAAATGAGCAACGGTTCTAATAAAGGATACAGCGTTTCATTCGGAATTGTTAAATCATGTCACGTGATCGACCCAGACTTCCTGCATATTCTTTTTTTCTCTAAGGGAAAAATACGGATTTCATCATCGGAGAAGAGTTGTTTTGTTGACAATGGCCTTGGATACCATTCTGATTAAATGTACCCGTATCACGAATTGTCTAGGGCATTTGGGTTGCATTTTTGGTTTAATGCCGTGGTGCAGGAGACGAGTCACGTGATGTTCACGTGCATGACGTCATATCCGCTATGTACCTATAATTAGCATGCATTGGTATTTCCAAAAATTACGATTTATTTATACATTTGTTCTGATGATGCTCATCACGTTGAAACCCTAGTAAACAATTCATTTCAGCTAAGTGGTATGTGAGAGTTCAGATCGTTTTTAAGTTAAGAATAATATCTATGCACTGAAAAGAGACAAAATAATCGAAAGCAAGACAGGGGAGGTCATAGATAAATCTTTTCCTCGTTATCGATAATGCACAGGCTCACGAATAAGAAACGAAAAACAAAACATAAATAAGTAAACAAAAACAGTGCATCGACAAAATTATCTAGACTTTATACATACGTATTATAATGATTTGACGTCATTGCTCTACAATAAACAGAACCATCCTTGTTTAGTATTGTATGGTATGGTGGCTGATTTGTGCAATGTTGTATTTTCGAACATGGCACAAAACAGCCACCATAGTATTGAGAAGCTTAATGTTATATCTTATTGAATTATATTCTTATTATCTTCTGTCTCTAACCCTACTTCCCTTAATATATTAAAAAGACTTGTCTATCTTTCACTTTGGACAAAACCATTTATAATTTATAGGGAATTTTTCAAAGTATGTACTGCCTTATGCCGCCTGATCATGGTCTGCGCTGGTCACGTGGGTAGAATCAGTTTAAATGGTGACGAAATTAGAATCCATGTACCTGTAAGTGTCGAAACAGGAATTCGAATTTTGTGACTATTGGATACAATCGCAACTTTCCGGCCCTTTCCGTCAGTCTCCGGATAAGGTAATAGCCGAGTAAGTTCCGATTGTGTTGGTTAGTTACTAGTACTTTCGTTTCCGTCAAACGTAACAAATGAGCGAAAATGACTTATAAACAAAAAATTCGTAAAATGAAATGAATATTTGAAAATTAACTTAAATAAAAACTATGTATAAATAAATAGGACATTTTTTAAAAAGAAAAGCCATCTCACAGATAATACTCCAACAAAAATATAAGGTACAGCTGTACTAAAAGAAGTATCAGTAAAAGACCGCTTTATGTTTATAACAAAACTTTTCGTTTATTGAAATGAGAACATTTCGGGGAAAAACCGCGAATATTGATTAATATTTTTCATGAAATGTCAGTTCGCCGCTAATCATGTCAGGACCAAGCAAAAGCAAGTGTGTCCAAACAAGGATTATTTCCCTGAAGAGTCGTGAGTCAGGCGCGTGAACAAAAGCAGTTTTGCTGATTATATTAGCCATCCAAAGGCCATAAATGGGCAAAGGTTCTAATAAAGGATCTAGCGTTCCATTCGTAATTGTGTAATCCTCTCACGTGACCGACCGAGACTTTTTCATACCCGTTTTTTATATTTTGTCTACGAGAAAATTCGATTTCATTATACGGGAAGTGTATTTTTTCTGCAATAAAAACTGCACCATGCGTACGATCTATAAAATAAAGTTTGATTAAATGTACCCGTATCACGAAGGTATCCTTTGCGGTTTTGCCGTTGAGCAATTGAACCGTCTTTTTATTACCCTTCTTAGAAACAGTGCAAACTGTTGTATGAACAAGTTCTTCAAATACCGCCCACCTTTAACCTATACCGTTCAATCTGATTACGGTGGATCCCCTTTTAAACCGGACGGCTTACGGACCAACGTTTTTGGAAATCTTGACTAAAGGGGTTTCTTTACAAACTGGACAAAGCGCTCTGTGATATAGAGCCTTTTAAAGTGAAAACATTGCAGTTAATGAATAAAAACCATTAATTATAAAAAAGACAAGCATCTGCTGGCAGTTACGTCATCTTGCTATGTAATTAGTAATTAACTTATGTATACATGTAAATGTACATATCATGAAAGCTTGTTTATGACTCTTTTGGGAGTTACTTTGCAAAATAAAACATTTTTCTTTTTATATTTATATATAGGCTCTTGAAGAATATACATGTTCGTGTATATTACCACGTGATTACCTGTAAAAGCTTATAAAATTATTCTACCCTGAGTATTTTAAACACCGCACATTGTAATCAACTGAGGCCCCCGTTTTTTATCAGTTATGAATTTAATATCTCTTTAGGAATATATGAGCAAGTACGACTTATGAATTCTGAAAAAGTGTTGTTTTTTATAAACCAGATTATGCCAAGAAAAAGAAATTTCCTGATAACTCCAGAAAATAAATGGCTATTTCATATTTATTACATTCAGAATTCATTGACGACAGCGATATTTGCTAAACAGAGCCACGGATATTCGCCAGAAAACTCCGCAAATTAGTCTCTCAGAAACATGTCTTGTCCAAACTGATTAAATCATTTAGAATTCTTAAATCTTAATCAAAAGGAAGCCATTCTATTGTAATGTTTTACAAGCATTTTCATAGTTTGATATGAAATTAGGCAAAAAAATAGTTCACTTTTCCGCTTTAAAGTTGTCATTCGGTATTTTATCCACCGCTTCCGTTTTCACTCGGAATACACGACAATTATTATAAATCCGAAAAGTTGCGATTGTTCGTTATCGGAATACCCCGCCTATTATCATTAATACGGGGAAGTCAAAGACCGGGCCCGCGAAGCGGGTCCGGGCTTTGGCTTGCCCGGCTATAGACTACATGTGTATATTTAAATGAAAATCAAATAGAAACAATTAAAAAATATATAGAATTCTATACCTATCAATGAAATTTTCAGTGTCAGTTCTAGTCGGGCGCCGCCATTTACAATGTAACTCAATGATAAAAGGCGGGGTATTCCGATAACGGAACAAATCTCAACTTTTCGGATAAATAATAAACGTCGAGTGTTCCGAGTGAAAACGGAAGCGGTGCATGTAATACCGAATGACAATTTTAAAACGGAAAGAATGAAAGGAATTTTTTAACGACTTCCCCGTTCATAGGCTTTGCCTAATTTCATATTAATGTTGCATTGAAAATGGCGGCGCCCGACAAGAACTGACACTGAAAGTTTCATTATAGGTATAGAATTCTATATATTTTTTAATTGTTTTTATTTTATTTTCTTTTAAATACACACGTGTAGTCTATAGCCGGGCAAGCCAAAGACTTCCCCGTAAATATGACTGTATCTTTAATCATTAATATGAAAAAGGCAAAGCATTTTTCGTTTTAAAATTGCCATTCGGTATTGTATACACTTCTTCAGTTTATTATGGTTTCCTGTCCTAATATGGTTCCAATGTAAGTGCGCAGGACACCAGTCTACACTTCCGTTTTCAATCAGAATACCACGGCCTTTATCGCTATCTTGTAATTCGAAAAGTTGCGATGTGTCAACGAAAGTTTTCAAAAACTATCACTATCACTATCTAGAAGGTACTCGCGTTACCGTAATGCTCACTTTGCGAGCTTGCTATTTGCACATAAGTTCCCTTCTTTTTCTACGTGATTCGTCCGCCCGCATAGCTAAATAGGGAGAAGATTGTATTTTTAATCCAGGGGTCACTGGTTTGATCCTCTTGCGAGGTCAATATTTTTCGTGGCAATTGATCTGTCACGTTGAGCCTAATGGTCATTTGTCTCTCAAAGTTGATTAAAGATTTACGCGGGATTAGTAGTCCGTCACTTTCAGTCAGAGATTGGTAATTACTGGTAAGTTATCCGGGGAAGCCGGTTTTAAAACGGGACCAACCTCCGAGATATAACCAAAAATGTTTTAACCAGGTTAACAAATAAATAAAAGTTCTGCATCATTCCATTTCATATTACTTGAAAAGAAAGAGTTGTTTCTTTTCTCTTAAAAATGACAGACACAATTTGTTTTGTCGTTGTTATCGATATTGTTGTTGTATTTGTTGTGTTTGTATGTTTTATTTGTTTTTTTGGTTGTGTTTATTTCTTTGTTGTATTTGTCGTGTTGTGTTTGTGCATGTCTATGTGGTTTTGTTTGTTTGTTTTGTTCGTTCGTTCGTTTGTTTGTTTGTTTGTTTGTTTGTGTGTTTAATAGTTGGAGAAAGAAAGATCTGATATGCTTTTATTCTGGAAATCATTTCTTTACATCACTCATCTAAATCGTATGAAATCTTTAAAAAAATATTTTTAAAAAATCTTTCAAAACCACAGTAGAGTCTAAATCTTAGTAATATTTCCAGTCGTAGCGCCCTCGCGACATGACGTCATCAAAATGGAACATCAATACGTGCATCAGCGTCTGACATAATTTCATTTTGTAAATGACTCAATTTGAAAGAAAGCAAGATCACTGTTTCAACATTATTTTAGCATTTAAAACAAAACACACACAATAATAAGCGCGAGAGAAATTACAAAGTATTGGCAAAGCGAACTGTAACCCGACCGTTTCCTTTTATTGTCTTCTGCAAATGCAATTATACCATTTCCTGTCGTCTGCTAGTGAATTGTCCGATGAAAAGTTTTCCTCGGAAACTTCGTCTGCCTTATATAGCCACATGTTTAATTTTCGCAGTGACAAAATGTATTCCGTCGCATTCGGAGAAAAACGAAACATATAATCAAAGAAAAAAACTTTCATTTTTGCAGCATTTCATTGACAAAGAGACAGAAAAGCTATTGGTGCACCTAGACATAGCGCCTGATACCCCCGGACGAGTTATTAAGATCGGATTTTGAATAAATGCTTGACTCGCATGCACGAGGCACGTGCAATAATTATACGGTTAGAGTAATAACTCATGTATCAAGTCTTTTGTATCCGTGATTAACTTCCGGCGTAAATAGCTAATGTTCAAGCTAAAGATTATCTCGCATCTTTTAATGAAGACTTATTGAAAAACATTTTAAAGCATGTGAAAGCTTAACGGTTTTTCGAAAAAAAATGTACACATCGCAAATAAGACCACTTTGGTCCAGTCCCGTTGGTGGTCTTAAAAGAGGGTTTTTTTCTGTACTAACAAACACATTTTATTTAACACAGAGGCTACAGATCTTCAAAAGTTCTGTTCAAGACGTTTTGGGCACAGAAACAATGAGGTGTGGGTCGAACTTGTGCCCCCATCCTTATTTCTTTTTCGAGTTCTCGCCTATTACATCAAATATATTCCATTTTCACAAATCTCAACCCATACACAAATCAAATAAACCATTAGAGACTTTGTAAGTTAGTTTGAAAAAATAACTTATACTGCAATCTGTACTAGTTTTTGTCTTTATTCGGTTTTATAGACATGTACTTTAATAGAATGGGTGGGGTCGAGAGGTTATCAGAGGGGGGGGGGGAATCACAAGCTCGATCAACTCCCAAAATATCGGTGGTTTTGATGACAACGGTCAAATGCCCTTGCTCTGATATTTTCTTGTCAAATGTAAATACTTATATATTTGCAGAGTAATATTTGCAGAGTAAACGCAGTGCATTTAATATCAAACAATAATTATCCTCACGTATTTCTAAAGGGATCTAGTGTATGTAATAAATAATTAATAAAATCTATTACTAACTCGCGGCTTTTTATTTTCTTGGAAAAAATGAAGCGCACGCGGTGAGTCAATGGCGTGAACAAAAGCGATTCTTTTATAATATATCACTGCATCAAAGAGCAAGTAAAACATTACATTATCCTTGTCTAGCGAATGACTCAGAACTTTGTTTCAAACTCGCGAATTAACTCATGAAATAACCAAAGGAATAAAATCACGTGATCAATAATTCTGTGCAGAAGCTTGCACGTTAAAATAAAGCGTCCCGTCGACTTGATAATTGTTTAATTGATAGTTCTTTACCATACTTTTATCTCATTAAGTGTCCCATGCAGAGATGACGATTATGTTTTGAATGATTTATTCTAAATTGGTTCGTTTTTCTATCTCTATCTGTTAAACAAAGAATTATCTGAATTGTGTAATATTGCACGATATATATTACATTATGTTTGACATTTTGAATAGTTAATGTTTAGTAAACGTGATGACGTAAAATATGATGCCAGTTTATTTTAATAAACACATTAAGTAAACTTTAAACACTTTAAGTAAACATTACAACTTTGGTCTTTAATTCGAAGTTGAAGGGGCTTGTAAAAAACCAATCGCAACTACTCGGCCCTTTCCGTCAGTCCGGATAATAGCCGAGGCAGTTCCGAATGGCAAAAAACTACGAGACATCAGGACTTCGACTAATGTATTGGACTCAGTTTACTAACAAAGTTAGAGCCGTCGACGTTAACAACTAAGTTACAAAACACGTAATAAAGGAGAAGGGACAAAACACGGTGTTGTAAAATGCATGACGTCATTTTTTGAACACAAAATGTATTTAATTACAAATATTACCGCCGGATGAACACATTTTAAGATGTTTCTTAATTCAAATTAGCCATTTTCATGTTTTTATGTTGATTATTGAAATACCGGTGCTAGGGGGCGTGGACGATGGCTTGTTTTTACATATACCACTACAAGCCATGTACAGTCTCAATAAAACCGATCCTGCAATATTTTCATTCTTTGCAGGAACAGAGGTACATGGGGGAGAGGCGGGGATGGGGTAAGGGTTCTGTAAGATTTTCATTTTTTTATTTTAGAGAAATATGTAGAGTTTTGTGACATACTTTCATGACTTTACATTTAACGACAGCCCTACTGAGAACATGTGTTGATTTCCAATTCAAGCAAGTCCTATTTAAGTCCCCTTTCATTTAGAATGCTTTTTTTTCTTTTTTTTGAAACACATGTTAGAATCAATTAAAGAATGTTACTTCACCGCAATATGTTGGTGTTATAAACTGTAGATTGAGATAAACATGTGCTTCTAGCATACATTAGTGACACAGTTGTAAAAGCAATTTATGCATTCGAAACTATTTGTCAACAATACCATGACGTTTGGAAAAAAAACCATCGAGTTGAAAGTGTTCAAAAATCTAATATGTCTTCAAATTCGAGTTAAACGTCCTTTCGAAATAGGTCATTTAACTTTACAAATAGGTTACAAATGCACAATCTTGCCTGGTCGTCCGTACCAGTAGCAATATGCTTTTTAATTACTGAATGGGTGGTCTGGACCCTTCCAAACATTCAAGAACAAGACAACTTGGCAACAGCTTCCATATTTCCTAGTATATATGGAATCGTTCTCTTTAAGTTGGTGTTTAGATAAACATGTGCTACTCGTACTTCCATACATAAGTGACACGGTTCTAAAAGCAATTAATGCATTTGAAACGATTTGTCACCAAGAAAAAAAACATTGAGATATCGACTTGTGAGTGTTCAGAAAACAATTACGGTTTCAAATTCGAGTTCTACGTTCTTTCGAAAAGGTCATTTAACTTTAAAATAGGTTACAAATGCACAACCTTGCCTGTTGTTCGTACTTGTAGCAAGATGCTTTTTAGTTTACTTTATACATTGTGTACAAACACCATCGCGATACGCGGTTTCTTGCTTAAGGAACAACGGCTTGTCCCGGACAGGGTTTGATGCTTTTTAAATACTGAATAGGCGGTCTGGACCCTTCCTCAACATTCAAGAATAAGAAAAATTTACAACAGCTTCAATATTTCCTAGTATGGTATTCTTGACGACAAAGCATCGTTCCCTCTAAACCATGAGTCAAAGGCGAGAGCAAAATCCGTTCTGATAATTAAACTTTCCACTAAAGCACCATGCATAAACATAATTAATATTGAGAAAAATTAATGTTAATTAATATATTGTAACATTACCAACTCAGATTTCATATCCGACAAAAGCTAATTAAATCACGTCGTTCAACTAAATATGCATGCATTTCACAAAATCACGGCGGGCAATCAGATGTCTGATTTAGATATTGGATAATTAAGATAAGATAATTGACTGATGTACGCGGCGATATCAGCTACTTTATTTAATCATAGCAACAGTAGCCTCAACAACAACAACAACAACAACAACAACAACATTTATTATGCATTTCAATTTATTGCACCATCTCGATAATTCAACATGAAACGATTTTTGGCGCGACTATGTAAATCATTTAGGCTTATCAGCAGCGTATAAATCAAATATAAAATTGTATGTTCCAAACTGTGAGCAAGACGATAAGATTACATTGTCCATTCAATAATAATTTGTTGTTGTTGTTGTTGTTGCTGGTTGATGCTGTGTGCTGCTGCTATTTATAGTGAATGATTAATTGTTACTAAATGATAATTTTATTTATTGCAAACGGCTCTGATAATTATTTATTTTTAAAAAATACGTCTTCCCTGAAAGTAACTGGTACCTATATATAACCTAGCATTTTTGTATTTAAATTGACATATTTACTTTTCAAAGATATTCAATGATAATTATTGACAAGCTCTTGAAATAATAATGACACTGAAGAAATAAAGGAATTCCTCTTCATATTAAGCTTCCCACACAATCGAACTTAAATAAATTCTATATGAAATAAGTTGCCTGAACTTGCTTCACAATTGAACTGAAATGAATTTGTTTAAACTGATGTCCTTTTAACAAGAGCTTTTTTGTTAATCTAGGTCTTATGAACGCTTATCTAACATTAAGACATACTTGGTTTTCAAGCGTTTTTATATTGATCTATTTCCTCAATCACAATGTTTGACTTTGGTCTTTTTTCTCACGTTTTCAAGTCTACTTGATTTATCAATACTAACTAGACCGGGTCCTTCTATCACTCTAAGGAATTGTGCCTTGTATCAATTGCCAATATTTCCAGCGTCCCCAGAGACTTAATTAAACATATTTGTTATGTTTGTACGAAAGATGTTGATTTTTAATCTGATTGAGGTTGAAAGGAAAAGATGAATAAATTTCTTATCGCTTTTCTCTTTGACAGTTGAAGAAGTTTATAATCAAATTCAGGTTTGTCTGGGTTTAAACTGATTCTGGATACGTAACAGTGTCAAGTTGTGTTTGACATTTTACATAAAAATTCTGAATTGTAGCTATCATGCTATAAGAAATACGCAATAAGATATTGTATATATTAATATAAAGATATGTTTGCAGAGCCAAAAGGCGGATTTATTCCTCATTTTTAACATAAATCGGTGATTGAACTGATAGTACAAATAAAGGGAAATCAAGAAATTCAGAAATTCAAATTTAAAAAGTCTGTTAAATAACCTTTCTTTAAAATATGCTAAATAAGCCTAGCAAATTACTGGTGCTTTATGTTGCGATAACCATGTTCTAATTTTCCTGAGGTTTAGTCATTGCAATGGACATAAATGTTTTACTATTTGTTGCTTATATAGTAGACTCAGTTGGCCTCTAAGCTGGATTTTTTTTGGTATTGTAGCCCGTCTTTTATCTGTATTTTAGATAAAAATAAAGATATTACATGAGTTGTTTTGCCAAAGAAACTGTCAACAAATTTCACATACAATATTTAAATCAGCAACGGGGAGCTACAGCCTTAAACAAAAGAGTTGTCACGCCCGATGTTCGAACCCATGAACATAAGGTCAGTGTGCTTAAAGGAACTCTATTGCCGGCCCATAAGTCTAAAACGTAGAATTACATTTCCTTATATAGATAAGCTGATGACACTTAAAACAGTAAGAGGTGCATAAAATAATGAATAAAAAATACTCGAAAAATCGTATTTTGTGCTATTATCGTCCCGATTTGATTGTAGTTCTTGATGATAGTTTTACAATTAGAATAAGTATTCTGAAAAAAATGAGTGTGCGGACGACATAAAAATTGTGTACACAATTCGGTGGACTAGTTCTACACCAAATGGAACATTTATCTCGAAAAATTATTTCCAGTCCCTTCATGTCGAAAACACTATGTGAAGTCCCTTTAATAGTACAAGCTTTACAAAGGTATTAACTTTTTACATATAACCTGCTTACATGTACATTTAACGATAATAAAGGTCTTGTCATCAATATAGTGTTTTTCTTCTGGTAATGCTTATGTAAACTAATATTATATTATACATACAAATGTTAACACTTTATTTGTCCGATTGACGCGCTCACCATTCCCATTTCAGAAAGGTCATAAAGGTTCATGAGCATGTCTCTTCATTAAGGCAACTCATTACACATTACTGTCTCGTACCACGAGTTATTCTCATAAAGTACATCTTCCTTAACAGCTATCTGGACCATTAAAAAACGTTATTTGCATCCCTTATCTTCAATAAATATTTATATTTGTACTGATTTGTGCCATGATGCGGCTTTTAGCGTTTCCAAGATAAAGCGTCGGAGGAGCCAGAGTTTTTCTACCGGAAACAAGAAAATGGATGCCATTTCAATGTGTGCCAAAGATATTGTCTCTTTTTACAATATTTTCGTCGATTTTTGTTAATGAAAACCCGATTTTTGTTGGCGGAAAACCTTAACCGTTTGCTTGTGAAGATAAAAAGTGCGTCAATTGCCTTTTGAGAAAATATCGAACTATTTTCTTGTGCGGATGAAAACGATGCATAATATTCTCATAAAACTGATAATGAAAAAAAAGAAAAGTTATTGATGATGTTAGACATGATTGCGGATACAGAGAGACGAGTCGCTTATCATATAAATCAGATTCAATTCTGATTTTTGTCTACAGCGCATGCGCACTGAATGATAAATGACTCCATTGGTTTATTTTAGTTTTTTTTTCTGTTTAAAGAATTGTTTCTTTGAAGTATTTGCCATTCTTTTTATTCATACATGATCAATAAAAAAATATTTTAAAAAAACCAGAATGTTCCATCAGTTTAATACAAATATGTGTCTCTAAATCTGTTTTTTTGTAAACTTTATGTCCTTATTATATAGTTCCCTTTTGTTGTTTTACAGTATAGTTTACATGATGAGATCATTTTACAATAGTTGATGTCATTATCCTCATATGACGTTTGCAAATGAATGAAATACCAGTCTAACATTACTTGAATATAATTCGACTGTAATAAATGTTTATGATAAAATAACAAGTGTATATTTGTATTATAATAATCTTGACTTTGTTGTTGTTGTTGTTTCTGTCGTTGTTGATGATGATGATGATGATGATGATGATGATGATTATGATGATGATGACGATTTATCACAGAACGCCGCTTTGTCGTTTGCTCGTTCTTTGATTAAAAATTAAATACATTCAAATCTTAGAAAATCGTTAATACATAGCGGATTCTTTAACGTGTATAAGACACCAAACTCTTCAGCCAAAGCCACACTTTGAATGGCTAACCTCTGATGTAATATTTAGAACAGTGGGTAAGGATCGTACGTAAATTATAAAACACCTACTAAGACATGTATATTTGTGCACAGTTCTTAATTTATCTTATAGGAAACTAGAAAGGCATGTAATTTATAAAAGAAAACTAGTGTCCTTGAAAAAACACTTGTGGTCTCATTTTCAGATATCATTTTAAAGAGATCTCGTTACCTAACATCGTCTGCTGTCAGGCAAAATTCGTAAGACAGTCGCGTGTAAACAGGCAAATTCCTTATTATGAAATAGTTTCACCAAGTGACAGAATAAGAATACAATTTTGCTTTCCAACTACAGAACGCAGCATTAAAGCATGAATTCATTCATTCATTTCGTTCTTCCGTCCGTCCGCTCGTTCGTTCACATGTACGTTCATTCAAGTTAAACAATCCATCCAACCATCCATCCTTCCTTCCTTCCAGCCATCAGTTCATTTATTCGTTCGAGCGTACGTGCGTACGTTTGTTCATTCGTTCGTTCGTTCGTTAGCTTATTCATTTATTGATAAAATTCACATACGTTCAATATCTAATTGAACCGATCAAAATTGGTTATGTTCGTTCGTCTGCTTCTCGTGACGGTCAGCTATTTCTATCACGTGACGCTCTTTGACCTTTTCCTAGTATTATTCAGCAGTATGTGTATGAATTCATCAAGTGCCATTATTCTAACTTGGGAAATGATCGTTCAATCAACAAGTCTACGTGTCAACATTTGCAATGGAATAATCAAGCATGTAAGATAGCATACTGGTCGTAATGGACGTATCATCAGATGTGACATGTTTTCCTCTTTGGTTAAGTATGGCTTACTAATAACTACTAAAATAGCACTACATCTCGTCTAAGTCAATATTCGCGATCGTTTTCTGTGTCTCATTTCCGAACATTTTTAGTTTTTGACATAAAGATACAAATGCATCAGAAAATATCCCGCTTTGATTTGGATTTGAACTTGAGATTTCACGCTACATATGAAAGAGACATCGCTCTACACCAATCAGCCAAAGAATCGATTCCATAATGTAGGTGTGTTTATTTGTGTTTATTTATACTCCCCAAAGGTTGCCCCGATGGGCGAGTCCTCAAGAAGAGTGTAAGTCCTAATGCAGTTTGTCAGAAATTGTGCTGGTAGGTTAGCCCAGGTTCCAGTGTGTCGATTTTTTATGTGCTTCTGTTCGGCAAATCGACACTGATACTATCAATGAAATAGCGCTTATGTTATGATAATAAGCAAAAAATATCAACGCCCAGGCTACTGAAATTGCCAAAAGTTTACCTTTCTGGCTCTAAAGGGTTTTCTTAAAAGCTCACAATTTTCAATTTTCTGAAATTATAGTACTATTTGTGTTGTTTTTAATATTTTGTTGGAAATATAACATTCGTTGGTTAACCATATCAAATACATTGTGTATAAAGAGCAGTTTGCGACCCTGTTTGCTTTTCTTTTTGCGTTTCCTTTCGATGATGTGCATTTGGTTTCTTCTTGATTTCTTTGGTATAAAATGAAATACGTTTATGATTACAAATACGGGAATCTATTTTATGTGTTAGACCACATTTGCTCTCAATTGCAAAAACGTAATTATGTGGTTGTATTCCGGTGTTACCTTTTTATACTGTACAAGTTTAATAGATTGTGTGTCAAAACGTAAATATTGTACAAATTATTCAATTTAATTGCAATATTAAACTCGATTCAATGAATACAAATATGATGGACTAAGCAACGCAATATACGCTCTTTTTTATTCAGTTTCGAAAAACACCAAGTGAATAAACTATGTCATTAATAACATACATGTATTTTACAATATCCGCTGTAAGCAGGAACGATTCGACAAAACAGTTTTGTTTGACAAAATGGACTGTAGACCTATTCAAAGAAAGTGTTTATTAATACTGGCCGAACTGTTAGACTTTTTTCTCGCGGGAATTGGACCGTACGTCAATATTTTCCCGCGTCTGCAGGGACTTAATTAATATATTTGTAAGAAGTATGCGGGCTTGATTAAAATGCTGACTAAAACAGGAATTAAGTTCTGAATGCGTTGATCGACTTACTGGCACAATTTGTGTCGATTTCTTGCTCTTTAATTCTATTGTAATCGAGCACAACTAATACATGGAAAACAACTCTCATGAAAAGTGTAAAGGCTAAAATTACAATTGTTGATATAAAACGTTCTGTACAAAACATGTTGTTTGTTTTTCTTCTGAAAATAAAGCTAAATGGAAAATTGCGGTTGACCACGAGTAGAAAAACGTTTAACGTATTTGCAGGAAAAACTTTTTCAGCAGAGAAAGGGAATGTGAAAATGTGAAAAAGAAATATGAGCAAAATGCACATGTTCCTAAAGAGATATCCGAGTTCAAGTTATATGTAGATATTCCTCTATTTATCCACATGTTTTCTTTCTCAATCTTTCAGACGCTTTATAAAGACGGTGGTTTATAAAGATCTCATCATTGCGACAACCTGGTTAAGGGGCTCGTGAATTTTTGCCACTTGCAACTTCTAAAATAATACACTTACTTTATATAGTTATTTTTTGGCGCCTTTACCTATAATTGCGATTGCAAATGGTAGAATTTAAACTTTTGCGCGTCTAAAACTTTGTTCAGCATCTGTTTAGACACACCTACAAAGGCGGAGCGAGAGCTGGCTCTTTTAACCCGTGGCTCATCCAAACAACGATTTCCCAAACCTGCTTTCTAGAAAAATTTATTTGTACAATTGATATAACCTGTTTAAAAAGACTTTTGAATAGCGTGGAAACACGAATTTGTATACATTCTGCTCCAATATAATTGAGCTGTTGTTTTAATCTGTCATGTTAAATTTAGAATATCCTTTTAGTTCTCCTAACAAAGATACAATGTGTACAAAAAAATAGTTCACTTTTTCATATTATTACGCATTAACTTCTAAATTAACTGCGTTTTGTCGTGCTCGCGTGACATGAAACGGCGCTCGCCCCCATCTTGATCACGACACTGTTAAATGAAATAAAGGAAGATCCATGGGTTTTATTAAGTGTTCATTCGTATCATGGTGTGTCAAACTTTCTTGACATCCAATAACTTTTGGGACTGTGGACAGATATATTATGACAAAAAATGAATTCCATTTTTTCTTTTCAGATGTAAATATGTTGAAGAAGACTTGAACCCCCCACCAAAAAAAAAACAACAACAAAACAACAACAGCAACTTCATTTAGAAAGGGCTTTAAGGTAAATAAACGTTCACAAATGAATATTTTAACAATGATTTTAGAGCACGATGTAGGTAAATTATCGCATAAAGAAAGTGGCACTGAATGTAAAATAATTTGTCATAAAAGTAGCCAAATGTAAGCAAAGAAGTATTGTGATATCGAAACAAAATACCAAATCACTATAACTGTATTAAATTACAAAATGCCAAAGAAGCAAAAGATGGCTCACCAATATGGTCAATGTGAGTTTTCAGAAACTATAACAAGGCACAAAGCCACAAGGCAAAAAAAAACGTTTTTGAGAAATAAAAGAAATGCCTTTTTTTGGGAGGGGGAGGCATAATGGGTCTCTTCAATAATTTGATATGATTATATCGATGCAAATGTTACTTCATTTTAAGACTGGATATCGTTGAGATTATGTAATGGATGGGAAATACGTAGCAAATTACACTTATTTCCGGTCAATAAAATTTGTCTGTCGTCTGCTGCGTAAAATGTGATACTATAATCTAATCTAGTCTGTCTGGAGCTACTTTTTGTTCCATTTACATTTCATTTTTTTTTTACACATTTTATCAATGCCTGATATATATAAATGTTTCTTTCATTCTTCTTCTTCTTCTTCTTCTTCTTATTATTATTATTATTATATTATTATTAATATTATTATTATTATTATTATTATATAATGATAATATTAGTTAAAGTTATTATTATCATTACTATTTTTATTATTTTCAATATAATTATTATTATTATTATTTTTATTATTATTTTAATTATTATTATTATTATTGTTCGGATATGTTCGGCAAATATCGCCACTTAAAAGGGGACTCCACTGAGGTGTATTGGCATAATTGAACTAGAAAACAATTCATGTACAATTTGATATTGATATATAGAGCATTAGCTTGTATGCAAATTTTCATATCATCTACTCAATCCTGTTTTATTTCCCTTTTTTAGAATGGATATTTCAGTTGTGAAAAATGACCAAAAAATTGAAAAGCATTTAAACGCCTTTACTACGTTAATCGAGCTATGAAAAACACAAAAATACGATTTTCAATTTTAATAAAAGTAAATTTCTTTATTTTCCTTTTGTATGTCTTTCCGTTTCAAGATCCTCAGTTGTTTAAATATTTATAGTGTTTTGGACGTCTGTGGAATTCCGACTAATATTTAGGTTCGATTCATCATAGATCTTTTTCACAATACGGAAAATGGCGAATTTTGACGGATTTCCACGAAGTTCTGATTGATGTTTTACCTTCATTAATCTTTACGTGTTACTAACAACTAATGAGATATTTTTAATCATGCATTACTCATCATGCAGGAAAGACCTAAAGGGCAATGTTGCAACTCATCTTCAACCTTGTTAGTAATCGGTTTCCAAATATAGATTCGTAATGACATCTCTTAGAATTACATTCAACCATGAGTCAGACTTTTAGTTGTTTTTTATGAAGTTCAGTAGAATTTAATGACCTGTGTGTCATACTGTAGGTAAATATCTGTCATAAAAACTTTGTCTCTCTAGACTTTATTCTGCGTGCAATACAGCTTCTATAGGCACATTATGCCTCAGAAATCCATTTTTTTTAAAATTCTTTAGAAATATCAAGCATGTGATTAGAAATGTTTTAATAATAGATTAATACCATGTTAGGTGTCTAATAACTGAAGAAAGTAGCGCTTAAATAACGTACAGTAATGTGTCGTAAAGGTAGCAAAATGTAAACAGTATTTTGACTTCCATACAAATACTAATTCACTATAATTATACCAATCGCGAAAGAGAAAAAGAAACAAAAGATAATTAATATATATGGCATATGAGTATTTTTGGAATATTAATTGTAACAAGATATCAAGAATAAAAGGTTTTTGAGAAATAAAAATTATAGCATTGATGAGGCATAAAAAAACAACCGTACTGGCTCTTTTATATCATCCATTTTGATTGGATAACCGTAACGTAAATTTTATCTATATTATACACAGCTGATATAAATTTATGAAAAAAATATTTTGCACGTTTCCTCAAAATAATTTTATACTTAATGTTTTTACCACTGTCGAGTTTATAAATTAATATATGATCAATATCGGAAACACTGCGATACTATTTTTGTTATAATATGTTGACTAAAATGCTCAGTTCAAACACGTGTTTATAATATACTGTAATTCAAAAGCCTTCATTTACCCTCTCCTGGGAACTATTTCATTTTCTGTGATCACTAATAAATCCAATGTCTTTTGGGACTTAATTAAGTAGATTTGTAAAGACATGTGTCGATTTTTTAAAGAGATCAATAGCGGATAAATGAGACATCAAGAAACTTGGTGATGAAATGGTGAGTCATGTATATATTCAGCATGTCAAACAATTAGTGCAATGACGTAATTGGTTTTTGTTATATCACCATAGATATGACGAACGAATTTAATGCATATTGATATTTTTTTCGGTCACTGTGGACAGCGCAGCTGTATTTCAACTGTCCAGCAAGCGCACTGGTCGGTTTATGCATGTATATACATGGATATTTGAATATTGGGGCGTCCGTGACCGAGTGGTTAAGGTCGTTCTACTTGGTTCGAATCCCGACAGGGATTTTGGATTCTTTCATGTGTGGAAGCTATCCAACTAGCTTACGGAACATCGTGCCTGAAATAATGCACGGAAGGGCACCTGAGGTCTCCTTCACCAGTAAAGCTGGAACGTGGCCATATGACCTATACTGTGTCGGTGTGACGTAAAACCCATGACCATTTGAGGTACTATAGTAAACCTGTTGTTGCAACTCCTATATCGTCTGACTTATAATTTGTTATCCTTGAAGAATATAAAGTAAGGAATTAACTGATAAATTATTTATGTTTAGCGAAATTGTATGAAAGAAAACATAAAATTACGACAATGTCAAAATTAAACGCCAAGGATGGGATTCTTACCCACGCTGACAAAGTTCGATGGAGCAGCTGATCATCGCAGCCTCGTCGTTTGTTTGACTGGTGTAACTTATGCCACGCCCCAATTCTGTTGCATTTCTTTTGCCTGATTGCAGCTATAACTGATAAGTCTTAAAAGTTTCTCTGTTCGCTTGCTGCGACCATTATAAATCAACTTTTGCTTGTGAAAGACACTGGTGTAACTTATGCCACGCCCCAATTCTGTTGCATTTCTTCGCCTGATTGCAGCTCATTACTATATCTTCACATGTTCAGGAAGTTCTCTGTTCGGCTGCAGCGACCATTATATAAACAATCGCAACTTTTCGGCCCTTTCCGTCAGTCTTCGGAGGTTATTATAGATATTAGCCGAGGACGTTCCGATTGTGCATAAACTAATGAATGACGTGTTCAATAATATTTCTACAGCAGGACCGATCCAGACTTCAGTCCAATCTTTTAAATTCAAGCAATATGGATACCCGGCGTTTCTTTGTTTCGAAGATAATAGTAATGCATGCGTGAATCAGCCACATTAACGCATGCCGGTCTTTTAATAATGAATTTCTTCACAGAATATCAAGTGTCTCGCGCAGGATTACATAAGGTTGTCACGTGACTTTTCCAGACTTTTATTTCATTTTCATGAAAGAAAAAAAATCACAAATGAATAAATAAGTTAAATCAATAAAACTTTGCAATATATTGCATAGCCTAATCACATGACTTATTGATTCGTATAATTGGTCAGTTGCAGTTCTATTTCCATAATTATACTGAATGGAAAATGCACCTTGATTATTTGTAGAGATGCAGAACGAACTGAATAATTGAGAAGAATGTAACAAATAGATTGTACCTGATTGAACTACAAAATTGCCGTATGCCTTTGAATAATCCGCGAAGATACGTGTACATGTATAACTAGACTTGCTGTAAATTTACTCATTTCTTTTCTTTAAGGTACGTGCCCCCCCCCCCCCCAAAAAAAAAAAAAAATCAATGTGTTCTGCAAAAGGTAAGTCATTAATTCACAAAACTTTTAGCAGAGCAGTCGCAGACGACAAATATTTACATACACAACTTTTTTTCTTAGTTCCAATATCCAAACCAATTCTATTGGATACAATTGTTGTACGCTTTTCTTTTAGCTTTCGACGTTTTGTCTTCTTCAGATACAATTTGACGTTTATAACATAACAAATGACGCAACATCTGTTTAACTATACGCTTTGTGTAACATTATATTTTTTCACTTGATTTTTATTAAGCTGACTTTTTTCTATTTTTTAGATATGAATTTACTTTTTATAATCATTATTTTGCACCACACCTGTGTTGTTGCGACGTGAACCCCAACAACAACAACAAAAATACAAATTGACAATTATACTGCAGCTTTGTGATATTTTTGTTTTCACTAAAAATATATTTCAACAGGAAACAGCGTCCATTCCACTTGCAGACGACAAACGCACTTGCTCATCTCTGTCACGTGCCAAAGCTATTCTTCCGGTTGAATTTCACATTGTATCACTTAAAAGCTTATGAAATCTTCAGCAAATAACTCAGTAATTTTATAGTGTTGAATCATAAAGCAGTGTTATACTTATTCTTGTCTTAAACGTGTCTTTCACCTTTGATGTTCAAAAAATCTATTTCTCGTCTGCAAAGGAAGTATCGACTGTATTGGTGCCCTTGAAGATTTTCTTTTTGAGTCACTCGCGTGAATTAAAGCAAAAGTAATTTTAAAACCGATTTAATAAGGGTCACGTGATTTTACTGAATCATGCATAGACCTTAATGCCCTTGCTAATTGTATTATCCAGAATTCATTTTATTTGATTTTTAAATTTAATTAAAATTTATGAAGAGCATAATTTTGTTGAGTCTGTCTTTTCTTACGGATAATTGTGTGTTACTGCCACAGAAATGCTTTTATTGTTATTTCTCAAAAGTTTTTTTATATTGTTTTTTTTTTATGTCTTGTGTCCAAAAAGTTACTCATTGGCCATTTAAAACCAGCTTTTGCTTCTCGTGTCTTTTGGTAATAAGTACAGTTATAGTGATTTAGTATTTTGTATGGAAGTCAAAATACTACTTTATTTACATTTTGCTACTTTAATGACAAATAATTTCACATTCGGCGCTATTTTCTCTAGATGATAAGAATCTAACATGCTCTAAAACTATTGTTTCAACGTTATTGTTTGTTTGTTTGTTTAATTGGGTTTTACGTCACACCGACACAGTATAGGTCATATGGCGACGTTCCAACTTTACTGTTTCAACGTTATAAAAATTCACGTTTGCTTTTTTCTGAAGGAGAAATGATTTATTCGTTTCTGAGGCATAATGTGCCTTTATATGCAACGCTTTTCATTTTCAGCCCCTTTTGCACAATATAAAATGACCATTCTGGAAGGGGAGAGAGAGAAGTGAGCTAATGATCTGAAAATTTTGCTCACTTCTTATTGGTCTTAACCTACATCAAATGGTACAAAAACTCCCGAAAATACAATATTTCCAGTTCCATCATGCCAAATAAATATCCCTTAGAGGAGTCCCATTTAAAAATGTAGGTCACATACAATTCGAGTTACAGTCAAGTAAGCGGAAAATACATCATAAAAAAGACAACATCTATCTATCAAATATTAATGTATAATGTTTTGTGATGAGAGTTTTGTTTCTGTAGGACATGTTAGAATTATTCCTCTGGGACCGCACTATAACATCATAAAGCGTATATTTCTAACATTTTCAGAGATGTTACCGAATGTTGATGTACAAACATAAAAGGAAGTATATCAACTAAAAGCGGGAAGGGCAGAAGTACGTTGACCTTCTGGTTAAGCAGACGCAAGTTTGTCATCAATTTTAACCTAATCCGATCGGACTGACAGTTTAGGAGTAACTATACCATGTAATTCTACAAATTGAATTTATAACACGAGAAGCTTGTAGTATCAATCGCAACTTCTCGGTCCTTTTCGTCATACTCCAGAGAAGTTATTATGAGTAATAGCCTAGGTGTTTATTTATTTATTTATTCATTCGTTCGTTCATTTTCATTCATTCATTCATTCATTCATTCATTCATTCATTCATTCATTCATTCATTTATTTATTCATTTATTTATTTATTTATTTATTTATTTATTCACTCAGTCATTCATTTAACTGTACAAAACATTTTAATGCAGCCCTTATCAATGTATTATTATCCCAACACAAGGATAGCAGAACTTGCTGTAAACTCTTTCTTTTTTTTCGTCGCATGGAGTCATCTGGCAGGAAGACACGTATTTTGATTTGTAAAAATTGCGATAATCACCCAGTAATCAAATATTCATGCTTTTAATCAGGCAAAGGCAATGTTATTGATGCAATTTAAAACATGCCGATCTTTTTTCACGATTAAAGGCCGATAGTCAACTGTCACTCTGGTCATATTTCAAACAAATTTTGTAATCACCTTACGCGTGTACGTGTCAAATATTGCAAATATATTTTTAATGATTTGAAGCTCTGGGAGACGTAAACAAAATAATTATTGCAATCACATTTGTATTATCAAAGATCTCCAATGTAATATATCATCTTCCGCAGCATCTGTATCTTCATCATCATTATCGTTATCATTCACATAATCATAAAGTATTCATGATTGCAATAAACAAAAGAAAATGATATTGGTGGAAACATTTTTAGATTCTGTTTGTTGGTATTTACATAACGACCATACGTTATTATCTTTATTATCATCATCATCATCATCATCATCATCATCATCATCATCATCATCATCATCATCGTCATCATCATCATCAACAACAACATAATCATTATCATTGTAGTCGTCATCATCATCAGCAGCAGCAGCAGAAGCAGTAGCATAATCAGATTCAGAATCATCATCAAAAACATCATCACATTATAGAAGTCGTCGTCATCATAATCATCATAATCATCAATATCTCCACCACCACCAATCATCATCTTCATCATCATCATCATCATCATTTCCATCATTAATAACAACATCAACAACAACAACATCATCATCATCAACAACAACAACGGCATCATTGTCAACACATTATCATCATCGTTATCGCTGTTGGCATCATAACCGTCAACATCAAATACAACAACAACAACAACGGCAGCAACACCACCTTAAGAAACATGTTCCCCATCCGCAGAAAACAGTAGAAGCAACAGTGTAGTATTCGTTTTCATCAATAATTCATTCGATTTCTAATAAATATGCAATGATGATCATCAAACGTTATGCTTTTTCTTTTAGAAAATCTTAAATCGGATGAAAAGTGCCGTAAATTTAACTTCATTTGATTTTATTTTAGCGTGTTTTGCAAATAATGCAAAATCCCATCACATGATTATTGCAATAATTACAGAAACGGATTTAAACTGTGGTTAATACATTATTCAAAATATAACAAAACATCTTATTAATACGTATACAAATCATATGGCAAGATGATAAAGTATTTATGATTCATATTATACTGCAGAATGATTGATCGACTATTCATCATTTTCCAGTGTAATATATTCCATTATAAATAATGCAATATATTACATTGCAGTTATACACCGAAATTGCAGTCTACAACGCTATACAGTCATAACTAAAATGCTATATACAGTCATAAGAACCAAACATAGTTATTAAACAAGCTAGGTAGCTGAATAAAATGCAATATGAAATAAAAAGCAATTCTACTTTTAAAGGCACATTATGCCTCAGAAGAGTAGAGTTTTATAACATTTAAATAATAGTTAAAGAGAATGTTAGAGACCTATCACCTAAAAAATGTAACCCTGAATATGAAATTATTTGTTATAAAGGTAGCAAAATGAAAACAAAATAGTATTTTGACTTCCATACAAAATACTTTGTTCCTATTATTGTACTAATTGCCAAGAAGTATCAGAAGCAAAATATGGTTCAGGTAATTGGCCAATGAGTAACGTTTTGGAAATTATGAAGATCCTTATTACGGCGTTTCAGTTCATAGATAAGATAGCAGAAATATTTGCAGTTCAACGCAAAAATACCCTTAACGTAACACATTTAATCCATACAGAAACATACAATAACGGGAATATTTAACATTTTTATAATCACGTTTTAGTAGTATTTTGGCTTCCTGGTTGACAGCTACTTGGGAACCCTCCGGCTAGCTCGCAACCGCTCGAATACTTTCTTTGATATCGGCTTCTCATTCGATTAGATCGCATTTACATTTTGTACTTGTATTCTCTATTTGTTAGCTCACATTTACTCGGGTACCATTTTTGTAAGCTCGCTTTTACTCGGATACCTTATTTGTGAACTCGCATTTACTCGGGTACCTTCTTTGTGAACTCTCATTTACTCGGGTACCTTCTTTGTGGACTCGCTTTTGCTCGGGTACATTCTTTGTGAACTCGCATTTACTCGGGTACCTTCTTTGTGAACTCACATTTACTCGGGTACCTTCTTTGTGAACTCGCATTTACTCGAGTACCTTCTTTGTGAACTCGCATTTACTCGAGTACCTTCTTTGTGAACTCGCATTAACTCGGGTACCTTCTTTGTGAACTCGCATTAACTCGGGTACCTTCTTTGTGAACTAGCATTTACTCGGGTACCATCTTTGTGAACTCGTATTTACTTGAATTCTCTTCTTGGCTATCTCTTATTTACTCGGATACTCTCTTAGTTGTGACGCATTATGTCGGCTATCCTTTTAGTTCGCACCCACCTTTTGCTGCTAGCTTGCATTTACTCAGATACTTGATCCGCTCAATTAAGGTATCTAGTAATTTTTGGATTGCTGGCCGCGTGGATTCAAACCCAGTAATGGACAAGCCGTTGTTTCCTCCAGAAAGACACTTATTAGCCTGCAACATAATCGAGCTAAGATATAAACTAAACATGATGCTCCTTGGCAAACATCTCAACAAATGGACATAATCGATTTAGCTATAAAGGTGGATACCCTGAAGATTTGTGTCAAAGAACATATATACAACGAAATGGTTTCCCTAGAGTCTAGGGACTTGTTAAAACCATTTGCCTGAAATGTTCTGAGCTAGTAAATTGGGGATTAGCATGAAGACACTTCTGACAATGACGTCATTCACAGCTTAGTGGATTTATCATGTCCTCTTATTTGTAATAACCAACCATTCAAATATTGAACAGGGTAACATTTAAGCCTGTAAGTTGGATTTCTACACGAAATACCGCAAGTTTGAGACTTTGTGCCTGTTGATGAGAATATTGTTATCAGTCAGATATATTTTTTGAAATTTCTCTAAAATGACAAATGGTTTTGTCCAGATTGAAAGTTAGACAAGTCCATTTAAGATATTTAGCATGGTAATTAATTTCTATGTCACTCCTTATCTTTCTAATACTATTAATCATTATATTATTAAAGTTGCAGGAGATAATCGCATTAGAGACAGGGGATAATAACGCCATTGCGAGGAAGCCTGGAGCCTAGAGCGTTACAACACAAAATAATTACAAGTTATCATGAGTTAGTTAATAAGACTTAATGAATAGTACAGCCTGATAGAATGTATGAACTCCCTACTTCAAAAGTAGAGGCATTCAGGTAAGGATTTAAAACCATTGCCAATGGTAAGGATTTAAAACCGATTACCAATAGTAATGAATAGTTTTTTGTCAATAGAAATGAATAGTTTGATGCCTTTTCCTCGAATGTCTGAATTGAACTTACAAAATGGAGGAGAGTTTAAATGCGATATCATTGGGGCAATGGTTTTGCGACTTTCTTGTCAAAAGTAATGAATAGTTTTTTGTCAATATTAATGAATAGTTTAATGTTAAATAGTTTTACTCGATTGTCTCAATTGAACCAAGAAAATGGAGAGTTTAAATACTTTATAAGACTTTCTTGCACTCGTGATTGATATAATAAAACATATTATAAAAGCGACATATTGTCCTATTTGTCTTGCCATCAGTGTTGGGTTTCTTTTTCAATTGTCTTTGTCGACTGTCTCTCCATCTAGTCTATACTTAATGAGGGTCCACCGGCCATTTCAGGCACTGAAAGTACGGACCCTTTACGACGACTAATGTTGCGAAACGTTTAAAGAGGTTAAAACAAAAAGCTGGTTATTGATATTACTGTTAAGTTTGAGATTTTCTATTATTCAAATATTGAATTTAAGAATAAATAGAAACGTCTGTTGTGATACAAATGTCTAGACAAGAAAGTCGGTGGATAAGTCACGTGACCAAATGCTCAGACTTATCCGATGCTATAAATATAACAAAGCAAATGGGTTTTATTGTTTCTTAATTAATTGTTTCTACGCTTCCGTAAATGGCTCATACTTCAACAGATATTTATAACTTTGTAACTATGTATGGCAGTTATTTTACAAATGCAACAATTACTTCCTTAGGGTTTACTATTTAAGCAGAATATTTAAGTACAAAAGCGTCCCAGTTAATCAGCAACAATTGCGAATGTTTGAACCAAAAGTAACCAAGTTATTTGTTGTCTGGTGGTGAATTAACATGACCATGACCAAACCTTTGTCTCAAAAATAAAACACGAATAAGTCCTTTATACTTTCTTGCAGTCATAAATCATTTATTGTATGATTTGTACAGATCAGAGCTGCATCAGTACTAAGGGTGTAGTACTTAAGTACCAGTACCAGTACTTGGCAAATTATGCAGTACCATTACCAGTACCAGTACTAGATTTTAGCTCGGTACTGCAGTACCATTACTTTTTTTGGTGAAGTAATTAAGTATCAGTACCATTACTTTTATATATTCATCAACGTTTGAATAAATACAGTGTCAAACAAATGATTGCAAATATAATTCAGCAAAAAAATAAAATCATAATTTACTTTAAAGTTAACATAACATTTTTACAACTTTATAGTTTTAACATACTTTTTACAAATAATATTAACAACATATATTCATGTCATATCTAATTATTTAGTAACCAGTCAACTGTGTAAATACAATGCAAACATCTTTCATTTAAAACACAACAGTCTTTTGTTGCTTTTCACACCTTCACACCTTTGTTCAATTTATACCAAAGTAAATGACAACTTTTTATGGTGCTAACAATATCATTTTTTTTCACTTGAAATGGGATTATTTAGAATAGAAGAAATTAATTAGTGTTCATTTTGCTACTTTACTAGTAAATACAAAGTAATAAAAGATTTTAATAAGGATATTTTAGGGTAAAGAGTTATTGAGTCTGTTTATCTTAATTTAATTTTTACTGAAAGTCTTTGGTGCTTTTTATGATGAATACTATGTTACAATTTGAAGGAATATTGCAGCAAATTATCTTTAGATTTGATAATATAGTTAATGTAATTTTGCTTTATTTTATGAGAAAAATTGATGCTATTTTTAATTTTTATCAAAACCAAAAGTACTGGGTAATGCAGTAGCAGTACCACTTTTTAAGACAGTAATGCAGTACCAGTACCAGTAGTAGCAATATTTTGTAAGAGTAATTCAGTATCAGTACCAGTACTTGCAAAATAGCTGCAGTACGTACTGCAGTACCAGTACCAGTACCAGTAATGCAGCTCTGGTACAGATACAAGTTTTCTTTTTGTTGTAAAAGCTTGAAATATGCTCGTTTTTACAAAGTCTTTCAGAAGTATAGAAATAGTCATCATGGTTTGTTAGCAATGATCAACACTAACAGAAAGGTAAGATCTCTTGACTTTACTTAATATTGATAATACATATACTTTTAATTGTATAAATAATCATTTCAGTGTTGATTGATTAAAATTGGTACCTTTACCAGTCTTAAAATATTTAAACCATAACAATTTTAAGTCTTGCCACTGTGTAGAAAAGTCTCAATTCGCATATACTTTGTCTGTCCGCAATTTAACAATTGTATGAGTTATGGCTTGTTTTCAATCATCGATTCCAACAGAAAAGTGTAAGCTCTTGGCTTTTTCTGTTTTGATAATTCTCTTTTAATTAAACAGATCACCATTTCAGTTTTGATTTATTGATATTGGCGCCTTTACAAATCTAAAAAATATCTTCTATACCAGTCCACTTCTTTTACTTAATCAAATCATTGTTGAATTTTGTTACGTACTGAATTATCCAATTGATTGGTTTCCATTTCGTTGACATGTTTTCATTGTCTGGCGGCCAGTGAACTTTAGGGGGGGGGGGTCTTTTATAGCGCTTTCCCGTGCAATGCCTACATCTGAAGATGAATTTTGCCTTTTTCACATACATTAATTATTTAGGCAAAATTGATTGATAAAGTCTGGTCCAGCCCAGCGCCTATTAGCTAATTAATTTATAGTTGAAACATAACCCGTTCATTTTGCGGTAAAGGATCCTCCGATAATATCAGACACTGGCGCGATTTTGGAAAGAATGTAGTTTAAAATGAAAACAGTTTCACCATCTTTGTCATATTTCATAAGAATCTCGCATTTCGTTTGTATAATTTGTATAGCCATTTATTCTTTTAAAAATCACAAAACTACAAGTCCAAACTGATCATTGTCTCGACTTAAAGTGAACTTGCAATAGAAAAATTACATTTCTTCAAAATCAAACCTAATGACAGTTTGGCTTGATTGAAAAAAAAACAAACATTGCAATTTATAACATTAAGCTATGAGAAGACTATCTCAAGTTGTACATTATAATGCTCAACATTAAATTTTATTTAACCATTCTGTGCATGTATCTAGATAACGTCTTTCAAATCAATGGATGGCATCACATATATAGATAGTGTATGTCAAATTGTAAAACAGTCACAATTTATTCAGTGGTATCAAAATATAAAGTTTTTCTGTTTATCAAATACAAGGCAGCACTCTTGTTATGCTTCAATAAGACAGTTGTTACTAAAACATAGAATAACTTTAATTCCTTTGCTGAGAAGAATCGAACACAAATAATATGATTTATTTTAAAGCCGAATTGGTATAGAGTATATCATTAACAAAATGAAATCCTGATGGAAGCACGGATTTGCCACCAATATCATAGGGTTTTAAAGCTTTCAGTAATAGTCTCCCAAAGAAATTATTATGTGATATGGTAACTATACATCACTTTTTAAGACATTGTTATATGTCTTCTTTTTTCTTAAATAAATTCTTTAAAATATTTATAGACTTGAAAGTCATTTTCTAAAATTCATGTAACGTTTTACGGTGTTTTATAGAATGAATTCGAAATAATGGTAGCGCAATTAAAATATGTTATCAAAACCATTTCAAAAGGATATATCATTTGGACAGTTGTAAGAGGGACTGACTGCTAATCCATAAGACTCTTTCAGCGTTGGTTCGGATCCAATCTTCGTCTAAAAAGTAAATGTAAACTTTTTTTGTTTTGAATTTCGTTTCGAAATATTTGCGTTGGAAAGGTTATGCAGGAAATCTTCAAGAGCAAAAGCAAACAAATACTTTTTGAGGATAAACGTTTTTAAAATCTATAAAAAAAGTCAAACGAAAGTGAAAGCAAGTTTGTTTTCGATCTCTCAATAAATAAGCAATGGTACATTCAATATAATTTTTTAAATTTTAACAACAGTGTCACTATATTTAATTGCTTTTCTAAAACTATTTGAAATGTTTTAATTTAAATAATGTTCCTTAATTAAAGTTAGTAATCTTTCAAAGCTAAACTGTTTAAAATGAGTTTTTCGTTGCTCCATCATGCCATTCTCTGGTATAATGACCTAGCATATCGGTTATCAATGCAGTCTTTCAACAGTTTAATGATAGCATAATACATATAACCGTTTGTTTTTAATAGAAAAATATAAGCTCTCAGCTTTTCCTGTATTGATAATTCTTTTAATTAAACAGATCGCCATTTCAGACTTGATTGATTAATATTGGCGCCTTTACAAATCTAAAAATATCTTCTATACCAGTCCACTTCTTTCGATTAATCAAATCATTGTTGAATTTTGTTACGTACTGATTTATCCAATTGATTGGTTTCCATTTCGTTGACATGTTTTCATTGTCTGGCGGCCAGAGAACTTCATGGGGGTCTTTTATAGCACTTTTCCGTGCAATGCCTACATCTGAAGATGAATTTTGCCTTTTTCACATACATTAATTATTCAGACAAAATTGATTGATGAAGTCTGGTCCAGCCCAGCGCCTATTAGCTAATTAATTTATAGTTGAAACATAACCCGTTCATTTTGCGGCAAAGGATCATCCGATAATGTCAAAAACTGGCGCTTATTCTGAAAAAAAGTGTAGTCAAAAAATAAAAACTATTTTATTACTTCTGTTCATATTTGCAAGAAAAGCAATATCTACATGTGATTGGTATAGTTACCTTTCTTCAAATAATGTACTTGAAAGTTAGCCTAGCCAGAGCATGTGCTCCACATAAAATGTAATAGGAAAAAAGTTATTGCATTTTTTGGCAAAACCAACAAAAGACAAGAGGGCCATGATGGCCCTAGATCGCTCACCTGAATTATCAAACTCATCCAAACAATTACCTAGACAAGCATTCTGACCAAGTCTCATGACAGGTGAGTCAAAAATGTGACCACTACAGTGTTTACAAGGATTATCCATATTTGAGCAGTGCGACCTAGTTTTTTACCCAGGTGACACATATTCAAACTTGACCTAGAAATCATCAAAACAAACTTTCAGACCAATTTCCAGGATACTTGGATCAAAACAGTAGCAACTAGAGTGTTAACAAGATTTTTCTATTTTTAGCTCCGGTGACCTAGTTTCACATGCGATTTCGAACTCATCCAAGCAATTACCTAGACAAGCATTCTGACCAAGTTTGATGATAATGGAGTCGAAAATGTGACCACTAGAATGTTAACAAGGTTTTTCCATATTTGGGCGGTGTGACCTAGTTTTTCATCCAAGATGACCCATGTTCGATCTTGACTTAGAAATCATCAAAACAAACTTTCAGACCAATTAACAGAATATTTGGATCACAACAGTAGCCACTAGAGTGTTAACAAGATTTTTCTATTTTTAGCTCCTGTGACCTAGATTTTCATCCGAGATGTCCCATGTTCGATTTATTACCAGCAATGACCTAGACAAGTTTCCTGACCAAGTTTGATGACAATTGAGTCAAAATTGTGACCACTAGAGTGTTAACAAGGTTTTTCTATTTTTAGCTCCGGTGACCTACTTTTTCATCCGAGATGACCCATGTTCGAACTCATCCAAGCTATCAACTAGATAAGCATCCTGACCAAGTTTGATGATGATTGATGCAAAAATGTGACCGCTAGAGTGTTAACAAGGTTTTTCTATTTATAGCTCCGGTGACCTAGTTTTTCATCCGAGATGACCCATATTCGAACTCATCCGAGCTATTATCTAAACAAGCATCCTGACAAAGTTTGATGATGATTGGGTCAAAAATGTGACCACTAGAGTGTTCACAAGGTTTTTCTATTTTTAGCTCCTGTGACCTAGTTTTTCATCAGAGATGACCCATGTTCGAACTCATCCAAGCAATTGACTAGACAAGCATTCTGACCAAGTTTGATGATGATTGGTTCAAAAATGTGACCACTAGAGTGTTCACAAGGTTTTTCTATTTATAGCTCCTGTGACCTACTTTTTCATCCGAGATGACCCATGTTCGAACTCATCAGAGCTATTACCTAGACAAACATCCTGACCAAGTTTGATGAAGATTGGGTCAAAAATGTGACCTCTAGAGTGTTCACAAGGTTTTTCTATTTTTAGCTCTTGTGACCTAGTTTTTCATCTGAGATGACCCATGTTCGAACTCATCCGAGCTTTCAACTAGATAAGCATCCTGACCAAGTTTGATGATGATTGAGGCAAAAATGCGACCGCTAGAGTGTTCACAAGCAATTGTGGACGGCCGGACGGACGACGGACGACGGACATTCATCGATCCTAAAAGCTCACCCTGAGCAAGCTCAGGTGAGCTAAAAAGTTGGACCATTGCATTGTATATCATACAGTGTTGCATATTACTTATCACTTTTGCTGTACCGTATCATCAGACCATCTCTAAAAGGACATTAACGTTCATTGGTCCATTTTAATGCATTGAAATATGTTTCTTCTATTGATTTATTTTGCATATAGTTTTGTTAATGCCATTCATATCAAAAGATGGCATCACAAATATATATTAATTTGAAGATTCTAAGTTTATATCTAAGAATATTCAAGCAGTTTAAGAATAAAGCGTAACACAGTTTCTTCAATAACTATCATAAAGGAAGGTACATGAACAATAGCATTATAATAGATCTAGTTTTCTTTTACACGTTACGATATTAATATCCGAGTGTGACAAGTCTGTGTTTAATGCTATATTGTTGTCAAAATACAGATATACTGCTCATCGTAGACGTCATAAGCCCATCTGTCCCTAGATGTTTTGTCCCTTATCTCGGAACATCCTCTAGCTGGTGGGACAGGTACTACCTCGTCTACGATGGCTGCCAGGTTGGTTCATTGGGTCTTAGCCAGAGCCAACTGGACGCTCTATCTGCAGCTTTGCCAAGAGCATGTGCTGCGGTTTTCCGAGCTCGTCCTTTAATGCCCACCGCTCCTATCATTTTCCAAACTGACGATATTGAATATTTTAATCCCGTTGTTGAGCAGAATCAAGCTCACGTGAATGAGGTCTTCTAAACCCCAATGACAGCAAGGCTTTGCTACAAATGCGCAATTAAAAATAAATCTTCATGAAGGATATGATGAAATTAATCATAGACAGGTTTACATTCGTGAAGAACAAAACCTCCTTGTCACTCAGGCGTTTGATTTGACAGTAATGAAAATAATTACAGACTGGTTCCAGGAAATCAGGTATAAAATGTTTCTGATGTTGAACAGTGTCTTTGGTAATTCTCTGTTTTAAAGAGTCTGTTATTGGCATTATATTAAGTCTTTGGCAAGTTATGGTGTCATTTATATGTTTATCATATTTATAGTATGTTTTTCTTAAAGGTACAATGAGTAACGTTTTAGAAACTATAAAAGTACACCCAAATAAATAGTTTTTGAGGAATAAGAATAAAAGCAGTTTTGAGGCAAAATGGGCCTTTTGTGTACATTGTGTGCGGATCAACTTTGTTTGAAGCAATTAATAGTTATTGAAATCGTTAATTGTACAAATATGATGGGAATGTTCAATAATATACTTGTAAAAATATTTATATGACCAAAGTAAAATTATCATACATCTTGACAAAATAATGTAAAAGATCTACGTCTTATGTCCGTATTGTATAATTATGAATACATATATATAACATGATAGAGTATCACTCATTGTCTCTCTAACGTGATCACCTTCCAAATCAGATCATACTTGTCAAATGCTAATTTGTTTCCTTCAAACAAAATCCGGCTTATATTATCACTTATCATCCTGCGTTTGCACCATTCTGATAAATATTTTCTACTGGTGGATAGTGAGTGGGAGACCGGAAGACTTTGGTGCTATTGGCGGTGTCTAAAATGATACAACAAACTGCTCTAAAGCCATCACACATTAAATGCCATTGTAGGTATAATTAACATAGAGGACTAAATGTTTTAACGTGAATGTCAATGGCGATAAAACAATCAATGCACAAGATATTTAAAGCTATATATAACTATAATACAAAAATCAAATTAGTAAGAATGATTTATACAAAATGAATTATGATACAGATATGATATATCTATATGACATAAATATTCATTCTAATAACAAAAAAAAAGATCATTAAATAGTTTGTGATAATACGTAATGACATTACCACGATATTTGTTAATACTGTTGTGAAATTTATATCTAGGTTTCTACAACTCGTATACATTCGTTTGCATTGAATATCTAAAACATCAAATGAAAGTCAAAGCAACCTTCTATAACTATGTATGTATTGAATGTACGTCGAAAATAAATTAACAATAAGTTTTAGAAAACGTCAGCTTCTACAAACGGTTTTATAACCGGTTTGATTTTCAGAACTAAATTTGGAAATCATTTATTGCAGGTAGTACACTTTCAAAGTTGTTTTTATATGATTTTAATTGCTCCAACATGTTATTCCACGGTAAAATCTTCATCCAAACGTTTAGGTGTTTCATTATAATGAAATATTGAATGTTTCTTATTCAATTTGTGGCACAATTCAAAAATCCAGGAATGAGCTGCTTTTCTAGGTCCGAGTATATCATGTATCATTAACAAGATAAAGTCCAAATGGAAGCACGGATTTGCCACCGATGCGTAATTTAAAAGATAATTTTTTTATGGCGGTTTTCATAGAATTAATCATAAACAGGTTTTATCTTCTAAAAATGTCATTAGGGCGTTTTATATAGCATTAATGGAAATAATTACAGACAGGTTTCAAGTAAAGCAGGTACAAACATTTTACTCGTATTAAAAGCACTTTGTTTATCACCTGTATAAAGTTTCTATATATGACGTCTTTTTTCCTCCTTAACAATGCATTTTGTACTTTATTTGTACATGTATTTGCGTAACAAATTTATTTTAACAGTAAAATTGTAACCACTACCTTTGCAGATATGGCTATTGAAAAATAAAGATTTATGGTGGGATAAATGTTCAAATCGAAGGAGGATTGAATAAGGCGATAGTTGATAGTTTAAGGTAACATTAACATTTATAAATCAAAATAAGAGAAAGATGCAACACGCACTGACTGTGTAATGTCCAAACCAAACTATGTCCATTATTAATTGGAAAGTCGTGGGCATAACCTATTACTGGATCAAGTTTCTCTGATTGCCTCTTCAAAAGGATTACATTCCAAATCAGTGTGTACTTGTCAAATGCTAATTTGCTTCCGTCAAACCAAGTCCAGCTTATATTTTTACTGATTGACCTGCTTTTGCATTATCGAGATAAATGGTTTCACTAATTAATGATTAGTGGGGGATAGAGGAAAAATTACTTACAATACATTGAATATGTTAATGACGTATACAGATTTAGAAAATACTTTTCTATGATCATCACATGGAAAGTTCAAGAATGAGGTACGAATATCACATGTTAAGTGATAGCGGTAACATTTTCTTTTATCATCGCATTGAGGAAGTAAAAATTTGTAAACAATTGCACACGGAACCTAGTGTCACAGGAGACAAAACAATTGATGCGGACGTGAAATAAAACTGTATATTAATATAATATTCCAATCGAATTAGTAAGAATGATTTATACAAAATAAGTTATAATACTGATGTCATCTAACTGTATAGCGCATATAACCACTCTAATGAGAATTAAATGATTATCAAATGATTTACGATAACAAGTAATGACGTTTTCATGACATATGATGATACAAATGCGTTATTGATAATAAATATTTACTCTTGAATCTATTATCAGGGCATTGTTTTTTAAAATGCAGTAACAAATATTTCCCCAAATTAACTTTTGCTTATTATTGTTTATTTAGAGACATTGGGATATCCTATTGGCAGTTTATTTTGATTAAGACTTTTGCTAATCCATAAGACACTTTCAGCGTTGGTTCGAATCCAATCTTCGTCTGAAAAGGGTCAATACAAACTTTTTTGTTTTGAATTTCGTTTCTTAATATTTGCGTTGGAAAGGTTATGCAGGAAATCTTCAAGAGCAAAAGCAAACAAATACTTAATGCTATAAATATAACAAAGCAAATGAGTTTTATTGTTTCTTTATTATTTGTTTCTACGCTTCCGTAAATGGCTCATACTTCAACAGATATTTATAACTTTGTAACTATGTATGGCAGATATTTTAAATATGCAACAATTACTTCCTTAGGGTTTATAAGTTAAGCAGAATAGTTTAGTACAAATGAGTCCCAGTTAATCAGTAAAAAGTGCGAATGTTTAAACCAAAAGCAATAACCGATTTATTTGTTGACTGGTGGTGAATTTACATGACCATGCCCAAACCTTTGTCTCAAAAATAAAACACAAATAAATCCTTTATACCTACTTGATTCTTTTACGATTATACATACAGTAATACATAATGCTATTTTTCACACGAGTGAATGATGAAAAAGGAAAATGCTATCTTGCAGTCATATATCATTTAAAGTATGATTTGTACAGATTCAAGTTTCTTTTTGTTGTAAAAGCTTGAAATATGCTCGTTTTTACAAATTTTTTCAGAAGTAAAGAAATAGTCTTCATGGTTTGGTAGCAATGATTAACACTTACAGAAAGGTAAGATTTCTTGACTTTACTTAATATTGATAATACATCTACTTTTGACTGCATAATCATTTCAGTGTTGATTGAATAATATTGGCACCTTTACTAGTCTAAAAATAGCTAAATCATAACCATTTTAAGTCTTGCCACTCTGTAGAAAAGTCTCAAATTGCATATACGCTGTCTGTCCGCAATTTAGCAATTGAGTTATGGTTTGTTTTCAATCATCGATTCTAACAGAAAAGTTTAAGCTCTTGGCTTTTTCTGTTTTGATAATTCTCTTTTAATTAAACAGATCACCCTTTTCAGACTTGATTGATTAATATTGGCGCATTTACAAATCTAAAAATATCTTCTATACCAGTCCACTTCTTTCGATTAATCAAATCATTGTTGAATTTTGTTACGTACTGATTTATCCAATTGATTGGTTTCCATTTCGTTGACATGTTTTCATTGTCTGGCGGCCAGAGAACTTCAAGGGGTCTTTTATAGCCTTTTTCTGTGCAATGCCTACAATACATATGAAGATGAATTTTGCCTTTCTCACATACATTAATTATTGAGACAAAATTGATTAATAAAGTCTGGTCCAGCCCAGCGCCTTTTAGCTAATTAATTTATAGTTGAAACATAACCTGTTCATTTTGCGGCAAAGGATCCTCCGATAATGTCAGACGGTGACGCGATTTTTGAAAAGAATGTAGTCAAAAATGAAAACTGTTCCACCACCTTTGCTCATATTTTGTAAGAATCTCGCATTTCGTTTGTATGATTTGTATAGCCATTCTTTTGGAATAAAAAACAAACAAACAACAACAACAAAACTATATGTTGGTAGCAAACGCATTACGTTGGTTTTGTCATGGCACGGCTCATTTGAAGATTCAGATGCTTTCTGTAAGATGACATTTGATGATTCAGATGCTTTCTGTAAGAAGACATTTGAAGATTCAGATGCTTTCTGTAAGAAGACATTTGATGATTCAGATGCTTTCTGTAAGATGACATTTGATGATTCAGATGCTTTCTGTAAGATGACATTTGATGATTCAGATGCTTTCTGTAAGATGACATTTGATGATTCAGATGCTTTCTCTAACATAACATTTGATGCTTATCTTGTGTCAATGAAATAGCAGAGGTTTGTAAAGCTTGGAGTAATAGTCTCACAAAGAAACTATTATGTGATATGGTCATTATATGTCACTTTCTAAGAAAGTGTTATACGAGTATGTATTTCTTTTTTTAAAAAAGATCTTTAAAATTGTTATAGACTTGATAGTTATGTTCTAAATTTCATGTAACGTTTTACGGTGTTTTATAGAATGAATTCGAAATAATGGTAGTGCAATTAAAATCTGTTATCAAAACCATTTCAAAAGTATATATTATCTGGACAGTTGTAAGAGGGACTGACTGCTAATCCATAAGACTCTTTCAGCGTTGGTTCGAATCCAATCTTCGTCTAAAAAGGGTAAATACAAAAATTTTGTTTTTAAATTTCGTTTCTTAATATTTGCGTTGGAAAGGTTGTGCAGGAAATCGTCAAGAGCAAACGCAAACAAATACTTAAGGGTGTGAGGATAAACGTTTATAAAATCTATAAAAAAAAAGTCAAACGAAAGTAAAAGCAAGTTTGTTTTCGATCTCTCAATAAATAAGCAATGTACATTCAATATAATTTATTAAAATTTTAACAACAGTGTCACTATGTTTACTTGCTTATCTAATACCATTTGAAATATTTACTTTAAAAATGTTCCTTTTAGTTAGTACTCATTCAAAGCTAAACTGTTTAAAATGAGCTTTTCGTTGCTCCAACATGTCATTCTCTGGTATAATCACCTAGCATATCGGTTATCAATGCAGTCTTTCAACAGTTTAATAATAGCATATATTACCGTTTGTTTTTAATAGAAAAGTATAAGCTCTCAGCCTTTCCTGACTTGATAATTCTTTTAATTAAACAGATCGCCATTTCAGACTTGATTGATTAATATTGGCGCCTTTACAAATCTAAAAATATCTTCTATACCAGTCCACTTCTTTCGATTAATCAAATCATTGTTGAATTTTGTTACGTACTGATTTATCCAATTGATTGGTTTCCATTTCGTTGACATGTTTTCATTGTCTGGCGGCCAGTGAACTTCAGGGGGTCTTTTATAGCACTTTTCCGTGCAATGCCTACATTTGATTCAAGATGAATTTTGCCTTTTTCACTAACATTAATTATTCAGACAAAATTGATTGATGAAGTCTGGTCCAGCCAAGCGCCTATTAGCAAATTAATTTATAGTTGAAACATAACCCGTTCAGGATCATCCGATAATGTCAAAAACTGGCGCTTATTCTGAAAAAAAAAAATGTAGTAAAAAAATAAAAACTATTTTATTACTTCTGATCATATTTGCAAGAAAAGCAATATCTATATGTGATTGGTTTAGTTACCTTTCTTCAAATAATGTACTTGAAAGCGAAAGTTAGCCTAGCCAGAATATGTGCTCGACATAAAATGTAATAGGAAAAAAGTTATTGCATTTTTGGCAAAACCAACAAAAGAAAAGTTGGCCCATTGCATTGTATATCATACAGTGTTCCATATTACTTATCACTTTTGCTGTACCGTATCATCAGACCATCTCTAAAAAGGACATTAACGTTCACTGGCCCATTTTAATGCATTGAAATATGTTTCTTCTATTGATTTATTTTGCATATAGTTTTGTTAATGCCATTAATATCAAAAGATGGCATCGCAAATATATTCTAATTTGAAGATTCTAATTTTATATCTAAGAATATTCAAGCAGTTTAAGAATAAAGCGTAACACAGTTTCTTCAATAACTATCATAAAGGAAGGTACATGAACACTAGCATTATAATAGATCTAGTTTTCTTTTACACGTTACGATATTAATATCCGAGTGTGACAAGTCTGTGTTTTATGCTATATTGTTGTCAAAATACAGATATACTGCTCATCGTAGACGTCATAAGCCCATCTGTCACTAGATGTTTTGCCCCTTATCTCGGAACCTCCTCTAGCTGGTGGGTCAGGTACTACCTCGTCTACGATGGCTGCCAGGTTGGTTCATTGGGTCTTAGCCAGAGCCAACTGAACGCTCTATCTGCAGCTTTGCCAAGAGCATGTGCCGCGGTTCTCCGGGCTCGTCCTTTAATGCCCACCGCTCCTATCATTTTCCAAACTGACGATATTGAATATTTTAATCCCGTTGTTGAGCAGAATCAAGCTCACGTAAATGAGGTCTTCTAAAGCCGATTTGATATATAATATAATCATTAACAAGATAAAACCCCAATGACAGCAAGGCTTTGCTACAAATGCGCAATTAAAAATAAATCTTCATGAAGGATATGATGAAATTAATCATAGACAGGTTTACATTCGTGAAGAACAAAACTTCCTCGTCATTCAGGCGTTTGATTTGACAGTAATAAAAATAATTACAGACTGGCTCCAGGAAATCAGGTATAAAATGTTTCTGATGTTGAATATTGTCTTTGGTAATTATCTGTTTTAAAGTGTCTGTTATTGGCATTATATTAAATCTTTGGCAAGTTATGGTATCATTTATATGTTTATCATATTTATAGTATGTTTTTCTTAAAGGTACAATGAGTAACGTTTTGGAAACTATAAAAGTACACCATAATACAAATGTAAATGGTTTTTGAGGAATAAGAATAAAATCAGTTTTGAGGCATAATGGACCTTTTGTGTACATTGTTTGCGGATCATTTTTGTTTGAATCAATAACTATTTATTGAATTCGTTATTTCTACAAATATGATGGGTGAAATGTTCAAAAATATACTTGTAAAAATATTTATATGACCAAAGTAAAATTATTATACATCTTGACAAATATAATAACAATTGAATAATGTAAAAGATCTACGTCTTATGTGTCCGTATTGTATAACTATGAATACATATCTATTACATGATAGAGTATCACTTATTGTCTCTTTAACGTGATCACCTTCCAAATCAGATCATACTTGTCAAATGCTAATTTGTTTCCTTCAAACAAAATCCGGCTTATATTTCCACTTATCAGCCTGCGTTTGCATCATTCTGATAAATATTTTCTACTGGTGGATATTGAGTGGGAGACCGGAAGACTTTGATGCTATTGGCGGTGTCTAAAATGATACAACAAACTGCTCTAAAGTCATCACACATTAAATGCCATTGTAGGTATCATTAACATAGAGGACCAAATGTTTTAACGTGAATGTCAATGGCGATAAAACAATCAATGCACAAGAGATTTAAAGCTATATATAACTTTAATACAAAAATCAAATTAGTAAGAATGATTTATACAAACCTAATTATGATACAGATATAATATATTCATATGACAGAAAAATTCATTCTGATAACAAAAAAAATAAAATAAATAGTTTGTGATAATAAGTAATGACGTTTCCACGATTTTTGTTAATACTGTTTTGAAATATATATCTAAGTATTTACAACTCGTATGTATTAGTTTGCATGGAATATCTAAAACATCAAATGAAAGCCAAAGCAACCTTTGTATTGAATGTACGTCGAAAATAAATTAACAATATGTTTTAGAAACCGTCAGCTTCGACAAACGGTTTTATAACCGGTTTGATTTTCAGAACTGAATTTGGAAATCATTTATTGCAGGTAGCATACTTTCAAAGTTGTTTTTATATGATTTTAATTGCTCCAACATGAATGTTATTCCACGGTAAAATCTTCATCCTAACGTTTAGGTGTTTCATTATAATGAAATATTGAATGTTTCTTATTCAATTTGTGGCACAATTCAAAAACCCAGGAATGAGCTGCTTTTCTAGGTTCGAGTATATCATGTATCATTCACAAGATAATATCAAAATGGAAGCATGGATTTGCCACCGATGCGTAATTTAAAGATTATATTTTATGGCGGTTTTCATAGAATTAATCATAAAAGGGTTTTATCTCCAGAAAATGTCATTAGGGCGTTTTATATAGCGTTAATGGAAATAATGACAGACAAGTTTCAAGTAAAGCAGGTACAAACATTTTACTCGACGTATTAAAAGCACTTTGATTATCACCTGTTTAAAGTTTCAATATATGACCCCTGTTTTCCTCTTTATCAATGCATTTTGCGCTTCTTTGCGTAACAATTTTTAGCTCTAATATTTAACCACTACCTTTGCAGATATGGCCATTGAAAAAATGATTTATGTTGGATAAATGTTCAAATACATAGGAGGATTGAATAAGGCGATAGTTAATAGTGTTAGGTAACATTAACATTGGTAAATAAAAAAAGAGAAAGATGCAATACGCACTGACTGTGTAATATCCAAACAATGTCCATTATTAATTGGAAAGTCGTGGGCATAACCTATTACTGGATCAAGTTTCTCTGATTGCCTCTTAAAAGAGATTACATTCCAAATCAGAGTGTACTTGTCAAATGCTAATTTGCTTCCGTCAAACCAAGTCCAGCTTATATTTTTACTGATTGACCTGCTTTTGCATTATGGAGATAAATGGTTTCACTCATCAATGATAAGTGGGGGATAGAGAAAAAAATTACTTACAAGACATTGATTCTGTTAATGACGTATACATATTTAGAAATTACTTTTCTATAATCATCACATGGAAAGTTCAAGAATGAGGTACGAATATCATGTTTAAAGTGATAAGGGTAATGTTTTTTTTACCATCGCATTGAGGAAGTAAAAATTAATAAACAATTGCACACGGAACCTAACGTCACAGGCCACAAAACAATTGATGCGGACTTGAAATAAAACTGTATGTTAATATAATATTCCAATCGAATTAGTAAGAATGATTTATACTTAATAAGTTATAATACTGATGTCATCTAACTGTATAGCGCATATAACCATTCTAATGAGAATTAAATGATTATCAAATGATTTACGATAACACGTAATGGCGTTTTCATGACATTTGATGATACAAATGCGTTATTGATAATGAATATTTGGTCTTCAGTCCGTTATCAAGGCATTGTTTTTTAAAATGCAATAAAAACTATTTCCGCAAATTAACTTTTGCTTATAATTGTTTATTTCGAGACATTGTGATATCCTATTGACAGTTTATTCTGATTTAGACTTTTGCAGTGTATTTGATAAACTCATTAAAATGGCAGGACAAGTGTTCAATGTTTGCCTTTCCTTCATTTTTTACTTCCCCGAAAAAGTAAGTTTGACATTTGATCATTTCACGGGGTTTTATTCTTATCGATTTAAATATCCGCCCTCCCTATGAAAAGCTGGTTGAAGACACTTTATTCCTCAGAAATCAATCTTTTTATAAGTGTTTAGAAATGTCAAATATATGTTTAGTAATGTTTTAATAATGGATGTAGAGCATGTAAGATTTTTTACGACTGATAAAAAAATTAACGCTGATCTTGAAAGAACTTGTTATAAAGGGAGCAAAATGTCAACAAAGTAGTATTTTGACTTCCATACGATATAACTATACTAATTAACAACAGAGCAAAAGAAAGCAAAAAAAGTTCATCTATATAACAAATGAGTATTTTATTGATACTGTAACAAGATACCAAAAATAAAAGTTTTTGAGAAATAAGAATGATATCATTTTTTAAGGCATAATGGGCTTTTTTAACAAGTTTTTGTTATTAACAAAAATAAAAGCATCAAAGACCGAAAACAATTTGTTAAGTAACTAAACTACATATACCATTTTGTAGCGCTTGTCTTACGCATCAGCTCTTCATTGATTATTCTGTTTTACATCAAGACAAATTGCCTAATGGTTTGCCAACTTATATCCATATTTTCTTGATAAAATTGGTTCATAAAAGAACATTTATATTACAACAATATTCAATTAAGTATTTTGTAAACGCTAGAAATATTGGTTTCCGATGTATGGTACGATTCTCTGGAGGCAGAGAGTTTAATAGATGAGGTCAAAGACTGGAGAAATTCATATTGTTCCGAAAATACTATACTTTAAATGGCTGACGAAGAAATGTGCACCCACACAAAAAAAGATAAAAAAAGATAAAATAAGCAAAACATAAATTTTGCCGATCTTTTTTTTTCTTTTTTTCTGGAATATCATAACTATGAAAAACCTTAATATAATATACTAGTAAACATTTAAATATACCAAAGAATAAAAAATAAAAATAGTCAAAAGAATGAATGCATTGTTCTTGTTTCATTTGTTTATATTGTTTCGAAAATACATTACTTTAAGTGACTGAGGAAGAAATGTGCAAATACAAAAAGATATAAAAAAAATACAGAAACCACAAAACATCAATATTTGCGATCATTTTTGGAATAACATAACTATGAAAAACCTTGATATAATATACTAGTTATCTGTATTAATATACCGATGTAAGATAGAAATAAGAATAGTCAAAATAATGGATGTCTTTTTATATAACGTTCATACGTACTTACTGAGAGCCATGTTCCGGTGAAATATATTTCAAATTCTTTAAACAAAACAAAATTCCAACTTTTGTTATGTTTTGTTACATAAAATTGGCTGTGCTAATAATGTATTTTAAATTTTTTAAACGATAAAATTGCAAACTTTTCTTATTTTTTGTTACATGATAATAGTTGTGTAAATATATTTCAAACTCTTTAAACGAAAATAATAACAAACTTTTGTAACTTTTCGTTGCATAAATTAGTTGTGTTCAATATTTCATGGCAAATGTGAAATGCTCCTAACTTGCTTAGTTAATATATACACAACAGTTTGTTGCTTTTTTTACAGCTGTGGCCAGAATAAAATTTGGTTTTGTACGAAAACAAATGACAAGAGTGAAGTGGCATGTTTCCAATAGATATATTTTACAATAAAAAGCAAAGCTTAACTGCATATCCGTATTTGTTATAAATTATTTAACAAATGGTAATAAAACATTTATGCAATATTTGCTATAAATAAACGATTTCTCGTTATGGACCATAAATTCAAATCCTTGACACAGCAATGGTTCAGTAATTACACGTCAATTTCATGCCCAAAGAAAATAACAAATGATTATAACAATTTGTATTGCTACTATTATCAATCAACGTTTGCACCATTTCAAGAACTTTACGGACTTCAATGCATGTAAGCTTCAGTGAATTTGTCAGCATTTCCTGAGCTTACAACAAAACCGCTTTTGGATGTTTTTGTAATTCAACAAAAATGTTGCTTTTATTTTAAAGTTAATCGTGCATTTATTTACTTTATGGTTGATTTTCATGTTATATAACGTTTTAGAACACGCATCCGAGTCATTGGGTTAACTTTTAATATCAATAATTAAATGTTTTGGAATACATCTACAATAGAATGGATGTTAAGTATTACTTCAATAAAATGGATGTTTTATAAGCATCTTTAAACCACGTTTGCTTATCAATATAATTTATTCGATAAAGAAAGAAATTTTAATACGTTAGCAGAGTAAAATGCACTGTACAGCGAGTCAGTTATTCACACTTTTAAGAGGAATAAAGGACAACCCACAGATTAAACAAAATTACATCTTTAAATATTTGAATAGATAAATCAATAAATTAAAAATAACATAATGATTGTATCAAGCCAATTAATGCGGTTAACGGGATTTCGCCCTTTAATCAAATCATCCCATAGGGTAGAGTGTCATTTTTTTCTGCGTATTTCTTCTATCAAAGGTTTTTTGGCTGGTTTGCTTTTATCCACCCTCATATTAGTATAGATATTGTAATTTTACAGGGCATCCCTTTTGATATTTAGCTGTCCTACGAAAAAGGGATGCCCTGAAACATTTCAGACAATTAGATATGAATCTACCAACAAGACGTGTTATTGACACAAAATTAGAAGTATTTTTAAAATTGTATGAGAAATTCGATCTAAGATCTTTGTGATAAAATGAAGCAAATAAAAGAATAAATAACAAACAATTCAAAGATATGTGTATCATGGTGAAAATTGGTCTGAAATAAACATATTCTGAAACAACCCTACAAATCAATAGAGAAAACAAGACATCAAAAGTAATTTAATTAATCTTTCATGTTGTCAATTCCTAGTACATGTGAATAAATTGATTTGTCCATGAATCAGAAAATCTCAGAAAAGTGTTTGATAAATGGAATTTCATCAAACTAATGAATGAGGATTTTTGGTGCAAGCTTTTCTATAAATCAAACCTTATCTAGTCGATGAATGTATCTAATTAATCTAATATCTGATTGTAGCCAGTGATTTCATGTTAATCTTTGATGTTATGTAATTTGTCATTTATTCGTTGTTCCAGTCGAATGCCATTAGCATATGCAGCGTGATAACCTCTACTGTCCATGAACAGATTCGATCAAACCGAGCTTGCAACATTTTCAGTTTTGCCGTTTTCAGCGTTCTTTCAGAATTCCAGTTTTGGCCATTTGAATACTGATTGTACGTACAAGCTATGCTCGTTTGGGAAATACCGGAGTCACACCTAACCGTTTCAAAAGATGACAAAAATTCTTCTATTTCGAGAAATGTAGATGTAAAAGAAACAACTGAATAAAACAAATGCAGGAACTGAAGAAACAAAAGAAAAAAATAAGTGATCCAAGACTTGCATAATAGCTCCAGGCGATGACATTGCAACAAAAGAAAAAGAAAACAGATTTAATTATAAATGATCGATGTTATAGCATTAAAACCCAAGTAATTTGACCTGTACTCTTTGCCACGTGTCACTACTGGAAGATTATATGTTCAATTTGAAATCTGACCATAATAACACATGATTACTGTCTTTGTGGCTGACGCAAATCAAGCGAAAGTTTTACAACATCAGTACAATGTTCTTTGTCTCTGGAACTTTTGTTTGGAATAAGAAATGTTATTATGTATGATAAAGTAACATGACTTGAAATGATAGATGAAATTTTGTGTTAACGTTGTTCAAAGGACCAGTGCCGTTTGGTAATTTCTTATCATACAGCCAAATTTGCACGAGAACATAAATACATGTAACAGCATTTTAAAAATCATACTAGAGTAGTTGCACATTTATCATTATTCTATGAAAACATAAATTTGCACTTAAAAATATTAATAGCCATATTAAATCAAGTAAAAATTTGCAAATTCGTTTATTTACTCTCTGAAAATTAGGGTAAATTCACGAGATGACGAACTGGTTAGGGGGAATGATGGAGTGGTTATTCAATCTGTCCAGGGTAAAGATTCTAAAGATTGAGTCACTTTTTGCGAATCTGTTCAAACATTTCCGAAACAATAAAACACCCTCAACAACATTTGCTTTGTAATCACGAACGCTTTTCAAGTCAATGGGACAACCCGGTCACGTGACATGTCCTCAAAAAATGTCGTATCGTCCCATGAGGAACAGATGATCAAGTCTAGACGCTTTTGTTTGTCTAGACCAATTGTCCTTCCTCTGAAATCGATATTTATTTAAATTACGAAAACGAATTATTGATATTGTGATTTTTTATTTGCGTTATTTCTTTGTTCTGTGGATTTTTGGGGATGTGCTATGGGGTGATTTTGTTTTTTTTAAATGTTTTATTTTTTTTTTTTTTTTTCGGATTTTTTTTTTATTTTTTTTTTGGGGGGGGGGGGGATTTTTATTGATAGATAATTTTTCTATCACTTTATATTATTTCAGAATAAAATTCTGCAGAAGTTCTAGTCATAAATTTATGAAAAGGTCCGAGATAGTAAACTAATACCTCAACCCTGGTGCATTTTCCTTTTCTTATGTTGATTTTTTTTCGTGGTGTTTGCTTAATTGATGATACAATGAAAATGACCACTCGAAAACTGAACACAAAACAAAAGAGAAGTCGGTACCGAATAGGAGCTTTACTTTTACGAAAGTATATCTTTTTTATTGTGTTTCATTCATATGAGAGACAAATCACTTGAAACAGTGTTAAAATCATTGTCATCTTAACTGATTGACAGTGTCGTCTCATCTTAACTGATTGACAGTGTCGTCTGCTTTTTTCCTTTGTTTAACTCTCTAAGTCACGTGATTATTTTCTATGAATTTATTGAGAAAGAACGATGAATTTTATGCATAATCACCAAACATTCAAGTCTCATAAATAAACAATATTCTTTATTATAGATCTCAATCGCTTTCTGCGGAACTGTATAATGCCGTCACGTGACCGAGAACGTAATTATTCATTCCGGAAACAGTGAAATAAATGGCATGCTGCATAAGGTATCACATCAAAGTTTAACATGAAATCACTGCATAAAACCAGCCTTTAGATTGATTAGATCGATTGATTGACAAGATAAGGTTTTTATTTAGTGAATATGTTTGTACCGAAACGCTCTATACATTACTTAGAGAGACATTCGTTTTACTACTAGTTAATTCAATACCAATTTATACCTGGGAATTAGAAATACTTGCATCATGTCTGCACTGGTGATATCTTTGAAAATGTTCTGGCAAGCTTTACATTGATTTTTGACGTAATTTACATTGCTTGTTTACGTAATTACTTTGTTTTCGTACTTGATATTTATTGTTTACTTTTTCTTTATTTTCTCTTTTTTTTGGTTGAAGTTTACTATACACAATAAAGGTCATATGGCGACGTTCCAGCTTTACTTCCGTGCATAATTTCAGACAAACAAGGGCGCCTGAGTAGAACCATCGATGTTCCGTAAGCTAGCTGGACAGTTTTCTCACATAAATGAATCGGAAGACGCTAGCGGGACACGAACCTACAACGGTAAGAGGCAAGTTAGCGACCCGAATCACCTTAATCATTATTCTTGCATTCTAGTAGCTAAAACATGAATACTGAATATTAAAATTACAAACAAAAGTCTCCCTTTTTTATGTATTTTGTACTCCTATTTAGGGTATTTAACCTATTTCATCTAAAATAAATTCACAAATATACATGTAACAACTTATGATATACGTATGTCCCACGTAGATTATAGAAATGTCATTTCCAACGCTACAGAAGCCATCAATAGAAACAAAGCCCGAGTATAAGTTTCTGTATCCCTTGCTAATCTTTAATTAGTGAAACCATTTACCGTGGTGATGCAAATGTAGGTCGACCAGTAGAAATATAAGCCATACTTTGTATAATACGAAATGTGATCTCTTTAAAGAGGCAATTATCAGAGAAACACAATCCTGTAATAGGTATATACACGACATTCCAGTCTGTAGTTGTACAGACGAAGGACGTAGGATATGTAAATTTTCCTAGAAATACTTCTCGTAAATCCTTCAGAGTAAAAGATTTATGTTGTAAAATTACAGTTGCCTATACATATGTTATATCTATATAAAGATGTAGGCTGGATTTTCGTCTTCATTAATATTTGTTACATAAACAATAACGAGGAGCAGTACGCAGTTATATTATACAAGTATTCAGACCAATCCTCTTGAACTTAATATTAGACCAATAACAAAGCATCTCAATATTAACAAGAATAAATAAACTGATTTTAATACTAGAAACATTTTGTACCTAATTTCTTTGAACCAAGAAATTATTTCAATTAGTGTCAAATCCAACGTCTCAATGACGATGGAGTTTTGTTCCTGGCGAATTAAATCCCGTCTGTAATTAATTCTATCAAAAGTTTTATAACGATTATCTCTAAATTGCGCATTGGTGGCAAGTCCGTGATTCCATTGGGAGTTCGCCTTGTTAATGCATTGTATACCAAATCGGCTTTTCAATAGCTCATTATTATATGAGCTCGAGACCTGTCAGAAAATTAATAAAAAAGGTAGATTATATTCAGTATTGAATTAATCTCCGTTTTGTTCCATCTAATGCATTCATATACTCGCTTAATGTAATCAAAATTACGGTCTATATTATTTTCGAACGACATTATTCCGGCACTTTAAAGTGTTGAAAATTGAGTACCGCTCAAGCCAGTGGTAGGTGGGGACGTGAAGGATGTTACAATGTTTCAGTATCCTTCACGTACTGTCTCAATTAAACCGAGTCTGCAATTTTCATGTAATTTGATGGTGATTAATGCTTCCGAGGGATCACTCTCTTTCCAGATGTTTATGAGTTAGACTAAGTTGCTGTCATATATCATATATAGACTGCCAGACTGTAGCAAAACATAAACAAAGGAATACAAATAACTTGATAAATCAGTACTAAACACAATTTAACAATGATTTGATTAATCAAAAGAAAGTGTGGGTATAGAAGATATTGTAAGATTTGTAAAGGCGCCAATATTAATCAATCAAGACTGTAATGACGATCTGTTTAATTAGAAGTATTATCAATACAGAATATGCCGAGAGCTTTTACGTTTCTGTAAGAATCGATGATTGAAAACAAACCATAATTCAAGCAATTGTTTAATTCAGATAAACAGAGTGTATGCGGTCTGAGATGTTACTACAGAGTGACAAAATGTAGCAATTCAAATCATATTTAGCCCTGCTTTATAATATCAAAGGGCTGCAACCCTGTGGTATTTTCTGATCTTTGCAATCTAAATCATACTGACTATCTGTATGTATTTTCCTATATAAGTTTATTTTATATACTATAATTAATCTTACGCAGCGACTGCGTCTGTAACAGTTTGAGATTGATACATATGGAATTTTGCATGACTAGAGTTGCATCAAAAAATCATTTTCATTTTTATGACAGCCATACTTTATCGGCTACTTCATTAAAAAAGACACTTCAAAAAAAAAAGTTGCCCTCGACTAGGATTTGAACCTTGGGCCTCTCACTCCCTAAACGAGCGCGCTACCTCTGCACCACGGTGAAGTAATACATATATAGCTTGAATAATAACAAATACATTGTAATTCTAAATTTGAGAATTTCCATTCTGTGTTTGTAATCCTTACTAATTTCGAGGTATTTTCTTCACTATAAACCTGTTGTTTAACACTGATGAAAATAATTTAGCGAAAATCTTCTCGCCAAAACAGTACGACATGTATATATTCCACTACTCGACAGTCAGATTTATGTGTACTACGCTCTGGAGTATTCGATAATCGACATAGCTAAAAATAGCATTTTCATTGATTAAGCTTTACGGAAATAGCCAAACATTTTTCATTGGGTAAAAAAGATATTCATCCGCGAAATTTGTGATTGTAACCTCATATTTCTATTGACTACTCTAAACTTTTAATGCACTGTAATTCGTTAAATGCATACATTAAAAATTATTCTTTATTTTAAATTGCTGGTTTTTAAGCAGTTCTGAGTGAGAACTACTTTGCGTTGTTAGGTCTGTTAGGAAAACTTGTGTTAGACCCTGGGTGTTAGCTATGTATTTACTGATCTTGCGATCAGAAAATACAAAAATGACTGCAGGAGACGATTTACACTACAAGTAACATGGATATACTACGTATTTTATTCAAACGCATTATTTAGTTGTACAAAATTATGTGACATGACATTGTGTATACATTTTCAATTTTGCTGTGTTGGGCTTTCTTTAGGGATTCTGTTTTTCTCTATTTGATAGTTTTTTTTGCATGATTATTTTACTGTGAACGCAACAAAATAAACTTTACTTACTTAAGATTTAATCTGAATAAAAAGTGTTTGATCTTTTTCATCATTGACCAAATATTCTGTATAGAAGGAACAATGCAATGTTTTAATAAAGATTAAATGCTTAAGAGATAGCATGTACATGTAGTATGGTTACAGGGCTGGGCGCCAATAGCTACTCTGTTTTTATTCGAATGAATAAGATGTTATGTAAAAGTATAAGTTATTAAATTATGCTTAGAAACAAGGCTAAATGAAATGGATCCGTAATGCATAGTTCTTTCTCCAAAAGATTTAATAAAACTTTTAGTACCGCTTTATCTGTTTAATTTTTAAACGTATGGTAATTATTCTAAATAGGACTTTAGAAAATGTGCTTAAATGTTTATGAATAAATATATATTTATAAACAGTTCTGCATTGAAACTTTGAAAGAAGCCGATGGACCAAAGAGTATGATTGGACAAGAACGTAAGACATGGTCCTTAATTATTCCAGAAATACCGCAAAGATTATATGTATAACAAGTACAGTGCAATAGACCCATCTGTTATTGAATTATAAATTTTTGAACAGAAGTTGTTTCACGCAGTTACTTCCCGCGTTTTATCAATGCCAAAAAAGGGTATTACCGGTATCTCCTATCACAAACCACGTAAAAATCATTTTTCCCACTAGTTAGAAAACAATTCTTCCAGTCAAACTATATCAGTATTATAACATAATTGCTTCAAGCTACAAGTAATAACCATTGTTTTGTAGTGCCATTCTGATTTATTCATTATCTTTATAATATTGATATATAGCATAAATTCACTTTATCAACATTTGTTTTCTCTCCTGAGAAATTTATTTGATCTCTTATGATATTTGTACCGACATCTTGCACCTACCATGTGATGATTATAAAGATTCCATTTTTTCACCATAGATGTCAGCAATAGAATCAAATATCTGGGTAATAAGTTTCGCTGTCCCCACTAATCATTAATTAGTGAAACTATTTATCTTGATGCTGAAACAACTTAGCATTTGACACGTACGGTCTGATTTGTAATGTGATCTCTTTAAAGAGGCAATCATCGGAGAAATTGAATCCTGTAAAAGGTATGTACAAGATATTCCAGTCTGTAGTTATACAGAAGAAATACGTAACTTTTACGTAAAAAATACATTTCGTTAATTCTTATGAATAATGGATTTCCATTTTAAAAGTACAATATTGTTAATATGATATATTTGTAAAGACAAAGGCAGCGTTTTCTTCCACATTTATGCTTGTTGCACAAACAATACCGAGGTGGTAAATGAAGTTAAATTATACAATTATTCCAGCCAATTATCATGAGCATAATATAACACCATTAACGAAGCATCATGAACAGGCCAAATCAAACCAAGCATGCAACATTTTCAATTTTGTCGTTTTGGGCGTTCTTTAGGGAGTCCGTTTTTCTTTGTTTCATAGCCAAAAATTAAACAAGCGCTTTTAATTCCAGGAACATTTTTTAAATCTGATTTCCTGGAACAAAGTAATTATTTCCATTAATGTCAAATGAAACGTCTTAATGACGATGAAGTTTTATTTAAGGCAAATGTAAACCCATCTAAGAATATTATTTGTTTAAAAACTTTCATCAAATGATTATCTTTTCTCTATTGGCAGTTCATCTTGTTAATGATGAATTGCATTCCAAATCGGCTTTACTTGAGATCGACTAATAAAAGGTATTCAATATTATATAAATGTCGGTATTGTGTTTCATTGTGAAATATGAACCGTCATGTTTAAATTTAAGTGCAAAGCAGTACTGTTTTTGTTCATTGTCTGCAAGAAATATATAAAATAAAAATAAAAATATACGTTTATTTTTTTTGCATTGTGTGACATCGGTTCAGAATAATATTTTTAACTGTAAAACACTATTATCAAGACTCGTCTATCGTCTGTTACTTTTGAAAAGTGCGAATTTTTGCATATTATAATATATGAAATGTCAAACTCGTGACCTGGCTAGACTTCCTATCACTGTTTTGTAGTGTTTTCATTATATGAAAAAAACTTTGTTTGAAGAGATAAGCTTAACCAATTGTGTAAAAGGATTAATATTGTTATAGATTCTTAAAGAAGTATCAAAAATGATAAAATTAGATTTCATTTTTTACTATATTTGTTTCTGAATTTATCACCGGTAACTGACAGCATCGGTTGATCTTTAACTGAGAAAGGAACGGCTTATGTTCTGTTTTTTAATTAATAAGCTAATGGGTGCTGAACATTGCGACTGGTTGGGATCAATTTTGCTTCAATAATTCATGTATGAGAAAAAGACAAAATACATCTTCCAAAGTATGCAGTTCACGGCAAAGCGCTAAGAACACCCGAAGTTGTCTGGCAGAGAGGTGTTAACAAAATGTCAAGGGGATTGAAACAGATCGATTAGATAAAGCAGTATGTAACACAATCCAACATTGATTTGATTAATCAAAAGAAAATGTGGATGGTATAGTTGGTATTTTTAAATATGTGTAGGCGCCAATATTAATCAACCAAGACTGAAATGACGATCTGTTCGATTAAACGAATTACCAATACAGATAATGACGAAAGTTTATACTTTTCTAAATGAATCGAAGATTGAAAACAAACCATAATTCGTGCAGTTGTAACACTGAGGATATAAAGTGGGTATGCAATTTGAGATTTTACTACAGAGTGACAAGATGACAAGATGAAGCAATTCCAATCACATTTAGCCTTGATATAAAAGAGTTATAGCCTAATGACATAATTCCCGCCAAAATTACACTAATGCATGAGCATTGCGTACATTTTAAACAAATTATTAAATTTTACAAAGTTATGTGACATGATACATGTAGTTATGTTGCTTCTGCTTTATTGTTTTACTTTGAATGCAAGAAAATAGGCATAGCATTATCAAAAATTAGGTCTTGACCCACATGAAATGGAACACATATCGAAAACTAACGTCCAGTCCCGTCATGGCCAAAATACGTAGTCTGAAAATGATTGGTCTTTGTCATCATTGACCAAATATTCTATGAACAAAATGGAACAATTTTACGTTCTAACGAAGGAAACATTGCTTATAGGAATTCCACATGCATAAAGAAAGTATCAGCAAAACTTAATCAAACATTTTCAACATTTGGTTTGTTTCCCAAAAACTATCTTTTATGTTGTCTCATTCGTACCTTAATTTTGCACCTACCATGCGATGATTATAGAGTTTCTTTTTCTACCAGTGCAGATGTCAGTAATAGAATCAAATATCTGGGGAATAAGTTTCCCTGTCACTCACTAATCATTAATTAGTGAAACAATTTATGTTGATGCTGCAAACGTAGGTCAATCAGTGTAAAATATAAGTCGGACTTTGTTTGACGGAAACAACTTAGCATTTGACAAGTACGGTCTGGTTTGTATTGTGATCTGTTTTTAAAGAGACACTCAGAGAAATATCAATCTGTAATACTGTAATAAGTATGCCCACGATATTCCAGTCTATTGTTAAACAGAAGAAATACGTACCTTGTACGCAAAAAGTCTTATTTTTAATGGATTTCCATTTAAAAGTACAATTTTGTTCATATGATATATTAAATTTTGTAAAGATGAAGGTAGCGTTTTCTTCTACATTTATTATTGTTTCATAAACAATACCGAGGTAGAAAATGAAGTTAAATTATACAATTCTTCCAGCGAATTATCATGAGCATAATATAACACCATTAGTTTTCATTTTTTTACTATATTTGTTTCTGAATTTAGCGCCGGTATCTGACAGTATCGGCATATCTTTAAGTACGAAAGGAACGGCTTATGTTCTGTTTTTAAATTAATAAGCTAATGGGTGCTGAACATTTCGACGGGTTGAGATCAATTTTGCTTCAATAATAAATGAATAACAAAAAGACAAAATACATCTTCCAAATTATGCAGTTCATGACAAAGCGCTAAAAACACCCGAAGTTGTCTGGAAGCAAGGTGTTAACAAAATGTCAAAGAAATTGAAACAAATTGATTGAGTGAATCAGTATGTAACACAATCCAACATTGATTTGATTAATCAAAAGAAAATGTGGATGGTAATATAGGTATTTTTTAAATTTGTGTAGATCAGTCAAGACTGAAATGACGATATGTTCGATTAAACGAATTACCAATACAGAAAATGACGAAATTTTATACTTTTCTGAAAGAATCGAAGATTGAAAACAAACCGTAATTCGTGCAGTTGTAAAACTGAGAATATAAAGTGGGTATGCAATTTGAAATTTTACTACAGAGTGACAACAAGATGACAAGATGAAGCAATTCCAATCACATTTAGCCCTGATATAAAAGAATAATAACCAAATGACATGATTCACGCCACAATTACACTAATGCATGAGCATTGCGTACTTTTTTAAACAAATTATTCAATTTAACAAAGTTATGTAACATGATACGTGTAGTTATTGTGCTTGCGTTTTATTGTTTTACTTCTCCGCAACAAAATAGACATTGAGTTCCTGAAATAGAGGGAATATATGTAATTGGACGAGACCTTTATCAAATAGAACACCTATATCGAAAACTTACGTCCAGTCCCGCCATGTCCAAAATACGTACTCTGAAAATGATTGATCTTTGTCATTGTTGACCAAATATTCTATGAAAAATGGAGCAAATTAACGTTTTAACGAACGAAACAATGCTTATAGGAATTCCACATGCATAAAGAAAATATCAGCAAAACTTAATCAAACATTTTGTTCTGCTTTATCAGTGTAATAATCAAAGGTATCACAAATATTCTAAATGGGGCTAAATGAAAGCATGATTATTGAAACTTTGAAAGATATTAATAGATTAAACAATAACGTACAATATAGCCCTTATAATGTCTGTTAAATTATGTGAATGATAACGATTACATTTTAATAGATTCACAAGGTATTGCTCTATTGATATAATCTACTGTATTTTAATCACATTATTGGCCAGAATTTGTTTCAAGTAGTGAATTATATTATTTATAAATTATTACTTTATATAGCAAACCATTTAATTATCATTCTTTTTCAACTAGAATACAATATTCCAATCTGACTATATCAGTGTTATAACATAATAGCATCGAACTACAAGTAATAACCATTGTTTTGTACTGTCATTGTGATTTATTCATTATTTTTATCATATTCATATTTAGCATCAACTCACTTTTCCAACATTTTGGTTTGTCTCCTATGTTGTATTTAATGTTGTCTCATTCGTACCTTAATTTTGCACCTACCATGCGGTGATTAGAGAGTTTCTATTTCTATGAGTGTAGATGTCAGTAATAGAATCAAAGAACTGGGGAATACGTTTCGCTGTCCCTCACTAATCATTAATTAGTGAAATCATTTATCTTGATGCTGCAAACTTAGGTTAATCAGTGTTAAATATAAAACGGACTTTGTTTGACGGAAACAACTTAGCATTTGACAAGTAAGGTCTGATTTGTAATGTGATCTCTCTAAAGTGGCAATCCGAGAATTTTTTTCAATCCTGTAAAAGGTATGCCCACGATATTCCAGTCTATAGTTAAACAGAAGAAATACGTAACTTGTGCACAAAAATTCTTATGGTTAATGGATTTCCATTTTAAAAGTACAATATTGTTCATATGATATATCTGTAAAGATGAAGGCTGCGTTTTCTTCTACATTTATTATTGTTTCATGAACAATACCGATGTGGTAAATGAAGTTAAATTACACAATTCTTCCAGCCAATTATCATGAGCATAATGTAACACCATTAACGAAGCATCATGAACAGGCTCAATCAAACCAAGCCTGCAACAATTTCAATTTTGTCGTTTTGGGCGTTCTTTAGGGATTTCGTTTTTCTTTGTTTCATTGCAAAAAATTAAACAAGCGCTTTTAATACCAGGAACTTTTTTAAATTTCATTGTGTCGTTTTTTGCGTTCTTTAGGGATTCCGTTTTCCTCTGTTTCTTAACCAAGAATTAAACAAGCGCTTCAATACCAGGAACTTTTTTTATCTGATTTCCTGGAACAAAGTAATTAATTCCATTAGTGTCAAATCAAACGTCTCAATGACAATGAAGTTTTTTAAGGCAAATGTAAACCCATCTAAGAATAATATTTGCAGTTATCTTGTTAATGATGCATTGCATGCCAAATCGGCTTTAGAATTGCCTGTTTAATTGAGATCAACTAATAAAAGGTATTCAATATTGAATAAATCTGCGTCTTGTAATTCATTGTGAAATAGAGGGACAGTCATGTATCAATTTAAGTGCAAAGCAGTATTGTTTTTTGTTCAATGTCTACAAAACAATATATACAATAAAAAAAATAATATACGTTTATTTTTCGCATTGTGTTACATCGGTTCAGAATAATATTGTTAACGGTATGGCACGCCATTATCAAGTCTCGTCTTTCGTCTGTTACTTTTGAAAAGTGTGATTTTCTTTGCATATTATATGAAATGTCGAACTCGTGACCTGGCTAGACTTCCGATCATTGTTTTGTAGTGTTTTCATTATATGAAAAACTTTGTTTGAAGAACTTTACCAACTGTGTAAAAGGATTGTTATAGTTATAGACACATAAAAAATATCAAAAATGATAAAGTAAGTTTTCAATTTTTACTATATTTGTTTCTGAATTAAGCGCCGGTTTCTGACAGCATCGATTGATCTTTAACTGCGAAAGGAACGTCTTATGTTCTGTTTTTAAATTAATAAGCTAATGGGTGCTGAACATTTCAGCGAGTTGGGATCAATTTTGCTTCAATAATAATTCATGTTTGAGGAAATCTTCCCAAGTATGCAGTTCATGGCAAAGCGCTAAAAACACCCGAAGTTGTCTGGAAGCAAGGTGTTAACAAAATGTCAAAGAAATTGAAACAAATTGATTGGATAAATCAGTATGCAACACAATCAAACATTGATTTGATTAATCAAAAGAAAATGTGGATGGTATAGTTGATATTTTTAAATTAGTGTAGGCGCTAATATTAATCAATCAAGACTGAAATGACGATACGTTCGATTAAACGAATAACCAATACAGAAAATGCCGAAATTTTATACGTTTCTGAATGAATCGAAGATTGAAAACAAACCATGATTCGTGCAGATGTAAAATTGAGGATATAAAGTGGGTATGCAATTTGAGATTTTACTACAGAGTGACAAGATGAGGCAATTCAAATCACATTTAGCAATGTTATATAAGAGTAATAACTGCAGGAGATGTTTCCCGTCAAAATAACCCTAATGTATGTGTATTACGTGTTTTTTAAACATTTGTTTTTTCAACTAAACAAAAGTAATGTGACATGGTATGTGTAATTATTGTGCTTGCGTTTTATTGTTTATTGTAACTTCGAACGCAGGAAAATAGCCATTAAATTATCAAAATAGAGAGAAAATAGTTAATTCAAATGGAAGAATAGTTACAGTCTCGCTATGCCCAAAAAAGAACCTCAGTGAGGTCCCCTGTAAGACATAAAATAACAACACAGCATGTTGAACTGGACTGGGTATTGTTACTGAACTCGTTGCCTGAAGCTGCTCAGGTTTTTATTCTTATCTAAACAGTGATAAATTTTAAGCTGTTATATGAAAAATGCAAAATATAAAATAATGCTCATATAAAATCAAAGGTAAGTAAAAAAAAAGGATCCATAACGCCTAGTTTTTTTAAAAGGAAGTATCAAAACGATTTAATCAAACATTTTGTTCTGCCTTATTAGTTTAATAATCAAACGTATGACAAATATCGGTATTTTAAATGGAAACTAATGGACCAAATAGTCTGATTAAACAAAACGTACTATATGGTCCTTATAATTCCAGAAATATATGTTAAATTATGCATATGATAGCGATTATATTTCAATACATCAACATAGTATTGCTTTATGAATAGCATTTTGACTATTTCACAGATTGTTTGCCAGAAGTTGTTTCACTAACTTATTGAAAGCAGTGAATTAACGCGTTTTATCAATGTCAACGCAACGGAGTTATATTAAATAGCAAACCTTTTAACTATCATTATTTTGCCACCAGAATACAATGTTCAAATCAGTATCAGTATGATAACATAATTGTAACGAGCTACAGGTAATAATCTCACTGTAATTTATTCATTATTTTTATTTAAATGATAGAAGCATTGACTCACTATTCCAACATTTGGTTTGTCTCCTAAAAAATATCTTTTATGTTGTCTCATTCGTACCTTAATCTTGCACCTACCATGCGATGATTATAGAGCTTTCATTTCTGTCAGTGTAGATGTCAGTAATAGAATTAGAGATCTGGGGAATACGTTTCGCTGTCCCTCACTAATCATTAATTAGTGAAACTATTTATATTGATGCTGTAAACGTAGGTCAGTCAGTGTAAATATAAGTCGGAATTTGTTTGAGGGAAGCAACTTAACATTTGACAAGTACGGTCTGATTTGTAATGTGATCTCTTATTAAAGAGGCAATAAGAGAAAGATCAATCCTGTAATAGGTATGTAGAAGAAATACGTAACTTTTACGTAAAAAAATATATTTCGTTAATTCTTATGATTTTTAAAAGTACAATTTTGTTCATATGATATATTTGTGAAGATGAAGGCAGCGTTTTCCTCCTCATTTATGATTGTTGCATGAACAATACCGAGGTGGTAATGAAGTTTAATTATACAATTCTTCAAGCCAATTATCATGAGCATAATAAAACACCATTAACTAAGCATCATGAACAGGCCTAATCAAACCAAGCCTGCAACATTTTCAATTTTGTCGTTTTGGGCGTTCTTTAGGGATTCCGTTTTTCCCTGTTTCATAACCAAAAATTAAACCAGCGCTTTAAATTCCAGGAATATTTGTTTAATTTGATTTCCTGGAACAAAGTAATTATTTCCATTAATGTCAAATCAAACGTCTCAATGACGATGAAGTTTTATTTAAGGCAAATGTAAACCCATCTAAGAATAATTTTTTTAAAAACTTTCATCAAATGATTATCGTTTCTCAATTGGCAGTTCGTCTTGTTACTAATACATTGCATGCCAAATCGGCTTTACCTGAGACCGACTAATAAAAGGTATTCAATATTTAATAAATCTCGGTATTGTATTTCATTATGAAATAGGGACCGTCATGTATCAATTTAAGTGCAAAGCAGTACTGTTTTTTGTTCATTGTCTGCAAGAAATATATAAAATAAAAATAAAAATATACGTTTATTTTTTCGCATTGTGTGACATCGGTTCAAAATAATATTGTTAACTGTATGATACGCCATTATCATGTCTCGTCTATAGTCTGTTACTTTTAAAAAAATGTAATTTTCTTGCATATTATAAGAAATGTCAAACTCGTGATCTGGCTAGACTTCCGATCATTGTGATGTTTTGTTGTGTTTTCATTATATGAAAAACTTTGTTTGAAGAGAAGAGCTTTACCAATTGTGTAAAAGGATTGTAATTGCTATAGACACATAAAGTAATATCAAAAATGATAAAATTAGTTTTCATTTTTACTATATTTGTTTCTGAATTTATCGCCGGTACCTGACAGAATCGGTTGATCTTTAACTGCAAAAGGAACGGCTTATATTCTGTTTTTAAATTAATAAGCTAATGGGTGCTGAACATTTCGACGGGTTGGGATCAATTTAGCTTCAATAATTAATGTATGACAAAAAGACAAAAAACATCTTCCAAAGTATGCAGTTCATGACAAAGCGCTAAAAACACCCGAAGTTGTCTAGTAGCAAGGTGTTAACAAAATGTCAAGGAAATTGAAACACATCGATTGGGTGAATCAGTATGTAACACAATCCAACATTGATTTGATTAATCAAAAGAAAATGTGGATGGTAATGTGGGTATTTTTTTAATTTGTGTAGGCGCCAATATTAATCAATCAAGACTGAAATGACGATCTGTTCGACAATACAGAAAATGCCGAACTTTTATACTTTTCTGTTCTGTAAGAATTGAAGATTGAAAACAAACCATAATTCGTGCAACTGTAAAGTTGGGGATATAAAGTGGGTATGCAATTTGAGATTTTACTACAGAGTGACAAGATGAAGCAATTCCAATCACATTTAGCCTTGATATAAAAGAGTTATAAGCTAATGACATGATTCTCGCCAAAATTACACTAATGCATGAGCATTGCATACGTTTTTAAACAAATTATTCAATTTTACAAAGTTATGTGACATGATACGTGTAGTTATTGTGCTTGCGTTTTATTGTTTTACTTTGAATGCAAGAAAATAGGCACAGAGAGAAAAACGTTATAGGTCTTGACCCACATGAAATGGAACACTTATATCGAAAACTTAGGTCCAGTCCCGTCATGTCCAAAATACGTATTCTGAAAATGATTGATCTTTGTCATCATTGACCAAATATTCATTGAAAAAATGGAACAATCTAACGTTTTAACGAAGGAAACAATGCTTATAGGAATTCCACATGCATGTAGAAAGTATCATAAACCTTTTTGTTCTGCTTTATCAATGTAATAATCAAAGTTATCACAAATATTCTAAATGGGACTAAATGAAAGCATGGTTATTGAAACTTTGAAAGATACTAATGGACCGAATAGTCTGATTAAACAATAACGTACAATAAAGTTCTTATATTGTCTGTTAAATTATGTGAAGGATAACGATTACATTTCAATAGCTCCAGAATGTATTGCTAAATTGATAGTATCTGCAGTACTTTAATCACATTGTTGGACAGAAATTGTTTCAAGTAGTGAATTTTATTATTTATCAATTATTATTTTATATAGCAAACCATTTAATTATCATTCTTTTTAACTAGGATACAATATTCCAATCTGACTATATCAGTATTATAACATAATAGCTTCGAGCTACATGTAATAACCATTGTTTTGTATTGTCACTGTGATTTATTCATTATTTTTTTATCATATTGACTTATAGCATGATCTCACTTTTCCAACATTTGTTTTGTAGCCTAAAAATTATATTTTATGTTGTCTCATTCGTACCTTAATTTTGCACCTACCATGTGATGATTATAGAGTTTCTATTTCTATCAGTATAGATGTCAGTAATAGCATCAAAGAGCTGGGAAATATGTTTCCCTGTCCCTCACTTATCATTAATTAGTGAAACCATTTATCCTGATGGTGCAAACTAAGGTCAATCAGTGTAAAATATAAGTCGGACTTTGTTTGACGGAAACAAACTAGCATTTGACAAGTACGGTCTGATTTGTAATGTGATCTCTTTTTAAAGAGGCACTCAGAGAAATATCAATCCTGTAAAAGGTATGCACACGATATTCCAGTCTGTAGTTGTACAGAAGAAATTCGTAATTTTTACGTAACAATACATTTCATTAATTCTTATGATTAATGGATTTCCATTTAAAATGTACAATATCGTTCATATGATATATCTGTAAAGATGAAGGCTGCGTTTTCTTCTACATTTATTATTGTTTTATAAACAATACCGAGGTAGGAAATGAAGTTAAATGAAGAATTCTTCCAGCCAATTATCATGAGCATAACATAACACCATTAACTAAGCGTCATAAACAGGCTCAATCAAACCAAGCCTGCAACATTTTCAATTTTGTCCTTTTGGGCGTTCTTTAGGGATTTCGTTTTTCTCTGTTTCATAACCAAGAATTAAACAAGCGCTTTTATTTCCAGGAACAGTTTTAAATCTGATTTCCTGGAACCAAGTAATTATTTCCATTAATGTCAAATCAAACGTCTCAATGACAATGAAGTTTAATTTAAGGTAAATGTAAACCCAGCTAAGAATAATATTTGTTTAAAAACTTTCATCCAATGATTATATTTTCTCAGTTGGCAGTTCGTCTTGTTTATGATACATTGCATGCCAAATCGGCTTTAGAATTGCTCGTTTACTTCAGATCGACTTATACAAGGTATTCAATATTGAATAAACCTGCGTCTTGTATTATTGTGAAATAGGGACCGTCATGTATAAATTTAAGTACAAAGCAGTTCTGTTTATCTGTTCATTGTCTATAAGAAATATATTAAATAAAAAACTGATATACGTGCATTTCTTCGCATTGTGTCACATCGGTTCAGAATAATATTGTTAACTGTATGATACGCCATTATCAAGTCTCGTCTATCGTCTGTTACTTTTGAAAAGTGTGTTTTTTGCATATTATATGAAATGTCAAACTCGTGACCTGGCTAGACTTCCTGTCATTGTTTTGTAGTGTTTTTATTATATGAAAAGCTTTGTTTGAAGAGCTTTACCAATTGTGTAAAAGGATTGTTATTGCTATAGATACATAAAGAAATTTCAAAAAATGATAAAATTAGTTTTCATTTTTTACTATATTTGTTTCTGAATTTATCGCCGGTATCTGACAGCATCGGTTGATCTTTAACTGCGACAGGAACGGCTTATGTTCTGTTTTAAAACTAATAAGCTAATGGGCGCTGAACATTTCGACGAGTTGGGATCAATTTTGCTTCAATAATTAATGTATGACAAAAAGACAAAATACATCTTCCAAAGTATGCAGTTCATGGCAAAGCGCTAAAACACACGAAGTTTTCTAGTAGCAAGGTGTTTACAAACTATCAAAGGAATAGAAACAAATTGATTGGGTGAATCAGTATGTAACACAATTCAACATTGATTTGATTAATCAAAAAAAAGTGGTATTATAGGTATTTTTAAATATAGACAGGACTGATTTTGAGAATTTGGCTCTCTATAAGATGCTAGAGGCATTTTGTAGTACAAGTGGTATCTTGGTGTATTTTACCTATTTAAGGTATGCAGAATCCGATAAAGGTGGATACCAAACTGAAAAACTTGATCTTGACCATTGAAATGGCCATTTAAAATGACCACTAAAATGGCCACCAAATTTCTTTATCATAAATGGATGATATATCAAATAAAACTTTAATGAAAGGAAAAGCCTGAAATTTGTCACAAAGCAAGTTTAGGTAAAAACAAATTAGACCCCAAAAACAGAATTTAAAAAAAGCCAATCCAATATGGCCGAAAAAAAATCCAAGATGGCGGACATTTTCTTAAGGCCAATATAGGAACCGCCAAATTCTTTATCATAAATGGATGATATATCAAATAAAACTTTTAAAGATAGGAAAAACCTGAAATTTGTCACAAAGCAAGTTAAGGTTAAAACAAATTAGACACCAAAACAGAATTAAAAAAACAAAACAATCCAATATGGCCGAAAAATCCAAGATGGCGGACATTTTTCTATAGGCCAATATAATAGAAATATAGAAGTAATATTAAAGATAGTACTGAATATTTTAAGGCATTTAAACATCAGAGACTAGAATGTAAGAGATCAAATTTCTAGAAAGTCCCTATTCCTTTAAACCATCACTATATTTAGGGTTTACGCAGCGAACACTACACTCTTCTCTGCCCTATCTGCTAAGTATATAGAGATTTTATGTATTTTATCTGGCACTCTATGCAAGCATATAGAGTGGCTACTCAGATTCCTACCTACATTTGCATAGCACTATATGCCATAATTTCTTTCAACAAGGTTTTTAAACTTGACTAACCACCTGAGAAATTTCTAAATAGTTTACTCTTACTCCTCAGAGCTGCCCAATGCAAATCACTTATTGCGATATTGAAATTCAGGAAATATTAAGTAGGATGATTAATATTGTCATTAGAAATTTAAAACCAATAACACTTATACAACAGCTTAGATTTAATTTTGCTTCACTAAAGGAGTTCTTATTACTGTCAAACAACCCTATCCTCCCATGCATGCACTGGTTTCCAAGTCAGATGTCAGTGAATGAGGTTTCGTCTTGAGACTAATGCATCACCTAAATGCACATCTACATATCTAACAGCTGAACTGCATGAGCATCTAGAAGGTTATATTTTGATCCCAGTTAAAATGCCCTATCCAGCGACTTACAAATTTTATTTATTGACCCATACGTAACAACATTAGGGAAAAGCTATTTTACTATGATGTCAATAATTGGAGTTTGTTTTCATAATGACATTGTTATAAAGCTAAATGATTCAAGCTAAATAAGAGTACAATTATGAAAACCTTTAATTATTATAAATAACGAAATGGCATTGGATTTTTCAGTGTTTAGCGTGAGCTTCATAATGACCATGTCAAACAGTCAGAATGTCTGAATAACGGCCGACTTTTCTCGTTATGGGTATGTTTGTTTCATAATGGCTGAGTTTTCTATCCACAATGTCATAGTGAAAATGCATCAGCTCAGCTCTGAATTGCAAGTGCTAATGCGCCCAATATTGCACAGTTAATTAATAATGCATATTATAAAACTCATATTGAATCAAAAACCTCCGAACCCTTGGCCAGACTAAGAAAAAAAAAGTTTTTTCGTTGGCAGCAACATTTATCGCCTCTGACTTTGTCATCGAATGAGATGTCATGGTTATGACTTCAAATTCTGCTAAATGCTCGTTTTATTTTCTTCACAAGAAACCCTATACCACGCAATTTATGAATAATAAACATTAAAAAAGCCATTATATTATGCAAACGTTTTGGCTTTCTTTTTTTAATAACAGTAACTGGTACTTAAAGCTTGCACAAAGTAGGTTACGACAGTGTTCTACTGTGATGTCAGCCAAACAGATTAACTACAACATGCATATCCAGGCTAAAATTGCCCAAGAGTTTTGTAATTGTAACCCTTCAACACATTACTACTGCTACATGAAATTGTATGTACATACGTACCGAATTCAAATAAAAAAAAATTGCTTTGTATTATCACACTCATGTGATACATTCATTTATTACAAACAAAAATATTTGAATACTCATCTAAATATTTCATATTTGCATAGGTTTTGTTACATTTTCTAAATTTGTTAATAAACCACAAAATAGCTAGGTCTTAGCATTTTTAAAATGAGACAATAAAAAGTAATCAGAAGTTATTATAATTACCCATGAAAAAAAATGTTATTCTGTCAATCCCTGGAGAAAAGTTAGAGTGATTCATTGTAACTGTTGTAAAAGAATAAGAAATAATTGTGTCTTAATCACTTACTTTTTAAAGTAATTTGCCCAGGTCTGATTATGGCCCATAAGACGTGTAAAATTTGAGCAATTTGTTTCTAAATGTTATGATCCACTAAATCACTGGATATACTTACATTTGTATATAATTCAGGTACCGCTTTTCTTGCAGTTTTCCGTACTCCCAACATTACTAAATGGTCAGAGTCTTAAACTTCTCTTCACCCATCATTATTCACTGGGACATAGCCTTTCCTATAGGTACCATAACCACCACTATCGCTAAACCTAAGTCCCCAAGACACTCAGCATCAACGGCAACATTATTTAATCTGAGAGCTAGCTTCCCATATAAAAGATCAGAGGACTGGTATGACCGTATGATTGCTTATCAGTTCTTACCACCACTACTCCATCACTACTCCCTAACCACCATACATTTTCTGCATTTACCCCCAAAACATATGGACAAATAGTCCTGTTGGTATTTACTGACCGGTGAGATGGCTCCATTGATTGTGTTGGGATCACTTATGTTGATTTTAAGCCACCTGTAATAGATTAACTTGTCCTAATAGACTTGCTTTAAAAATTTATAAATGCTAACAACTTTCGCAGCTCAAGCATATAACCTGTTTGCCAACAACTTTAAATATTCACCATTCATTGCGTTTTAGCTGATTCTTGTGGGATTTGAAAATGAAAGCGTTACAGTTGCGTTTGCTATTGAATTTCCAAAGCTAAAAATTACCGATAGCCTTGACCAAACTAGGTTCAAAGTCAAATGAGATCATAGCATGATACGCCCATAGCCTTGTTATTTTGGAGAGGAATCCATAAAAACCCTAAAAAAGAAAGAATGTCTCCTAAGTAATCTCCAACACAGTTAATCCTAATTTTCTTACAAGTCACTGGTTTACATTACCTTACCTAGATGTTTTGTTATTGTTGCTGTTCCTGGATTGCGACAAATACAATTAACAAGATTCAACCATTTCTCCATGTAAGCCATTCAAAATGCATACTTTAATGCCACATGATAACAAATTGAAGGACAAAAAACCTCAAAAATGAACCCCTACTGTGCACGCCATCCGCCATGTTTTTGTCGTGTCATCTTTATAAAATTATACTTCTAGCTTCATATGCAAACCTTGAATCCAGTGTGTTGGCTTCTTTCTACTGGGTAAACAATATATGGAATATTTCTGTTAAGAGAAGAAACATAAGCTCTTTTGTTCAGGAATGGGTTTTTTTCACGATTTGTTTTTTCGAAAACCCACCTGAATGGCGATTTCTAGCGTTTTTTGAAATGCTAATAATTGAATTTATTTCAATCTGCCCTTCGTTTTTATTTTTAAGACCGACAAGCCTTTATCACATTCTTGAGCAGTAAACAAATATCAAGAAAACAACATATTGAAAGACTAAACGACTTATCCAAACCAATGTTTCAGACTGTGACAAATACTGGCATGTGTACATATAACGAATGGGTACTCATTCATGAGTGTGATGTAATATATACATATAAAAGAATATTGAGAGCTTTATTGCATAACCCAGTACAGTTCTTTCAAAGCTTCAGTATCAAATTTATTCAGTAAATTCTTAAATATGATATTAGTTTAATAACGAAATGTCGTTTTACCTTACATGATAATAATCATCATGCTTTGCGAAATAAAAATATACATGTATATGACATTAATGACCTTGTTTTTGGGTGATTTTTACGTGTTAACCTTATAAATTACTAGAAATTTGTTATTAATTAATTTAATAATTGTATAAACTTAGAGAATATTGAATAATCATTTTATTTTGACAAGAATAATTAATTGCATCTTATTGTATCATAGTTTTAATGACCTATTTTAGTATTTTTAAGCGGCCATTTTGAATTGACCTTTTGAAGGTCAAGGTCAATTTTATTTTCTTGGTATCCACCCTCATCGTCTTCAGCATAACCGTATTACGTTAAAGCACTCAAGATATTACTTGTACTATAAAATGCCTCTAGCATTCATATTTTCTTAAAAACCAGTCCTGTCTAATATGTGTAGGCGCCAATATTAATCTATCAAGACTGAAATGACGATACGTTCGATTAAACGAATTACCAATACAGAAAATGACTAAATTTTATACTTTTCTGAATGAATCGAAAATTGAAAACAAACCATAATTCGTGCAATTGTAAAATTGAGGATATAAAGTGGGTATGCAATCTGAGATTTTACTACAGAGTGACAAGATGTAGCAATTCAAATCACATTTAGCAATGTTTCATAAGAGTAATAACTGCAGGAGATATTTCCCGCCAAATTTACACTAATGCATGTGTACTACGCATGATATTTTAAACATTTTTTTTCAATTTAACAAAGTAATGTGATATGGTACGTGTAGTTATTGTGCTTGCAGTTTTATTGTTTTTATTTCATCGCAACAAAATACATGTAGACACTGCGTTCATGAAATAGAGGGAATGTTTTATTGGTGGTGACCTTCATCAAATAGATCACTAATATCGAAAACTAACGTCCAGTCTCGTTATAACCAAAATACGTACTCTGAAAATGATTGATTTTTGTAATCATTGACCAAATATTCTATGAACAAAATGGAACAATTTAACGTTCAAACGAAGGAAACAATGCTTATAGGAATTCAACATGCATACAGAAAGTATCAGCAGAGTTTAATCAAACATTTTGTTCTGCTTTAGTGTTATAATAATCAAAGTTAACACAAATATTCTAAATGGGACTAAATGAAAGCATGGTTATTGAAACTTTGAAAGATAGTCTGATTAAACAATAACGTACACTATAGCCCTTATAATGTCTGTTAAATTATGTGAATGATAACGATTACATTTTAATAGAAAGTATTGCTTAATTGATAGTATTTTGACTATTTAAGCTACTGTATTTAAATCACATTGTTGGACAGAATTTGTTTCAAGTAGTGAATTCCCGCCCTTTTATCAATTATTATTTTATATCGCAAACCATTTAATTATCATTCTTTTTTCAACTAGAATACAATATTCCAATCTGACAATATTCGTATTATAACATAGCTTCGAGCTACAAGTAATAACCATTGTTTTGTATTGTCATTGTGATTTATTCATTATTTCTATCATATTGATATATAGCATCAACTCACTTTCGCAACATTTGTTTTGACCCCTGAGAAACTATCTTTTATGTTGTCTCATTCATACCTTAATTTTGCACTACCATGCGATGATTTTAGAGTTTCTATTTCTACCAGTGTAGATGTATGTAATAGAATCAAAGAACTGGGGAATAAGTTTCGCTGTCCCTCACTAATCATTAATTATTGCAACTATTTATCTTGGTGCTGCAAACATAGGTTAATCAGTGTAAAATATAAGTCGGACTTTGTTTGACGGAAACAACTTAGCATTTGACAAGTACGGTCTGATTTGAAATGTGATCTCTTTAAAAGGCAATCATCGGAGAAATTGAATATTGTAAATATTCCAGTCTGTAGTTATACAGAAGAAATACATAACTTTTTTGTAAAACATACACTTCGTTAATTCTTAAGATTAAGGGATTTCCATTTTAAAAGTACAATTTTGTTCATAAAGATGAAGGCAGCGTTTTCTTCCACATTTATGATTGTTGCATGAACAATACCAAGGTGGTAAATGAAGTTAAATTATACAATTCTTCCAGCCAATTATCATGAGCATAATATAACACCATTAACGAAGTATCATGAACAGGGACAGCAACATTTTCAATTTTGTCGCTTTTTAGGCCTTCTTTAGGGATTCCGTTTTTCTTTGTGTTATAACCAACAATTAAATAAGCGCTTTTAATTCCATGAACATTTTTTAAATGTGATTTCCTGGAACAAAGTAATTATTTCCATTAGTGTAAAATTAAATGTCTCAATGACAATGATGTTTATTTAAGGCAAATGTAAACCCATCTATGAATATATTTGTTAATAAAAATGATTATCTTTTTCTCAATTTGCAGTTCGTCTTGTTAATGATACATTGCATGCCAAATCGGCTTTAGAATTGCCCCTTTAATTGAGATCAACTAATAAAAGGTATTCAATATTGAATAAATCTGTGTCTTGTAATTCATTGTGAAATAGAGGGACAGTCATGTATCAATTTTAGTGCAAAGCAGCATTGCTTTTTGTTCATTGTCTACAAGAAATATATAAAATAAAAAAATAAAATACGTTTTTTTTTCGCATTGTGTTTCATCTGTTCAGAATAATATTGTTATCTGTATGGTACGCCATTTTCAAGTCTCGTCTATCGTCTGTTACTTTTGAAAAGTGTGATTTTCTTTGCATATTATATGAAATGTCGAAGTCGTGACCTGGCTAGACTTCCGATCATTGTTTAGTAGTGTTTTCATTATATAAAAAAGTTTTATCAATTGTGTAAAAGGATTGTAATTGCTATAGACACATAAAGTAATATCAAAAAGGATAAAATTAGTTTTCATTTTTTTACTATATTTGTTTCTAAATTTAGCGCCGGTTTCTGACAGCATCGGTTGATCTTTAACTGCGAAAGGAACGGCTTATGTTCTGTTTTTAAATTAATAAGCTAATGGGCGCTGAACATTTCGACTGGTTGGGATTAATTTTGCTTCAATAATTAATGTATAACAAAAAGACAAAATACATCTTCCAAAGTATGCAGTTCGTTGCAAAGCGCTAAAACACCCGAAGTTGTCTGGAAGCAAGGTGTTAACAAAATGTCAAGGAAATTGAAACAAATTGATTGGATAAATCAGTATGTAACACAATCCAACATTGATTTGATTAATCAAAAGAAAATGTGGGTGGTATAGTTGGTATTTTTAAATATGTGTAGGCGCCAATATTAATCAATCAAGACTGAAATGACGATATGTTCGATTATGTACCAATACAAAAAATGCAGAAATTTTATATTCTTTTCTGTAAGAAACAATACATAATTCGTGCAATTGTAAAATTGAGGATATAAAGTGGGTATGCAAGCTGAGATTGTACTACAGAGTGACAAGAAGTAGCAATTCAAATCACATTTAGCAATGTTATATAAGAGTAATAACTGCAGGAGATGTTTCCCGCCAAAATTACACTTATGCATGTGTACTATGCATGATTCTTTAAACATTTTTTTTTTCAATTTTCAATTTAACAAGTAATGTGACATGGAACGTGTAGTTATTGTGCTTGCGTTTTATTGTTTTAATTTCAACGCAACAAAATACATGTAGACACTGCGTTCTTAAAATAGAGGGCATATATGTTATTGGTGGTGACCTTCATCAAATAGATCACTAATATCGAAAACTAACGTCCAGTCTCGTCATGTCCAAAATATGTATTCTGAAAATGATTGATCTTTGTCATCATTGACCAAATATTCTATGAAAAAAATGGAACGATATAACGTTTTAACGAAGGAAACATTGCTTATAGGAATTCCACATGCATAAAGAAAGTATCAGCAAAACTTAAAGATATACTATGCTCATCCTTGAGTAAAATTTTTTTATCACAGAAGTTCTATGACATCTATGTAATTCTTACTGAATATGTCAAATTGGAATAAAACATATGGGAAGCTACGTTCCTTATTACAAGTCAAATAAAGTTGGTCGTTTCTTAAAAAATGCCAGTTTTTAATGACACTATATATTTATATTGTGACAACCTACAGTGTGTAGAGTTTAAAACACAACGCATCTACTTTGTGTAATGTCAAAACATGTTTATTTTATATTTATAAAGAGGCTGTGAAGCAATTATCAATATTTTCTAATATCAAATTTAATCAGAGTATATCTTTAATCAAACATTTTGTTCTGCTTCATCAGTGTTATAATCAAAGTTATCACAAATATTCTAAATGGGAGTAAATGATAACATGGTTATTGAAACGTTGAAAGATACTAATGGATCGAATAGTCTGATTAAACAATAACGTACAATATAGCCCTTATAATATCTGTTAAATCATGCGAATGATAACGATTACATTTTAATAGATCCACAAGTATTACTTAATTGATAGTATTTTGCTTATTTAAGCTACTGTATTTTAATTATATTGTTGGACAGAATTTGCTTCAAATAGTGAATTCCCGCCCTTTTATCAATTATTATTTATCAATTATTATTTCATATAGCGAACCATTTAATTATCATTCTTTTTCAACTAGAATACAATATTCCAATCTGACTATATCAGTATTATATAACATAATAGCTTCGAGCTACAAGTTATAACCATTGTTTATGACTGCCACTGTGATTTATTCATTATTTTTATCATATTGATATATAGCATCAACTCACTTTCACGTTTTCCAACATTTAAACTATCTTTTATGTTGTCTCATTTGTACCTTAATTTTGCACCTACCATGCGATGATTATAGTCTTTCTATTTCTATCAGTATAGATGTCAGTAATATAATCAAAGATCTGCGGAATAAGTTTCGCTGCCCCCACTAATCATTAATTAGTGAAAACATTTATCTTGATGCTGTAAACTTAGGTCAATCAGTGTAAAATATAAGACGGACTTTGTTTGTCGGAAACAACTTAGCATTTGACAAGTACGGTCTGATTTGTAATGTGATCTCTCTAAAGTGGCATTCCGAGAATTTTTTTCAATCCTGTAAAAGGTATGCCCACGATATTCCAGTCAATAGTTAAACAGAAGAAATACGTAACTTGTACGCAAAAATTCTATTGAAAAAAATGATTTCAATTTTAGAAGTACAATATTGTTGAGATGATATATTTTTAAAGATGAAGGCTTCGTTTTCTTCTACATTTATTATTGTATCATAAACAATACCGAGGTAGAAAATGAAGTTAAATTATACAATTCTTCCAGCCAATTATCATGGGCATAATATAACACCATTAACTACGCATCATGAACAGGCCTAATCATGCTTTATAAGAGTAATGATTGCAGCAGATGACGTGTATATATGTATATACAATGCATTTACAATGTTTGTTTCTGAAACAAATCATTCCACGATACAAAAATCTGGAAAATGGGAGATTCCTGGAAATGGGGGATTCCTTGAAATGGGGGATTCCTCGAAATGGGGGGGATTCCTCGAAATGTGGGGATCCCTCGGGAGCAATGACAATAACAGCATTATATGAAACTTTCAGATTCCGTTTGATTGGGTCTGTTCATAAGAGATGATGTAATATAAAAGTGTAACATCTCTCATGCCATAATGTGATGGAGTATTTACGTTGCATTTTCAGTTATTCCTGATCGCAGCTAAAAAAAAAGGACCTTACATGCTTAAAGAATCTCCACTGAGGTCCAGAAGTTCAAAAATAATAAAATTTGAATATCCCAAGAAGAGCAACTTGGGTACTTGAAATGGAAAGACATGCAAAAGATAATAAAGTGATTTACTTGGAATTAGATTGAAAATCGTATCCTTTCTTGGCCTGATTTGAATAAAAATCGTTTAAACTCTATTCGTTTGCCAGCCATTTATTACAAATGAAATTAATATTTTAATGAAGCCTTTATGCTTAAGACATAATATACAAATATATCATGCAGTGTTATAAATAGTCTGGATGCTACTTGACTTGATTTAAATAAAAATCGTTTAAACTCTATTCGTATTCGTTTGCGAGCCATTTTTTACAAATGAAGTTAATATTTAAATGAAGACTTAAGACTTTAGACATAATATATACGAATATATCATGCTGTATTCTTACTAGACTGGAAGCTTTAATTTACCCTGAGTATTTATTGTTGTCTTCAAAACTGTTGGTTGAATCAGCTGTTCTATGAAGGGTCATAGATGTTGAGAAACAAGGCTTTATAAAAATGGACCCATTATGCTAAAGTTTATTCAAAGGAAAGTATTCAAAAAATTAAATCAACGATTTTTTTCTGCTTTACTAGTATCAGTGTAACAATCAAACAAATAAAAAAGAATAAAGGATAATGCGGTTTTATATATTTTGAAAAAAATACCTATTAGTGAATTAGATAAATTTAATCAAGTAATAGGCATGCAAATGACATACTAGTAACTGTCTATAGTTACACAGAATAGGTACGTAAACTGTGTAATATGTTAACCCAGAAATGCCTTTTGTCAACCCTCCAATGAAATAAGTTTCCATTGTAAAAGTCAATTATGTAGATAGGATTTATTTGTGAAGATGTAAGCAGCATATACTTCTAAATTTATGGTTGTTTTATACCCAATGGCGAGGATCAATATGCAGTTAAATTAACAGTTTTTCAAGCCAATTCTCATGAGCAAAATATAACAACTTTAACCGAGCGTCTTTATAACAATGAATTAAACAAGCGCTTTTAATACCAGGATTTTTTTTCCACATTAGTGTTCCTGGAACCAAGTTATTATTTCCATTAGTGTCAAATCAAACTTCTCGATGGCGATGAAGTTTTATTTACGTCAAATATAAACCCGTCTTTGAATAATTTCATGAAAACTTTTATCAAAATGATTATCTTTCAATGGCAAGTTCATGCTTCCATTAGAAGTCAACCTCGTTTATGATATACTGTACATGTTTATTAAATTGGCTTTAGAATAACTCGTTTACTTGAGATCGTCTCTTCTGAAGAATTGAATAAGAAGGTATTCAATATTGAATAAATCTTGGTCTTGTATTTCTTCACATTTAGTGTCATCTGTTTTTAAATGATATTGTTAATAAAATATAATTGTTAATAAAATGACTATTTATAATGTTAATATATTATTGTTCACTGTATCGTGCACAATTATCAAGTCTCGTCTTTCCTTTCCGTCTGTTAGATTTGAAAAGTGTGATTTGTTTCCATATTAAATTAAATGTCGCAAGACATCTAACCATTGTTTGTAGTGATTTTTGTATCATGCAAAAAACATTGTTTGAAGGGAAATCTTTACCAATTGTGTCAATGTAATGGATTGTTAGGTCTTCCCAGATACATAAATAGCAAACATGTTAAAATCAGTTTTCATATTTCACAATTAAGTTTTCTGAATTTAGCGCCGGCATCTGACAGCATCGGTGGATCTTTTACAGCGAAATGAACGGCTTATATTCAGACTTTAAACTAATTAGCTAATGGGCGCTGAGCAATTTGACGGGCCGGACCAGACTTCGTTGATCAATTTTGCCTCAATAATTAATGTATGAAAAAAAGGCAAAATACATCTTCTAATGACAAAGCGCTAAAAACCGAAGTTCTCTGGCGGCAAAGTGATGACAATATGTCCAAGAAATTGAAACCAGACGAATTGATAAATCCGTACGTAGGAATGTAACATGTAACAATGATTTGATTTATCAAAAGGAAGTGTGGATGGTATAGAAGATATTGTTAGATTTGTAAAGGCGCCAGTATTAATCAATCAAGACTGTACGACGATCTGTTGAATTAAAATAATTACCAATACAGAAAGAAAACGAGAGCTTATACTTTTCTGTAAGAATCGTTGATTGAGAACAAACCATAATTCATGCAATTGTAAAATTGCTAGGTGGTTTCCCCATACAGAGGAGTATTGGTCATTTTAGATATTGAGGATAGTGTACTGAAAGATGCTCCAATTCCAGAAGCATCTCCTGGTTCTTTACCTTGCCAAGTGTTTAAGCACTCATACACGGGACCTCGGTTTAAAAGCTTATCAGTAATGTTAGTTGGCCAACCCGAGAATCGAACCCATAATGTCGCGATAACAAAACTCGCGCTCTGATCGATTAAATTAATGCGGGCTGGCACAATTAATAATCGCATTTAGCTCTGGCAACTTCTCGCACCTGTCCGTCAACCTTTACGGCAATCGCAACTTCTCGCCCCTGTCCGTCAAATTTTGGATAAGGATCTGAGACCCTGATTATGAATAATCTGCGAGGTGTTTCAGAATTGTACTTCTTATGTTATGTTAACGAATAATGCAATTTCACTTAGTAAGGTGTGTGACATGCTTATTATGTTGTAAAAGCGTTGAAAATTAAAGTTGTTTGTTTTGTTTTGTTTTTGTTTTTTTGTTTTTCTGAAAAGTGTGCAATCTTAGTCATCAACGAAAACATGTACATTGTCCACATTGTCTGCTATTGCAAAAAAAAATTCAAAAACATGAGAAATAAAAATTTGTGATGTTGTACAAAATTTAATGAAAAAAAACACGGGCATATCACTCAATAGTAATTATAACTAAAAGTTGAAAATTACCTGTAACTAGAACCGGGGTGTACATTCTATTTAAAAAGTATAAAAGGCAAGGGGGTTATCGCAACAAAAGTTTCTTTAATTAATATTGTTTTGTAGCGGAAAGTTTCATCTGCATCAAGTATAACATATGGCATAAATACCGTAATCACTATATTTTGACGGAATAGAAGTTTTGAAATTGATGAAATATAATAATGCAAACGGAGTTATAGAATTCGCCAAAGAACATGAAGAAATAACTGCTCCTGCAAAGTTAAATATTCACAGTCAATGTGTTAGGCCCCTGTGCTTTGCTTTGTGTATGCATGTTTAGTCTTTTGTGCATGGTAATGAAACTGTCAATTTAGAGGACCATGAAGTTTGCAAAAATTATCGTTATAGAGGCTGGTTTAATTAAAATGTAAGCCCGCAAGTATAAGGATTTGATGTAACAAATACTTCGGATTTTAAATCGTTGCGACATTATGACGAGCGTGTAACACAGCGGGCGTATTTGAACAGTCATTTAAATTGAAATGGTTATCATGTAACGCTGCGGTTGTCTAGCTGTAAAAAAGAAGAAAAGTAACATTTTCTTTGAAGCTTTGATGTGAATGTATCTTTGGTCAACAGACAGATTGAATGTGTTGTTTGCCTATCAAATTATTATTTATTACTCCATAATCCTTTTCCTTTCAGGAGAATTTCTAAAAGCCTTCCTTCAGATGGGTATCATTTTGCCATGAATATGTAAATAATGTACGTAATTCTCCTTATTGATTGACATTTAATGTAAGGCTTTCGGATATCTGTTTTTGCGAAGGATCTTTTTTCGGCTGTAAAGGAAAAATATGACCTCTAGAATTCGGTTTTATCTCTCTGGTAGTGCGTTTACAGAGGGATATTATTAAGTCAAATTGTATTAGACATAAATAGCATAACGTGCAATAGACTCACAAAATAGTAAAAAAGGAGATGAAATTATAGAACTGATATTAATGCTCCTTTTCTTTGGAATAATATTTAACGACCGCCGTTCAAACATGATTCTTTATTAGACGAACTTGTGTACTGGAGTGCTCGATGTTTACTCCTTCATTTTCTTGACAGGAATTTCTTTCAGAGTGACAACTTGATTATAAAGTGTATAGTTATCTTGCCATAATCAGTAACGATTGGCCAAAATGTATAAAAGAAGTACAGATAATCGAAGTTAAATTCTGCGGAGGAACTACTTTTATACGCACCATGACAAATTGGTTAACAGCCGGAAATTTAGAAAGAAAAGAAATAAAAGGGGAACATTTATGGGTATTTAATGATGACATCCCATAGACGTGAGAATACTTTGCGAAAACGAGGTACTTGTTCCTTGATCTTTACGGTGAAATCGTGTAGATAATGCGGAAATATTGTCAAAGTTAGCGAGGGCTACATTCACAGTATCTAATTCCGGATGTTCCCAGCTGAAAATAGCGAATTATACTACAAGAAATGTGCTCGATTGTAAAATAATAATGTTTTCTTAAGATATGAATAAAACAATTTGTAAGCGATTGTTTGAATATACTATTTGTATGGGATTTCGCCTTTATTTCCGATGTAGGTCCTATGTTTAACACCAAAATGTCCGCAGAGACTGTCCATGACAACTTCCGGTCATATTTTACTGATGGCACCAAGAAAAGTATACAAGTTTAAATATATCTGTAAATGAAATTGTCACGTTTTCTTTCTTTTTTTTTAAATCCTGCCCTTAGTCTCTCTTTTTCACACAAGCGTATAATATGTCATTTAGCTTCCTAAGTAAACAGTGTCTACATTATGTAGATTTCGGTTTACAAACTTATAGCTAGGGAACATGGAATGAACTTATGACCACCGGATTTGAATTAGGTGCTTCATCAGGATTTTGCTTCCGGTCTCCAGAAGCAGGGTTTTTCTGTTTACCCTGTCAGAAGTAAGACGAGATGTCAATGTATATGCAAATTAAAAAGAAACATGGTGAACTGGTCAAACTGTTTTGTCTAGCTTTTTACAAACATGACACCAGATATGAAGGGGCCTGTTGACATTTTTTCTAACACCACGGCCGTATCCCAGAAACCACTGCAGTCTTGTTTATTGTCACGTGAACTTTCAACTTTTCAACAACAACTTTTTAATCCGATCATTGGGCGTTCTTATTTCAAACGCATGTCAAATAATGACCGTGTAATGCAATGACGGTCAACATTTCGTCTGCATCGAAATTAAATTCATGTAAATATAATGTTTAACCGTGCGATGTCGCGAAAACATTCATAAATCTGTGACCAGTGTGAAAACGCCGGTTATATTCATGTTTGTATGATAAATACGTTAATTTATAGTCGCGGCCGTTTACTTGTATGATACACTAGTTGGAGAAACACTTGCTTCTCACCGTTGTGGGTTTGAATCACGACAGGGACTTTGAATTCTTTCATGTGAGGAAGCTGTCCAGCTAGCTTACGGAACGTCGGTGGTTCTACTGAGGTACCCGTTCGTGCCTGAAATAATGCACGGAAGGGCACCTGTGGTCTTCCTCCACCAGTAAAGCTGGAACGTCGCCATATGACCAATATTGTGTCGGTGTGATGTAAAAACTCAATAACAACAAACTAGTGGGAGACTCTTCCAGGAGTGTTAGTCATTTTGTTTTTGAAAAGCATACAAGCAGTTTCCCAGTTGCATGCGCGGGACTAGCAACCCCCCCCCCCCCCCCACTAAAAACTTGTTAAATCAAGTTGAAAATTATACAAACAACTGATTGATGAAACAATCAGCCCCTTCCCATGGCAAACTAGTAAAATGTCAAACTCGGGCCTCCCTTTGAAATGGCTTTCATATTGGGGAAAACCTCATCTGTGTCAATAAGCTTACATTGGAGCTAGCGTTTCATTATTTAATTCTAACGCTCTTGTTTTAAGCATTTCGACTCTTTCATGTCTAGCAGAAATGGTCATTATCTAGAGACAATTTTTTAACATTTTTCTGCTCGATAAAGAATGTTGACTAACCAATTTATTTCACTTATAAACAATTATTTTAAATAATCGCCTTTACTATCCCTGCCTTCCCCCTGCCCCCGTCTCTCTTTTCAGGAATATCGTGGGACATTCACTTTCGCGCGAGATGAAGAATGATCTTCCGTGTCTCATGAAGTAAAATTTACAGACCATGCCCTGCTCCAGTTTTCACGTAAATTTCTACTTTAGGTTCGTACTAAAGCAGAAGATCTACTTAATTATTTAAAGCAAGCTACGGTAACTCGACATTTACGCCCTATTTATGTTAAATTGTTACTTCTTTGTGCCCATGCGGTAGATAGAAAGGTCATGATAATTATAGAATGCGAGGATGTTTTGAAACTTGACTCCCGTAATCATTATCATTAATCATTAATGCCCCCATCTGTCTTCTGCACGTTGTGTATCAAAAAGCGGGAAGTTTTTTTTTCTTCATCGCGTTTTAATTTTTGTTACCATCTGCACAGTCTTATTATTCTTTTTTTATGCGGAATCTGACGGACGTCGGCGGAAACAACCGATCGTCTGCCTCTTGCCTCCTGTTCCTGTCAAATTTGCAGACGACAATAAAAATGATGACGTCACAGACAGGTGGGGTACTTGAATTAAATGATTTTAAATGGATTCTTGTCAATTGTGGGACCTTAATTTGCTAAAGTATTAAGAAATTACTATTATTCGCGACTGTAATTACGTTTTAGTTTAACAGGTGAAATAGTTTAATGACAGAGGTCCTTACCAGACAAATTTAAAATGATCATTGGACCAAACTTTAATGGTAACATCTCAAGGCAAAGTTGGTTGTTTTGTGGTCCAGCTAGTCGATCGACAAGATGTAGCTATATAGTTAAACTTATTTTCTCTTTCCAGTATACTGTAATGTTAAAAGTAATTTGATTTTATTTTTTATTTATGTTCAACATGATACCAGCTCAAATATCTTAAATTTATTTATTCATAATTATATTATTTATCTATTTATTTATTTATTTTCTACTTTATTTATTTATTTAGATCTATTTATTTTTATTTTATTTTTATTTATTTTATTTTATTTTATTTTTTATTTTATTTTTATTTATTCGTTTTTTTTTGGGGGGGGGAGGGGGTGAAGAGCTTTACACCGCTCCATTCCTTAATCTCCGCGTCACTTTCGTTTATCTTAATAAATTATTTAGACCGCTTACTATACCAAACCTTTCTCCACAAGTGAACGCAATCTTCTCCACAATCATCATATAAAACATTCCATATGCATACCTTCATACTTCATGTTGCTTTTTATGTATCTATATTTTTTTGGTGCTGCTATTGTTGTTGTCAATGCTGCTGCTGTTGCCTATGTTTCTACTACCTCTAGAACTGCTTCTGCTGTGTTGGTGATGGGTGTTGTTGTTGTTGTTTTGCTGTAAGTGGTGGTGTGTTATTGTTTCTTGCGGCTGTTGTTATTGTTATTCCTGCGGTGTGGTGTTGTTGTTTCTTGTAGTGGTTGTTATTTTTGTTGTTGATGTGGTGTTGGTGGTGTGTTGTTGTTGTTGCTTTTGTTTCTTGTGGTTGTTGTTTTGGTGGTTTTTGGTAGAGGTGTTACTCTGTAACTGGTAATATCTGAATTTAAATAAAATACTTTCAACTCGAGTCTTTTAAATTAAACTTTGGAATATTTTGGCATTCATCCATATTTCTCATAAGATCATGGATCGCTCCACCCGGCCAGTGGGACGGACTTAATTGACTTCATTATATTAAATCACGATTTATTTACACAACCCACCTGCACACTGGACTCGCACTGACCTTGTTTACCAAATGTTCACGTGTGTAATTCTTGATCAAACGCCGAGGCAAGGTGGGCGGCAAGTTCAAAAAGGCAAAACTTTGATAAACTCACATCTCTAGTGAATACCTCATTTATGATGCAGACTAATCATAAGCGAAAAGTGTCATTGTTTTCATCTGGTTTCGATGATGTGATGATGATTGTAATGATGATGATGATGATGATGGTGATGATGTTGTTGTTGATGATGATGGTGGTGGTGATGATGATCATGATGATATGTTGTTGTTGTTGTTGATGATGATGATGATGGATGGTGGTGATAATGATGATGAGGATTATTATTATTACTATTGTAATGATTGTAATGATGGTGATGGCGATAATGTTGTTGTTGTTGTTGATGATGATGATGATGATGATGTTGTGTTGTTGTTGTTGTTGATGATGATGATGATGATGATGATGATGATGATGTTGTGTTGTTGTTGATGATGATGATGATGATGATGAAAAAAATAATTTTAATGAAATCATTACTATTTGTCTCTTTTTAGTGCATGTATATAAAAAGTGTACATTTACGAGGATATTGGATCTCCGTTCAAACCAACATAACAACCATTAGACACATCTCGGATACATTTAAGCTCTCGTGACGCACTGGGCGCGAGACAGGTCCCTTAAAATCTAAATAAAAGTGACATAAATCAGTATTACAATAAAATGCAACACATGTGCAGCCTAACTGTCAGAAATCACGATTGTTCAGCGAGAGTTGCTTAATGCACGGGCTATCAAAACATCATCAATACTTTGTTTTCGAACGTTTGCAATAAAATTAAGGGAATAAATTAGTTTCTCATCAAAATGTCTGAGGCGATTAAAAAATTGTGATAAGATCATAGTTTAATCATGAAGATGGGCATGCGCGTCAGATTTTCGTACCCGGTCCAGTAATAAATGGTTCAAGCTCGGACATTTATTACACGTAATTTTAAAGAAAGAAAAAAGAAAGAAAAATATATAATTTTTACATGTCGCGTGTTGTACTCGTGCAGTGTATGCGCATTATTGTGCAATTTGTTTTTTTTTTTTTTTCGAAACAGAGAGAGAGAAGGATGTCAGTAAAAAGCAAGGAAAGAAAAAAAAAAGAAAAAAAAAAGAAATTCACTTTGAAAACAAATTGTAAATTCACGGTGCAGTAAAGGTTAAAATCTTGTTTAAACCGTTCGTCTATAGCAAACTCGTTTTATTTGAGCATTTTTTTTTTGTTTGTCCTTTCTTTTTTTTTTATTCTGAATTCACATTAAGTTTTAAATCGTAGTCAAATAATTGTATTCTAATTTCGATCTCTCATTTTCGTGTTTTTTTTTTCTTTTTCATTTCGTTGATGTTTTTGTTGTTTGTTTTTGTTTTTTGGTGTGTTTAGTAAATATATACATCAAGTTTCTTTCATTAATCATGAACTCTCTAGGATGAAAGATTAGACCTGTTCGGTTTCGGATAATAATTTAATACTTGGCGGGAAAATCGCCGCGTTCTCACAAAATTAGCTAAATAGGTTTATTTTTCTCCGAAGTAAAATAACCCATCTTATCTTGTGGGTTATGTACGAGCGTTCAGGTCATGGCGGGGTTAATTGGCCCTTGCCGCGAACGTGCATATGCTGTTATGTAAGAACCGTGTTATTGCCCGTCATTGGCGATGAAGAATTGATGCCCGCCAAAACTTTTACCATCTTTGTTGGAGGTGCTGAAAAAAGAAATGATGAAACGTTCACCTGTCCGATTGTAAATAAATTTCCCCCTCTTTTTATTTACAAATATCTCAGTATTTTTGTATTATACAGGGGTTTTGTCGATTATTCCGGTCAGTTTCCTGGAAAAAAACGAACGAAAATATAACGTTAAAATCTTCAAGATTAGGCCAGTTTTCATAACACATAAATACATTTGCTATTAACCACTTAACCCTCTAAATTTGTGTAATGGATTTGCCCTGGATAAGAATCTGGAACAGTCCATTAGAAATTTAAAGGGTTTAATTATCAAAATTTTAATAAATGAGCCACTTTCAGTTCCATCAATTTAAGGGTTAAGTATAATATTATCATGAAAATGAAATGGTACTTTAATTCCTGCATGAGTCCGTATACAATATACATCTTAAGATTATCTTATACTTAAAACTTGACCTTATAAATAAATGAATCTTAAAGTCAGCAATTGACAGAAAAGCTGTGTTTATCTCACTACCCAGGAAGCGCGAATTCGATCCCTATGAAACTGGACTGCTTAGTTTGGATTACCCGCCCCTGCTAATACGTTATCAGGAAACCAGACTAGGATCTGCTATGTTTATGAGACAGGCTAGAAATCAATTTATGTACAAGTTGTAAGAAAAAAGAATGTAATCGAGCTTAAATAAATATGTTTACACTAATACCAGACCGTTATTTAGTGCGCCTTACACCAACTCTAAACATGATCATACCTGGTCCATATTTTGTCCCCCCGTAAATCGGGGAGTTTTCCTGAAAATACTTGTCAAGTAAATATGCTCTAGTCTAAATTAGCTTGATACATTGGATTATAAAAACCATAAAGCACAGAGTAAATTTGCTTTTATTTGAGAAATATTTGTTTATCTATCGATTCGCCGACTGATACAGGCTATCCGGGGGATATTTGTTTGTTTAATAATATCTCATCTAATTAGAGCCTTTATAGATACCTTTGCTAGTCTGTTAAGTAAATATATTAAATATACGATTTGTCAAAGTATGTCATGTTCGCATTGTTCTCAATTGTGTATTACAATAAATCTGTTTGCTTGTGACACATAAAGGCGTATGAGCGTCATTTATCATTTTATCTTTTTTGGAAAGGTATCAAAATTTCACTCGTGGGGTCTATTTCCAAATGTGTGTTCACCTGTACGGATAGACATGTTCATACTCTTTTTGCTAACGTTTAGCAAGTAGAAATTTAAAGCTACATGCATCAAGATGAGCCATAATATTTCAAGAAAATCTACCTTGAGAAAAATTTACTAAAATTTTAAGAAAGATAATAGTATCCACAATTCAATAAATAATTTACATGTTATATGCAATTAATGACCGAAGTTGCAGTATTTATCACCATAATTATTCTACTGCGTGACTAACACAGTAAGGGCTATTTTTGCTTTTTTCTTATTCTAACCCTTTTAAGGGTAATTTTAGTAGATTTTATGTGCCGTTTACAATGTGTAAATTACTTTTTTTGGTCACTAGACACTATTTTACTTTTTAATACATTTTTTTAAAAAATCATGAAAATTTGCATGAATCTGAAGGCATGCTGCTTTAAAGCTGAAATATATTTTGTTACAAAAGAAAGTGTGTTCTTGGATACAGGGACATTTTGTATACTTATTCAAGCAAATTATTAGCATATTTGTTATCAAAACTTGTAGAGCTGTATTTAATACAGGATGGTTTATATTAATGGAATAAAGTTACAGTATTGCGCCTTTGTAAAATGCGTTATTGCCTTTGGATACTTGAATTTTTGAATGGAACATCCTTCAAACGTATGACCATATCTCCATATGGCGTTACGTCAGGTGCATAAGTGTTAAACCCATATACATGTATGTTTTGTTGAACGCAACTCATACGTTTATGTAAAAAGACAAAAAAAGTGTTCTCCAATTTTTACCCTTCACCCTTTCGTTATTTAGACGAAACCAAATTTCTAATATAATAATTTATCAAATTTCAAAAGAAATTAAACCATTGCATGATCAATAAATTCTGCAAATTTTGATTCTATATTTTCTACTATTTTGCTCATGTTTGTACGCTTTCCTTTTATGATCGACGCAGGGGCTAAGGGAAGTAATACATCACTTAACAGCGGGCGAAGTGATATTATATTTACCTCCCTTGCTATCAGATAAAACAAGTAATTTTACATCATCTATTCGCATAATTTTATATCACAGACAAGAATAATTCAACCAGTTTTATAACATATTTGATCATTTTCTGAAAACGAAAACATGATTTATGGATCTGCATCATGAAAATCATCTTGAAAAATATGAAGATGTTGTTATTTGTTTTTTTTTCTTCAAAAAAATACTATATTTATCAATATCCTCTAAATTGTGATATAGAGGATATTCAAATACGCCTTTTATTTCATCAATAATTCATTTATAAGTATATAATTAAAATATTTATTAGTTGAAACAAATTTTAACCGAAAAAAGCAGAACAAGAAAATAAACAAAACAGGCGAAAATAACAATGAAAGGTCCACATAACATCGTCATGCACACGTGAGGCATATGAGAATAATTATTATATTGTAGTTTAAATTGTCATAAGGTTTATAGAGCGAAGTACTATACATGTATATACCACATATACAAATATTTATTATATTTGAATAATATAAACTGCATACCTCATATACAAATATTTATTATATTTATTATATTTCAATAATATAAACTGCATACCTCATATACAAATATTTATTATATTTCAATAATATAAACTGCATACCTCATATACAAATATTTATTATATTTCAATAATATAAACTGCATACCTCATATACAAATATTTATCATATTTCAATAATATAAACTGCATACCTCATATACAAATATTTATTATATTTCAATAATATAAACTGCATACCTCATATACAAATATGTATTATATTTCAATAATATAAACTGCATACCTCATATACAAATATTTATTATATTTCAATAATATAAACTGCATACCTCATATACAAATATTTATCATATTTGAATAATATAAACTGCATACCTCATATACAAATATTTATCATATTTGAATAATATAAACTGCATACCTTAAATATACAAATATTTATTATATTTGAATAATATAAACTGCATACCTCATATACAAATATTTATTATATTTCAATAATATAAACTGCATACCTCATATACAAATATTTATTATATTTCAATAATATAAACTGCATACCTCATATACAAATATTTATTATATTTCAATAATATAAACTGCATACCTCATATACAAATATTTATTATATTTCAATAATATAAACTGCATACCTCATATACAAATATTTATTATATTTCAATAATATAAACTGCATACCTCATATACAAATATTTATTATATTTCAATAATATAAACTGCATACCTCATATACAAATATTTATTATATTTCAATAATATAAACTGCATACCTCATATACAAATATGTATTATATTTCAATAATATAAAACTGCATACCTCATATACAAATATTTATCATATTTGAATAATATAAACTGCATACCTCATATACAAATATTTATTATATTTCAATAATATAAACTGCATACCTCATATACAAATATTTATCATATTTGAATAATATAAACTGCATACCTCATATACAATTATTTATTATATTTGAATAATATAAACTGCATACCTCATATACAAATATTTATTGTATCATAGTTTGGGGACCTTTCTGTCGAAAATGTGTCAGAGTTAAATCGTATACATATACATGCACAGTGCGTTTAACTCCAGAGCATGCCCATTGATTGGCTCATTTTTGCTGGGGTTTACATATTGCGACGGCAGAGGAAGGGAAAGCGACAGAAATATCACATTCAGATGTTCGTTCATTGGTTCATTTTTCCCGGGGTAACATATTGTGACAACAGGGAACGTGTTTTTATGTTTGACTATGATACAAAAGAGAAAGAACATCAAAACACTCGGCAATCTGATTAATACTCGTGGGGCTACGCCCCCTCGTACAAATCAGATAGCCTTGTGTTTCGATGCTCTTTCTATTACTTATATTTGAATAATATAAACTGCATACCTCATATACAAATATTTATTATATTTCAATATTATAAACTGCATACCTCATATACAAATATTTATCATATTTGAATAATATAAACTGCATACCTCATATACAAATATTTATCATATTTGAATAATATAAACTGCATACCTCATATACAAATATTTATTATATTTCAATAATATAAACTGCATGAAATATGACCATAAAAAACTATTTGAAAGATAAAATTGCGAATTATTGGATAAATGTCCAACATTAAAACTTGGCGTTTATTTTCATTGATTGAAATGTCAAAAATATACATGTACTCTGACCGATATATCAAACAAATCATTACCGGCACGTTTTTTCTCGTCAATTTAATTTCGTCTCATTTCACACGATTTGTTCGTGCACCTCGTGCACATAATTTGCTCGTGAAACGCGTGCGTCTATACACGTTTTGCTCGAGCAGTCCGTGTAACTGGACACGTTTTTCTCATGAATCAGGCTATTTTATCGGAAAAACTTTCACATGTACATTGATGTACATGTTTTCTGGATATATTGCACTAGGGGTCACTCAGTTTATATATGAAAATAATTTGAATCTTCTTTTATGAAACTGCAATGTCTAGAGCTTATATATTTGACATGCAGCATTGCCAAGTGGACCTCTGCATAAGTTATACAAGTCATGTCCATGGGCTGCCATGGAGGTCACTTAGTCTACATAGACTTGAATAGTAAAGATGTCTCAAACATCTTCTCTAAAAGTACAATACAGAGCTCAGATATTTTTCATATAGCATCATCGTATTGGTTATATAATTCATACTCCTAGTGTTAAAAAATGGCCCGCCATAGGGGTCACTAAGCTTACATAGGCTTACATAGAAAACTACAGTTAAGTTTTTTTAGACTGCAGTGCCCGTGATTACCCAGAGCTTAGATATTTGGCATGCAGCAATGCCAAGTGAAATTATACTTAATATGTATGAATCATGGCCCTGGGGTCAAAAAATTGGCCCGGCACCAGAGGTCAGATAGTTGATATAGACTTGTAGAGTAAAAATGTCTTAAAAGACATCTTCTGAGCAACTACAATACCTATAAACTAGCGTACGGGACGTCGGTGGTTCTACTCAGGTGCCCGTTCGTGCCTGAAATAATTCAAGAAAGGGCACCTGGGGTCGCCATAATTATGATTTGTACTGTGTCGGTGTGACGTAAAACCCAATTAAGAGGTTACACCCTGTGGCCTCTACAAAAGCTTTTATTAATCTTTTTCCTGAGATCAATTTGATCCTGCCCCGTTCTTTTAATTTATGTTGACTTGTTTAATACAAATATCTTAAAAGACTTCTCTTGAGAGACTACAATGCTCAGAGTTTGGATATTTAGAAAGAAGCATTACCTTGTGGAGTTCTATACAAAAGTAATGTAAATCATGTCCCTGAGGTCAAAAATTAGCCCCGCTCAGGCCGGGGGTCACTAAGTTTTTATATAGACTTGTATAGGAAAAACGTGACAGTTTTCTTTTGTGAAAAACAATCCCAAAGCCTTATATTTGAGAGCCGTCCGCGTAGCTCAATGGGTAGAGCGTTGTTGGACTGTGAATCGGGCAGCCCGGGTTCGTTACATGACGGTGCAGGTCACTTTCGTAGTGATTGTCTACAGTCATATAACTCCTGTCTGGCATGTGCAGATGTTATCAGTTCCTTGCAAAAGTGAAGACAAATAGTACTGCTTAACTGCTTGACAGTATGCCAAGGAACGATGCGGCGGCTAAATTGTGCTCTGGTAAATTCAATGTTGCTTTCTTGAAAAGTACCAACACCACCACACCTAAAACATCTGTAAAAAGTGATACTAGTCATGCCACTGGGGTCAAAAATGGTCATACACTTGGGACACTTAGTTTACATAGACTTGTATAGTGAAAATGTCTTTAAAATCTTCTATAAATATTTTTTAAATTACTAGTATGCAGCTTAATTGTGTAAAGCGTGTTCACTTTGCTGACTTTAACATTCTAAAATAAAAACTATGACTTTTCCTGAGCGATTCAGTGCCATCATGGCCCTCTTGTTTACTTTACATACAGATATGTATAAAGCTATCATGCTGACGAAATGTTGGTACATTAACGATAAAGACATAAAAAATACAGACTAATAGTTCTTTGTTCATAAAAACTGCATCTGCACATTTCACAGCTAGCAACAGCTATGTAGATCTACTCGGTAGAGTGCTTCTTCAAATAATTAATATTAAACGTATTTGAAAAGTAATAAAATAGCAAAACAAACGTATTTATATATCTTGCATTACCAAGTGAACAATGAAAAAAATAACCGAAACTTTTCAACTTTGCTACAGATTATCTCTGTGAGAAATCAATTAAAGATCCTGTAACACATTTTTTATGATTTTATATTAACAAATATGATGCTCAAATTAAGATTTATCAATATTGTAAGTTCCAAAAAGCATTATTTATTTCAGAGATCAATTATAAAAGATCGATTTCAGAATTTATTCTACGCGAACAGCATAATTTTCAATTTGAGAATTTATTCTACTAGAACTTTATTCTACGCGAACTGCATACTTTTTAACCAAGCATGCCTATAACTTGCACAGTCGGTTTCCACTGACGCTATCTTTTTATTTATTTATTTTCTTAAATTGTTTACGCTAATAAAAAGTAAACAATCATGTATAAACCTTCAACAATTGTGTTTTTTGTTTTTATTGCTTCTTTTTTGGCAGCACCGCTAATTTACACTCTGGATAAACTGGTGTTAATGGAAAGCTCGAAGTGGGTATTTTTGGCAGGAGTTATTGTTCTTCCATTGTTTGGACTACTGAGCACACTTTTCGTCCAACAACATGAAGGAAAAAACGAAACTCTTTATTATGGTAAATAGTTTGAAATAGATCCCTGGCTAATTGGTTAAAGAATAACTTTTTTTTGCAATGATGTTGTTTTTATGATGTTGAAATATCTCTACCAGACCTTGCATAGCCTACACTACAGTATAGATGTTTTGTATGCAGCAGGTACTTTACAGGCTTTTGTGTTACACAGGGATATCCAACCTCATTTGGGAATTTGGTGGCCAGGGGATTGTGTGAAATTTCAGGAATGCTTAACCTCTTGAACGTTAAAACTGACACAGGGTGAGAAAAATGTGGAGCCTGACTGGGACTTGAACCTGGGGGACCCCTAAATAGTGAAGAGTTCTGAACCATGACATACTGACTCCCCTGCTATATTGAGATTCGTCCCTGAATTACTCGGGGTTACAGAGCAATGCTAATTAAACTCTGAACTATATCCAGTTATGGTCCCCCGTTGGGCGCAAATGTCACAGGGTGAGAAAAATGTGCAGCCTGACCAGGACTCATACCCTGGACCCTCGGAATACCGTTCCGCAGCTGTACCGACTGAGCTATCTGGCCGCTTACACAACTTCTCCCCTAAATAGTCAACAGTTCTTAACTGTGACACAACTTTAATGATGAAGGAAGACATCTAATGCCCCCTCCATGCATTAATTTGTATTTAAGGCACAAGCTGATGCCCGAGTAGATCTAGATAGAATCAGGGTTGTTAATAAGCTAGCAGGATAGCTTCCTCACATAAATTTAATAATTCAAAGTCTTTAGCAGGATTCAACCAACAGCAATGAGGAGCAAGATGTTTGAAGTAAACAAGCTGTGCCACTCGGCCAACAACTTCCAATGAACAAATTAAATGATGCTTTTTGCGACAGGTTTTTAATTTATATACTAGTAGTAGTATACGTTTGTTTATGATAAAATACATTTGTTTGCAATTCTTTTAATAAATAATGGTTGTTTTACTTCTAGTTGATAATAAGTTTATATTTATTGCATGATTTCAGTTTGGTGTATTTTTTCGTTTACTGCTGTTGTTGATCTGTTTATTGGACTTGAACTTGATGGGTTTGTGAAAGGATTTATGGAATTTTATCTTAGGGAAGGTGAGCCATATCTACGCAGTTCTTACGGTACTTCTATCAACTGGTGGGATGGAACCGGACATTTTTTAATGTATCTCGGTCTGATATACCTGCTAGTGAGTGGGTAAGTATGGAAATTTATTATCATTTATACATGTAATTTAGAAAGAGCATCAAAACACGAGGCTATCTGATTTGTACAAGGGGGCATAAAAACATGTTCCCTGTTGTCATAATATGAAACCCCGGAAACGAGCATCTGAATATGATAGTTCTGTCGCTTTCCCTTTCTCTGCCGTCACAATAAGTAAACTCCAGCAAAAAAGAGCCAATTAATGAGCATACTCTGGAGTGCGGGTAACTAATACCTACATGTCGAAATAGCCCGCCGGGAGTCACATGTATGCACTCCAGTTAACTCACTGTGCATGTATATGTATATGATTTAACTCTGACACATTTTCAACAGATAGGTCCCCAAACTATGATACAATTAAATGATATGTCTTGGAGCTTATAAATACATTACATATGTGTTATTTTTACTACCGATTTTAACAGTTTCTATGTTATTTTCAATACATATTTCATAGGCGCCATCCGGTTAGCTCAATAAGTACAGCATTAGACTCTGAATCTGGCGACCTGGTTTTGATTCATGAATGTGCAGGTCACTTTCATTGTGGTTGATCATGAAATCCTTTCTACTGTCATTCACAATGTATCTCTGCTTTGGCATGTACAGAAGTAACAGTTCCTTGCAAAAGTGAAGGCAACTAGTACTGGTAAAGTGCTCGACAACCTGTCCAGCAGAAACTATGCAGTGGCTGAACTGTCCTCTGGTAAATTCAATTTGGCTTAGTGCCGTGATCCGTAGTGAAAACTACCAACACCACACTACATATTTCAATGATGTCTGTGGAATATATTACATGTATGCACAAGCAATATGTTATTATCACAACATATTTTACTTATCCTTGTAGGAGAGATTACCGACTTCTTTGTTTGTATTGGGTTGGATCCATAACACACAGTATGATAGTATTCATGCCTGGAAATGTCATTGGTGAGTAAATACAGAGTTTAATCTGCTTGTTTAACATCAGACTTATTATCTGTGGAAATAAGTTATTCTGCAAGTTTAAAGATTTTTTTAGCTTGACTATTTGAAGATTAGGGAGAGCTATTGTACTCACCCAGGTGTTAGTTTTAGCATCAACATCAACTTTGGTTAAGTTTTTTTATGCAAGTTGGTATCTCCAAAACTACTGAAGGAAGTGGGTTTAAACTTCACACAGTTATTTTAGAACATAATAGGGAGCCACTGTCTAATGCCCATTACTCTTGACATGGATTTTGACAGAATTATTATTTTCTGGGCTGTAGTTTAACTATCAAGCACTGAGAATAGTTGAGCATGTCGGTGTTTCTACTCAGGTGCCAGTTTGTGTCTGAAATATGGCATGGAAGTGCACCCGAGGTCTTCCTTCACCAGTAAAGCTGGAACGTGACCTATTCTGTATACTGTGTCAGTGTGATGTAAAATCCAGTAATTACACTATAATTATAATTGATGTCATATAAATCTATTTCAGGTAACAAGGGTTTGAAATGGTCATATTTTCTTAACGTCCCGTATGTTTTTTACCCAATATATGCTGGTGTAAGATGTCTTCGAATGGGAATGAAAAATCGATGCAGGATGGTGAATATCAGTTGTTTTTTCTCATTTAATTGGAAGAGGCTTTAGCCTCTTGATTTTGTGAAGAATTAATCGTTGAAATTGCTAATTTGGAAAAAAAAAAGCTGCATAATTTAAAAAGAAAATTTCAATTGGGATGACACCTTCTATAGGCCTTTGTTATACACATGTATAATAATGTGAAATATTACTGAATATGACACCCTGATGTTATTATGAAGATAGAATCTGCTCCGTTTGATGAAAGTAGCTCACAGAGTGTTTTTCTCATGTAGAGTACCTGTTGGCAATTGAAGTTATACACAAGGCAAGCAGAGTACCCTCTTCCACCAGTAAACATTGAAATTTACAGAATTACTGTTCAAGTTCACTTTATCCACATGACCCTTCCTTCCAAAAAGTTTTTGAAAAAATGTGTAAAATGTTTTCAGTAACACCCCTTAAAACTACACATTTTGTTGACAAGAGCTTTTGTTAAGGTTAGCAAACAATCTGATCTGGTTTTGTCCCATGGTCAGACTTCCCGCCAAAAAATTTCTAACATTTGCCAATGTCGTAATAAATCGGTCTTTTCCGGAACGTTATTTTTCACAATTTTTGGTATTCAATAAATCTTAACCACTTATAACCTAGCCTGAATGTAGTACACACTGACAAGGAAGAAGTGATTGTAAATATTCTGATACCCAAGATTTTGGAAAAATAACGTTCCGGAAATAACCGATTTGCTATGATATTGGCTGATGTTAGAATTTTTTGGCGGGAAAACATTACAGTGTGACTACCTTAAGATAGGAACCAAATATTATTAGTCCCCTACCGGTTTAACCGGAGAGGACTTTAGGTTTACCCTCCGTCCGTCTGTCTATCTGTCTGTCAGTCTGTCCACAAAACTGGATCCCGCGATAACGCAAAAAGTACTGAGAATATTTTTATGAAACTTTAAATTTGGGTAGATGACGGTCTGAAAATTATGCACATCTTTTTCTTTTCTTCCTATGTTGAAAATTCTGACTGCTATGGCAACAAATAGACTGAATTTCAAGATTTCTGATTTTAATTTTTACGCTTTTTCACTATAAGTTCTTTATTTCTTAAGGTGTTTACTTCAAACTTAAAATATAAGTTTCTGGTCATCAACCACATCATATGTTACAAGGTTTACAACTCTAGCACAAAAATTATCAGTAGTTACTTACTTTTCAGTGTCCTAAAACCTTTTAAGTATTTCTTAGTGAACACTACGTGTAATTAAAAAATGACTCATCAAATGGTGATTTTGCAGTTTTTCTGCCTTTTCTGACTATGTATTTGTTGTCGTTTTATGCTATGAAATAGTGTGTGATTATTTACAGTATCCCACAGAGAAGAAAACTTGGGAGAAAATTGCAGAGAGGTTGTTTGCTGTGTGGTTCCTGGCAGCAATTGTTATAGCTTCATTTAGATTCATAGTAAGTAAAGGGGAACCAGGATGCCATTTCATATTATTTTATGCCATGTTATTTATTTACTACATGTATAGCCTTATGCTTATTTTCACGAAAATTTTAAAATGTATTAAAAAGTAAAATATTGTCAAGTGAACAAAGAAAGTGATTTACACATTACAAACTGCACTTTCAATCCACGTAAATTACCAAATAAAGGTCAAAATATGCAAAATTGCCCTTACTTTGTTAATTATTGTTAGTCACACTGTATAAATATGGTAATAAATACTGCAAAATCAGTAAATCATTGAAAATAGCATGTAAATCATTCTTAAATTGTGAAAATTTTTTTTTAAATTTTTTTAAAAACTAAAGCACATTTTTTTCAAAAGTTTTATTTTCCTTTAATTTTTTTTTTTCCCCATCTGGAGGCCTTTTAAATTTGGCAAAAATTTTTGACTATGAAAATTTGGGTGTCCCCGGCAAGGGTATTATACATGCCCCATTCTAAAGGGGCAAGGGGGTGTTATAACTCAGGGTTGGGGTTTGACCCCTGACTTTTCCCCTTGAGGTTTCCCGGGAAACGATCCCCGGGGAAAACTTTGGGGTTTTTTCAGAGACCTTTCCGTGTTTCCCGCCCAACTTTGAGGGTTTCTGGTATTTAAAACCCGGTTATCCCAAAATGTGTCATTTCATACTCTGGGCATGTAAAAAGAACCAAGGGATCTATTTCAATAAGAGCTAGGGACTGGTTCCTGTGACTCCCTTGCATCTCATAGCTTTGTCTCTAGTGTCTTGTTTTGAGGTGAATGACCCTATTGGAAATAAGTGCTTGTCACTTTTCGTAGGTTATCCTTGATGGCTGCGGTCTAAAGAAAAATTCATCAATCAATATCATCTTCATTTTCAGTGCTTGCAGTGGGTTGCAAGGAAAAGATAACTCAGTATTATTTAAAAGAAATTGAACCATACCTCAATGACCCAACACAGTATGGTCGTACACAGGTAAGATTTGTTAATAAATATGTGTAACTACATCCAACGCATATTTTTCAACATTTTTTTTTGATTGATATTATAATCTAATGCAAATGAATTCAGGAAAAGAGCATCTTAAAAATGCCAAATTGGGAATTTAAGAGAAACTAAAATAAAAAGAAATTACACATCACATATGAATAATCTCTATAAATATTTTCTTGTATAAATAATTTAAAGGTTTTCCCTTTTGATCAAAAATACTTTTTCAAAAAAAAATCAACCACAACACAAATGCGGAGAAATGAGAATTGAGAATTTTATCCTTCTCAGTTGGGAATAAATATGTGTTTTTGCATTCGAAATGCTCCCTTTACACATAGTTACTCTTATATATGGGAAATAAGGTCCGTTTTGTGACACATTCCTTCTGAATTTTTTTCAGTATGGGCTTACTGTAACACTAGATTTAAGACCTTAAGTTTTTACATGCAGCTATCTACTCCAATGATCCCAAAAATGTTTTAATTTTAGGCCAATAACCAAGACCCAATAGCCATAACATGTCATTTTCTTGAATTATTATTCTGTTTCCGTTTCCTACATACTGTATCTCTTATTTTATTGTCAAGCACTGAGAATACTTGAACTTTATGTCAATCTAACCTCTTGGTTCTTCTTGCTTTTAGTGCAACTTTACGGCAGATGGCTATGTTTGCCTGTTATGCAAGAATATGCTTAATTTTTATGCTCCCCGAAGGGTGAGCGTATAGTCACTGCTTTGTTTGTCCGTCCGCTTTTCTTGTTGGGGACATGACTATCAATATGAAACTTTGTAGGTAGATAGATCCCATTGTGTTGAAGTGCAGTGCTAAAGAACCATAACTCTGTCGCCTAATTTTCGAGTTATTGCCCTTTGTTCATTTTTACACTTTGAACTTTGTGGACATAACTCTGACACTACAAGAGGTATACTTTTCTGTGTCCAAAACCTATTCAGGGAGCATCACCCAGTTCAACCGGCTCTTTTTCTTATAAGGTTCATAAAAAGTTCTCTTCATCGTTTCAGAAAGAACCTAAGGATATGTAAATCTGACCTTGCTTGAAGCATTTGCCACCAGTATAGAGCCAGGCCGATCTTGGCATCTATGCTGTATGACTAGGCTCTTTATTGTTGGCTGACCAAGTTCACATCTGTCCCTAAAGTTTCTTATGGAAAATTACTTAAAAGAAAGCTAAAAATGTCTGTTATAGAGATTCTGATTCATCAAGTTAAGATTATAAATTTGTCATTTTTTTTTTCAGGCATTATGCTATTTCTACTACTTCACTCCAGTGTATGTGGCCTTCTTTTGCTCGCTGATCTACCCTGGTGAACTCTGGGTAAAGGACTGGTCCCTTATACACGCTGGCGCTTCGATGCAGGCACAGTTTGTCTACATATGGTCATCTCTAAAATGGAGAACCAAGCCGGAGTTCCAGGTACCGGACACTGTCGAAGCTCGTTGTATATTTTGGACTGTAAATCTTAGCTTAGTGATTGTTCCACATCTTTTTGCCTGGTACTGCCATAAATCTGAGATTAGAGATTTCTTCAATGACTGTGTATCACCATGTGTATCTCCAAAATTGAAGAGTTTTCAAGGGGAGGGAAGAACTTTCCAGAAAGTAGAGAGTATTCAAAGGGAGATAAGATACATCCAGAGAACACCGGAGAAGAGTGAAGGAGAAACACCTACAAGGCGTGTAACAAGATCTCAAAAGAAATTGAAGTAAAATAATCAAAATATAAAACTCTCTTATGTATTACATAGCATTTATTACGGTTATTGTTTAGTATGAAGTAAATTTTGTCAGGTAAATATCTTGCAATGGATTCATATTAAATGAATTTAAATCTTAAATGTTTTTACATGACAATCAGAATAACAGTTTCACGTTAAATGAAATCATTTGATATACACATACCTAAAATAGGTTACAGTATATAAGATTTTATTTTTAAAATTTGTTAACTTGACTTCCATTTTTGGTGTCATAGTGCAAACTGGTTTGAAGTTTTTGCCTGGGGGTGTTGTATTCAGATAACTAAATAATGTTCATCAGGAGAATTATCAATCTCCTACATAGTGATCTCCCCTTATCATTACAATCTGCAAAGGGAGGTAATCACTGTGAGGAGTTTGGAGAATTATATAGAAGAGTAAAGTCAGTGTGCTCCAAGTAGTCAGTAGCAATTTGCAAGTACACACTTCTGAGTAATGATAAAGCACTTTTATTTATCATAGTTTAGTTAATGTGTCTGCGGGCGCCAACAATTTTCCTGGCAGCCTGGGCCAATGAAGAGCAGTGTATAGTTGTAAAAAAAGTTTTATCATTCAGCAAGCTTATTATTTTAAAGAAAATCCATTGACCTCCAAATGCCTAAAAATATATAATTTTAATTTCTTACATAGGTCAATATGGGCACTTAAACAGAATGCTATGCAAAATTTATTTAAGAAACATACTCTGAATAAAAATCGTTTTTTTTGTGTGTGTGATATTTTAGCCGGATTCAAGTGCACTGCGGTATACCGTACCCCGGATATTGCTCGATATTATGAGGACTTTCTTCCCATTTCGCGACTTTGAACGGGGAACAAAGGTAAGTTCAGCGACGATATTTTCCAAACTAATGGCTATTTCATTTATCTAAACGGGTTTTATATATCTAGAGGTATTGTTGTAGCTCTAAAAGACGTAGAAGTATTACAGGTATTTGTAAAATTGATTAAACTACCCCTAAACGATCCGCTGCTCACTAGAAAATACTGTCCGCGATACTGTAGAATCATTAGAAATTATTACATTACCAATATAAAAAAAAATGAATCGAGCAATTTTTTTATTCTCAATCCAAGTATGCCTTGTCCAAATTTCAGGCAAAAAGTGTGAAAGTACAAAAAGATACAGGCCAAAAAAGATACAAGAAAGTGTACCGAGTATTGATTTTAAGTGTACAGAGTATTGCAAAATAGCCCAACTTTAGTGTACAGAGTATTGCAAAACAGAATGAGCACATTAGTATGGAAAATCTATATTTTTGTCTAATTTTCACGTCTGTTTATCGATTCAATTTCATTTTTCTGATAATGTACTGTTTATATGATATTTATTCAAATATTTCAGATTCAACAATGCATTCTCAGTGTTATTAAGTACTGTTCTTTTCCTACGGGCAAATACAGAGATTTAATTTCCCATTTGATTGAAAATCACACTATGGATGAAATAAAGTGTGTGCAGGGTCGGAAGCAGGGTAGAACCATCAAAATTGACGATAAAAAAACTTTAAATACATGTCCCAAGAAACTTTGATCAAGGAGACACATGCATCTCTGAAAAGGACAAGAATAAAAAAACATATTTAGATGACATTAATAATAGGTTTTTACAGGGCAAGTTTGCCTTAAGAAACATATCGACGCACTTCATAAACTATTGGCCCGAGGGCTTATGCCGTCCAAGCATGCCGGTATCGTCTTTACCTTTTACTACATGAGCATAATGCGAAAAATGGCTGTTTTCATTGAATTATAATTAAGCCTCTTGTTACAAGTTCAAACTGCTATAAAACTATAAAAATGCTTTAATACTGATCAAACTGGGCACAAATGTAAGCTAGATAGCCTGTGGAATAGCACATCCCCCCTGTATAACCCCCTTGATGTACCTTTTTAATGGGGGTGGCGCCGAAAAAGTGAACTCTCTTTTAAACAACATTTCTCAAACGAAAAAACAGTGTTTGGGGCCTAAATAGCGCATATTTTACACTATTTGAGGCCTCAAAAGGGGTGGGGTGTAAAGCCTTCAAAACACGCCTTAATGAGGTAAAAGGTTATAAAGAACATAACCTTTTTTATTGCATCTGCTGCCCTTTATCATAATCTTATCAAAATCCATTACTCGGTTTTTTGAGCTGTACCCGCTCGGCAGTCATACGGTAACTCATTGCTAAGGCGTAACAAAATTTCACGTGCAGACGGTCTGCCGTTGCTAGAGTGCAGGGGCAAAATGCCCGAAAGTTACTTTTATATGGATTTTTGGCATAGTAGGAAGTCGGTGGCACACTTGCTTAATACCGTCTAATATTGACAATCTTGAGGCAGTATTAATTTGACGCACTTTGGATGCATTTTTTTACTATTTAAAGTAAGATATGCAATAATTATTAACAAATTCTGGAAAGGTTGATCCTTCGATAGCAACGAGAACATTTTAAACACAGAAAACTGAGATTGTTCACGAGCAGGAATGAAAATCTGGATTATTCGCAGATGTTTCCAGTAAAGTACCTCCGAATTCTGCATATTCTGCACATATAGTGTAAATAAGTATACACAGTAAGAAATATTTAAAATTAAATGTGGTAAATACTTTGTGTTTACTACTTGCATTTACTCTTTATTGATAACCAATACTCGTTACACTAAAAAGCAATACTCGTGACACCGGCGGGCAACTCCAAAGCAATACTCGGTACACTGACATGTGTATTTATTCTCAAAATGCACTGTCATCTGAGGTTCTATTGTTGATTGAACATATACAACATAAACATTATCATCGTTATCACATTTCACTCGATTCAAGTTTTTCTTTTAAGGATGTATATGCACAAAAACATCAAATTTGACTGATCCGAGCTCATTTATCACGTGAGCAAAGAGACGAATTTTACCTCCTAATTACATTTCAAAGCTATTTCTGAACATTTTTGGGGTTTCAGTACTTAGAGAAATTATCGAAGTATTTGTTTTTCTACAAAATTTATATCTAACCAATTCAAAATGACTAAATATCGTCACTAAACATACCTTCTTTCCTCGTTCAAAGTCGCGAAATGGGATGAAAGTCCTCATAATATCGAGCAATATCCGGGGTACAGTATACCGCAGTGAAGTGTAAAGCATTGCAACACCTTTTAAGGTAGTACACCCCTAATGCACTATCTCCACTTTGAAGAGTATTCAAATAGGCTAGAATCACTGTAAAGTCTTTTGAAACTGAGGGGGCGTGGGTTCAAACCCCAGAAGGGGCAACTTTTTTTCTCTCTTTTTTTTCTTTTTAACATTTTTTATTAATCTCTCAGATCCCTAATGGACGAAACAAGTGTTTCATTTTAATTATATAATTATTGTAGGTATTTATTTACTAAATAATGCAAAATTTAATAGCAAATATGATAGCAGATATTTTCAAAGTTTAATAAAATAAATACTACACGGTAAAAGTATTTTATATTTTGCAAGACTAACCCAATATACATTAAAGAAAAATTAGGCAAACTTTGAAAACAGCCCCTCATTGTGGAAAATTTTAGGGATATTCTTAATAAGGCTTTTACATAGGGAAATGGTCAAATAAGTGTTAAAAGTGGGTGGGGTAGGGTTACATTTTTATACATATTAAAAATATTTCGTTTAAAAACAATCATTTTGCTTGTTTAATTTGTTACCTAAATGTCATTATTTGTTTCTTAACAATGAGCAATAGGAAAACATTTTTCATAATGATGATATTATAGATTATTTAGAGTTTCCTCAATTCTGAAAAAAGCCCTTCTAATGGCAAAGTTTTAGTTCAGAAAAATGTCCATAACTCATAAACCACACGGTAAATTTTGTTTAAAATTTGCATACAGGTGACATTTAAGGCATATAACTGTCCTATGTTGTCCATTTTACAGTTCCTTATAGTGCCCATCAGGGGTGTTCTACCTTAATGTTAGGATAATTTTTCACAATCATTCTGGAAAAAGAAAATAAGAGAATGATCTGAAATTTTGCACACAAGTTATCAGTCTAGAATTAGATCAAATAGAACATAAATCTTGAAAAATTATTTCCATCATGTCAAAAAACATCAGTCGAGTCCTTTAATGCAAAGGCTCAATTATTTTTATACCCATTTTCATTTTTGTGAATTTCAGCAACTATTGCAAAAAACATTCAGGTATAATAATGAATTTGTTTTGTATCGCTGATTTAGTGATTTTACAACCTATGGATCAATGCTCCTACATGTATAATCATGTATTGTGATTTTTTTTTTTCTAATTTTGTATTTTAAATATCCGGATGAACTTTATTTTTATACAAGTAGTATTTTATACAAGTAGTATACATTTGTATTTCTGTTAACTTTATCAACAGTTAAATATAAAGTATATTTTTCTAGTATCTCATTTTGTTGTCGTTTTCATTTTTAGCTTGGCTTTTTCAAAAAAAAAAAACAGAGAGCTACTGCTACAGTCATGTTGTCATTGGCATCCGAAAACTTTAACATTGGTCATAATTTTTAGCTCACCTGTCTCAAAGTGACAGGGTGAGCTTTTGTGATCGCTTTTCGTCCAGCGTCCGTCCGTCATCCGTCCGTCCGTAAACTTTTGCTTTCAATGACATCTCCTCATAAACCATTGAGCCAATTTCATCCAAACTTCACAGGAATGTTCCTTTGGTGGTCACCTTTAAAAATTGTTTAAAGAATTTAATTCCATGCAGAACTCTGGTTGCCATGGCAACCGAAAGAAAAATCTTTAAATATCTTCTTTTAAACAACCCTAAAAGGTAGAGCTTAGATATTTGGCATGAAACATCTTCTAGTGAGTGTTTACCAAGTTTGTTCAAATAAAAGCCCTTGGGTCAAAATTGGCCCCGCCCCAGGGGGTCATTGATTTTCCCTATATGCATATAGTAAAACCTTAAAAAATCTTCTTTTAAAGAACCTAAAGAGCTAAAGCTAAGATATTTAGCATGAAACATCTTCTAGTGAGTGTCTACCAAGTTTGATAAAAAAAAGCCCCTGGGGTCAAAATTGGCCCCACCCCAGGGGGTCATTGATTTTCCCTATATGCATATAGTAAAAACTTAAAAAATCTTCTTTTAAAGAGCCCAAAGAGCTAGAGCTAAGATATTAAGCATGAAACATCTTCTAGTGAGTGTCTACCAAGTTTTTTCAAATTAAAGCCCTGGGATCAAAATTGGCCCGGCCCCGGGGGTCATTGATTTTCCCTATATGCATATAGTAAAAACTTAAAAAATCTTCTTTTAAAGAACCATAAGAACTAGAGCTTAGATATGTGGCATGAAACATCTTCTAGTGAATGTCTACCAAGTTTGTTCAATTAAAAGCCCTGGGGTCAAAATTGACCCCGCCCCAGGGGGTCATAGATTTTTCCTATATGCATATAGTAAAAACTTAAAAAATCTTCTTTTAAAGAACCTAAAAAGCTAGAGCTAAGATATATAGCATGAAACATCTTCTAATGAGTGTCTACCAAGTTTGTTCAAATAAAAGCCCTGGGGTCAATAATGGCCCCGCCCAAGGGGGTCATTGATTTATGATGCATATAGTAAAAACTTTAAAAATCTTCTTTTAAACAAGAGGGCCATGATGGCCCTGAGTCGCTCACCTGTATATAGGCCCCCCAACACCCCCCCCCCCCCCCAATGTTGCAGGGCCAATTTAACCCAAGGGCTTTTATTTGCACAAACTTGGTAGACACGTATAAGAAGATGTTTCATGCTAAACATCTAAGCTCTAGCTCATTGGACTTTTTAAAAGAAGATTTTTTTTAAGTTTTTACTATACACATATAGTTAAAAATAATGACACCCCTGGGGCCGGGCCAGGGCTTTTATTTGAACAAACTTTTTTACTAGAAGATGTTTCATGCTTAATATCTAAACTCTAGCTATTTGGGTTTTTTCAAAGAAGATTTTAAGTTTTTGCTATACACATAATTATAAAGAAAATCAATGACCCCCGGGGCGGGGCCAATTTTGACCCGAGTCTTTTATTTGAACAAACTTTGTAGACACTCACTAAAAGATGTTTCATGCTTAATATCTTAACTCTAGCTTTTTAGGTTTTTTCAAAGAAGATTTTTCATGTTTTTGCTATACACATATAAGGAAAATCAATGACCCCCGGGGTGGGGCCAATTTTGACCCCAGGTCTTTTATTTGAACAAACTTTGTAGACACTCACTAAAAGATGTTTCATGCTTAATATCTTAACTCTAGCTATTTGGGTTTTTTTCAAAGAAGATTTTTTTTCTCAGTTTTTGCAATACACATATAAGGAAAAACAATGACCCCCGGGGTGGGGCCAATTTTGACCCCAGGTCTTTTATTTGAACAAACTTTGTAGACACTCACTAAAAGATGTTTCATGCTTAATGTCTTAACTCTAGCTATTTGGGTTTTTTCAAAGAAGATTTTTTAAGTTTTTGCTATACACATATAAGGAAAATCAATGACCCCCGTGGCGGTGCCAATTTTGACCCCAGGGCTTTTATTTGAACAAACTTGGTAGACACCTTGTAGAACATGTTTGATGCTAAATATCTTAGCCATAGCTCTTTGAGTTCTTTAAAAGAAGATTTTGAAGTTTTTATTATATGCATATAGGGAAAATCAATGACCCCCCGGGGCGGGGCCAATTTTGACCCCAGGGCTTTTATTTGAACAAACTTGGGAGACACTTATTAGAACATGTTGCATCCTAAATATCTTAGCTCTAACTCTTTTGGTTCTTTAAAAGAAGATTTTGAAGTTTTTACTATATGCATATAGGGAAAATCAATGACCCCCGGGGCGGGGCCAATTTTGACCCCAGGGCTTTTATTTGAACAAACTTGGTAGACACCTATTAGAACATGTTTGATGCTCAATATCTTAGCCATAGCTCTTTGAGCTCTTTAAAAGAAGATTTTTTAAGTTTTTACTATATGCATATAGGAAATCAATGACCCCCCGGGGCGGGGCCAATTTTGACCCCAGGGCTTTTATTTGAACAAACTTGGTAGACACCCATTAGAACATATTTCATGCTAAATATCTTAGCTCTAGCGCTTTGGGTTCTTTAAAAGAAGATTTTTTAAGTTTTTACTATATGCATATAGGGAAAATCAATGACCCCCCGGGGCGGGGCCAATTTTGACCCCAGGGCTTTTATTTGAACAAACTTGGTAGACACTCACTAGAAGATTTTTCATGCCAAATATCTAAGCTCTAGCTCTTATGGTTTTTTAAAAGAAGATATTTAAAGTTTTTTCTTTCGGTTGCCATGGCAACCAGAGTTCTGCATGGAATTAAATTCTTTGAACAATTTTTAAAGATGAGGAGATGTCATTTAAAGCAAAAACTTACGGACGGACGTACGACGGACAGACGCCGGACGAAAAGCGATCACAAAAGCTCACCCTGTCACTTTGTGACAGGTGAGCTAAAAACCCAATGAGCTAGAACTTAGATGTTTAGCATGAAACATCTTCTTATGGGTGTCTACCAAGTCTGTTCAAATAAACAAATAAAAGCCCTTGGGTAAAAATTGACTGGGGGGGGGGGGCTATATACAGGTGAGCGACCTCAGGGCCATCATGGTCCTCTTGTTTTATTTGTCAATGGATTGTCTTCATACTTAGGACACACAACCCTTTGGACACTATTTAAAGATTGATTAATATTTGGACAAAAAAAAAAACCTGTTATATTGGATAATCAAAAATATGACATTGACCTTTATTTGACCTTGACCATTAAGGTCAAACTATTGAAATTTGCTTAAATTATAACTTTGTTATTTATTCACAGATTTGATTTATACTTGGGACTAAAGTACTTCTGTAAGACAAAACAGTCATTTTAAATTAGTTAAGTATGACCTTTACCAAAGTCAAATTATTGAAATTTGCTTTAATTTTCATAACTTATTCTTTTAAATAAAAAGTCACAACAAAACCAGATTCATTCACATTTGACCTTAACCATTGAATGACTGACCATCACGGTAAAATATGAAATTTGGATTATATTTTGTTCAAGGAAATTGTTTTCCGTTAGTATTCTTTACTGCATTCTTCCAGTGTGCGCTTGAATCGAGTTTGGCAGTGGCTCTTGTTTAAAACATTTCAAAAAGACAAAGTATGACATGAGTGCCCAAAAGTTAGTACAGACATAGAGGTTTGAAATATGTATTGTAAAGGTCAATGAATTGTCCTTAAAATTCTTGCAATTGGTTACTGGACGAATTAAAATGCAGATGCCCCTGAAAATTTTGGTAAAATAGTGTCACGGCTTCAAATAATGGTGATAAGTGGATGGATGTTGCGGACATCATCTCCAGAGCAAACTATTTTTCTGATATGCAAGAATAGAAATACATCCGGAAACGAAAAAATGAGTTTTTCCCATCTAATATCTGGGTATAAAGTTTACAGTTACAATTTGTGAAGATATTGAAAATCATTTTTTATCTAAAGCATTTCTTTATTTGTTTGTATATTTATATAGTAAATATTTGAAACTTTCCATTTGCATAGGCTACATGACAACCTTGGCAATTCAAATTATTTTCCCACCCAGTGTATAGATAGAAAAATCCACTTCAACAGAGTTCTTGTATTCAAAGTGACTGAGAATATCTTCCTAAAAGGGACGGAAAATATCATTACAGAAGAACACAAACAACACTTCAGACATAGACAAAATAAATGTTTATTTCCGAATTGTGTGAGTATATATGATGTTTTAAATACATACACGCATACATACAGTGCATAGAAAGATGGTCATCACAAAATGTTGATGAGCCCCCGATTCATCTGCTTCTTTCAACCGGCTTATACCGGACTGTCCGATATATTTCTTACAACCGGCTTAAAACTGGTATATTTACTTTTTCAAAACACCAGATATTCAAAAATGTTCAATCATAATTCCGAACACATTTACCTATTCAAATGAGAAGATGTATATGGTGAAATATATTTGACAATTTTTGTTTTATTATGCAGGCTTGAGGCACAATGTTTGTAGCTTTTCCTTACACAATTATTTTGTCTTTACTTCTAAAGCATGGAATCTGCTTTGACTAAAATTTCAACACCATCAAAAGAGTACAATATATTCTATAAATTCCATATTTTAATGTATTAGTTGTATTTATAAACAGAACTGAATTCCCATTTCAAGAAAGTATAAAATTAATTTAGAAAAAAAAAAGATGTGTGACAAAACAAAGACCTTTTTCTCCATTAAAAATGTTAAGATTTAACTGTCTACAATACAAAAATTAAACAGTATTGAAACTATTACTGCTGTTGTAACAATGAAATAATGTGTCAAATGTGATATTATTTTTAAAAACACTTGTTCGAGACAAACACATGTATACACTACACATTCTGTAAGTTTTTTAGTCCCCATAAAAACGTTCAACATTAACAACAAGTTTATCATTTGCTCAACAGACCAACAATATACATGAATAATAATCTTAGAACACAATATCCTAGCACACAATTAGTTACAAGATTTCAATCATTAACAATACACAATCATCAAATACAAAATGTTAAGTTATAAAATGCTAAGTTATAGGAAGAAATTTAAGCAGTTAAAAACAAGAAAAAGAAGCTTCCAAAAATATACCTATCCCTAATAACTTATTATCTTTCATAATGCATCTTGATGAAGCAGCACATAAATATACACCTTCAAGTAATAAATAAAGAAAGAAAAAAGATCGCAAATGATAAATTTGTATAAAAAAGCACAATGAATGCTGTAATACCTATGGCCAATAGAGCTACATTCTAACATCATTATGAAATAAAAAATGCTAACCTTTATCCGTCAAATTTTTATCACTGCTATAGAAAAATGTTGTATGTAATGTATATAAGAAATTGATGAGAAAATTACGCAATACCTTCTTGTATATCTCTTGCTATGTACATTTCAATCCATGCTTTTAAGTGGTGGTGTAATTTAAATCATATTTCTTCAAACTTTCGTTTTAACACAGAATATTACAAAAATAATATGACAGAATAGAATTTTTTTTTGTGCAATAAATATACCAGTAATATTTTAATACTAGTTTTAAGGATCAATCAAAATGGAAAAATCTCCTCTTTTTTTTTTTATCAAAAAAAAAAGCGTCCTAAAAAACAGTTCTTAAAAAAATACTAGAATCCGATCCCTGGGGAAAAATATTTTTAACATAATAGCACATAAGTATAACGTATTAACAGAAGATACAAATTAAATAAAGATCAATGAATTATTCTTCTGAAGGCGCCTTCAACACTGCAAATGGTGTCTCGACTTCTATAACGCCGCAATCGGCAATAACAACATCTTTCTTTGGTTTATCCTGAGCTCCGGTTGAAGTGCCTTCGATCTTTCGCACTACACTCTGAAATTGATAATCGAACACATTTGAAGGTTGTAAATGAATTCAATTTTATCAGTTTGTTGGTTCGGTTATATTAAACACCGTAACATAATTATTTAACCTATAAATAAATCCCTAAAACGTCATGTGACCTTAACACTATCGGTGTGACTTTGAGTCATTATGTCTCTTAAGTATGTAATAATATATTTTAGAAATAATATATCCCAAACTGTTATTTTATCGCTCATTAAAATCACTGGAGATCGGATGTGAGTAATTACATTACGAGAGCGTAGCCAGAATGATAAAATGATGCCCATCCGAACAACAGTGATTTTATCAAGCGATAAAATCACCAATTTGGATATATTATTTCGATTCTAACACGACATTAATAAATAAATGTTTCAATACCTGATATTAAGCTAAATTGCACCTGATTTGTTCCGTTATTTCAGCATGTCACATTCTTTAGTGGTTATGTCACATGTCTAAATATAGAACCTCCACAGTGATTTTATTGCATAATAACAGACACTTTTGGTTCTTCTATATTCAATAGGGAAAAATATGGGTCGTGTTAGAATAATATATATTTATGAAGGAAATCTTCAAACATTTGATCAGTCTGAAATATTTTTTGTTCCGAGATTAAAATACCAAAATCATATGTAAGAAATTAAAGAGAACTGACCATTCCTTCAAGGACTTTTCCAAATACAACATGACGGCCATCTAGCCACTCTGTCTTCTTTGTTGTGATAAAAAACTGTGAACCATTTGTGTCTTTACCAGCATTAGCCATGCTCATCCATCCGGCGCCATAATGCTTCAGTTTAAAGTTCTCATCAGCAAATTTCTCACCATAAATACTTCTACCTATAAAATTTAATACACAAGTTCACAAGTCATGCAGTTCCGTGCTTATATAGGTTCTTGACCATAGGTTGTAAGTAGTTTGTTGGTTTTATTCACACTAAATACAATCTAGTTGTTATAATATTGTAATGACATCTTTTATAAAATGGTTACAAATTTATTGTAATTTATCCAAAGTTTACTACACACATTTTAACTGACACAAGACTGCAAAGACCAAGTAATATCCCCTGTAAGTCAAGTACAAAATTTTCTGCATGTGTTTGTTTGCTTATCTGGTTAACACATTTCTTTATATCATATGCCATATCATGGTGGTCTGTCCACCTAAGTGCAGGGCTGCCAACAGCAAAATGCAAAATCAGAGGAAAATACGCAGGGGGTCAAGGGGGCTGCGCAAGCCCCCTTTGCGGGTCCAGGGCAGAGCCTTGGTGGGGGCCTTGGGGGCAAAGCCCCGGAAGGTCCTGGATTCTGATGATTTGGTATGCTAAATCAATTTCCTGGGACTCTAAATTTGGCTTCCTTGGTTTGCCTTTAAAGCCATTCAGAGACACTTTAGTTGGACTTCTGGTTTTCATCAGCCTCAAAACAAATATTCCGACATTTTGACACATTTTGACAACAGACAAGAGCGACAATGTAAAACCTGTAATTTTTGAATTGGTTTATTCTAAAATAGAATGCCTGAAAAGACTCGATTTGACCAATGAGAAAAGCGCTTACAGACCTACCATAAGGCGGCTAGCGTAACGATAAAAGCCGAAGCGTGCGGTTTTTGGGAGCTGTATAAAAAACGAATGAATTTAATTGTCTTTGTCAAATTTACATTGATCTTTAAAAATGACCCGGAGCTCTAGGAAATCCGCGGGAAAATCGGCAGCCCTGCTAAGTGACATTCCTGATTACCAAATTTATTCCAACTATTAATTCCACCTGACTCAAAGATGAAAATGACCATTTGACTCAAATCCAGAGAAAAAAAGCTGTCATGGAGACATTTTGCCATGCCCCCTAGGTTCTGGGATCAACCAGGGTCACATAGTTAAAAATCTGATGCTATCCATAATTGAAATTACTGGGGCGATGCATATTAATTTTTTCTGCAAGTTATTTAAACTTGTCCATCATTTTGAAACAGGAAAAGTAGAAATGATAGCTTTGAGACAAATTATCATTAAAAAAAACTTGTATATCAACCAAAACGAACTTTCTGTCCAGAGTTCTCTAGACCTTATGAGCTATGCACTATTTATTTAAATGATGTAAAAATAGGTAAATATTTCCTTACCTTCCAGTTTCCATCACCTTCTTGTAAAATCACCACTTTGTGATCATAAAATCTTTAATTACACGATGAAATTTTGCTCCCTTTTGTAAGTTAGATGACTCCCTGATTTCAAAAAACATAAAAAAATCACATTTAATAAATTTAATATAAAAATAATTCAAAAGTGTTTCGGGGTATTATTTCTTCTTTTGGGTTTGGTATTTTCTGTCCTCTTATTAATTGTACATGCTCCTATTTTCTGAAAATTAATGCCTCTGCAGTGCAACAGCTACAGGAAACCAAAACACTGTGGTTGTTACTACAAGGTGATCTATAAACAGGTAAAAAATTCAAGGTGAAATTTAACTTTCAGAAGATATGATAGGTCTGTCACCTTAGTGCAATAACTGATTAACTCCCATTAAATATAGAGGAACTTATTCTGTTACTGCACTAAGGTGCAGTTGTTGTAAAGAGGTTGTTGTAAAGAGGGTAAACACTCTACACAGAGGGCCTCTTTGGCAGAGGTTGTACATAATTTGACAGAAGATTGCTTGTCTTAACACTTTCTATTTATATTCCCTCCTCCTGCTAAAAATTACATTTTTTCTAAAAAAAATTTATTCTCTACTGCAAAAGACCCTAAGTGTTTAATGATTTTGATTTTACTGTTAGAAACCACTCTTGAACCAATTAATACATAACTATTTCACAATGTTTATCAACCTCCATAATAAATTTATAAAACAGTTAAAAGTCTTGCCGAAATCTAGCAAAAATTTAAAGAACATAAGTTCATTTACAAAGTTCTCCTGCCACACTACTGTAATATAGTTAGCAGTGTTGCATCTAGTAGGCCGCGTGATTTGCGCATATTATTTGCAGATAGCGCATTTTAATGAATTCAATCTGACGATCTTTCTTATCTTCATTGTATCTTGATCGAGCTGGTTGAACGCTTCAGCCATGTTTGTTTTCACTCGCGGTTATGACTAAAATACGTACTTAATCGTGTGCAGCAGCCGACTTGGTCATTTCGCGTGTTAATTGTAGTATTCGTCAATTTTTTATTTTTTTATTGTCGTTGTTTAGCGTACGATAGCTGTTAAAAATGCCTAAGATAAATGAATTCTTTTCGGTATGTCATATTGTTAGGTAAATGCATGTCCCCACATTTTTTTTCAAATCCCCCCATTTTTCAGTTTTATGGGACAATCCCCATAAATTTTGAAATTCTAGATGCAACACTGAGTTAGCTACATGGCTTCTCAAAGTGAGAGAATTTCAAACTCCTGTAGTCCTAGACTATATCCAAACCCACAGCAGAAGATCAAGAGGATTAAAATCACTTTAAATTTTTTTTTTAAGAAAGTTACATTCATACTAACATCTTTTCCTTCTGCAAGAGTTCTAAAGTTTTTCACTGTTTTGGGCACAGTTTTCCCAAACAATCCTATAACAATTCTTCCTTGGGGTTGCCACCAATCTCAATGTCGAAAAAACACCTGAAAAAGAGGCAAGTATTATAAATAAAGTTGAAAAGCTATTATTAATAATTAATATAACGAATGCTAAAGTTTTGTGCAAAACATTACTTAGCCCAACAGCTATACATGTTTCCTGCAAAATGAAAGCTGTAAGATTTGCGCAAGTTTCTAACATATGTTTCCTTTCTCTTTTTTTCCAAATTAAAGCATTTACTTAAATCTACATACAACCGAAGTATTTCAAAAATTTTAACAAAGTTTATCGAAATTTTCTGACTTGGAACTTGTGCTTGAAATATCATATCATTCCTGCTCTCAATTTATGAATGGCTAGTATTCTTTCAGACTTCCCGAAATACGTCGGTCCGACGGACATGTCTGATAAATTTTGATCAGGTCCGACAATTTTTTATTCCGGATCGGTCCGACTGTCCGGCTTTTATCCAAGCCGCATGTATACAAAATGGCGTCGCTAAAGGTGCCAAACCTGGGGAAAAACGAAAATCTACGTCAGAAGAGTGCGCAGAACAGCAATAAAAGGATGAAAAGAATAGACCTGAGACAAAGTTTCATAAGAAATGGAAGCAGAACCATGAATCATTGGTGTATGACTGGGAGAAGATGAAAAATGCGCTGTACGTATAGTGCCGATTTTTACGGCGAAAAAATAAAAAGAAAAAAGTGTCTTAGAAATACAAACACAAGTTTTTCTTTGATTTTGATCAATTTTATTTGGTCCGACAGATTTTCATGGTTTGTCAGACCGAATGTCTGACAGTTTTTTTCAACTTTCGGGAAGTCTGTTCTTTGTTGTTATAAATAAAGTTGTAAATATAAGAACAAATCTAAACGACAGAGCCTCGATCGTACCGCTGTGAACACTGGTGAACAGTTACATTACAGCTAGATATAATGATCAGTAGTGGCAGCCAGTGATTCTTATAGTCTGCACATGTGCAGAAGAGTTCTCCACAATTTGGGGGAGAATATCTCACAAAATGGGGGCGGTCAGGGAGGAAATGTCAGGGCAGAATCTAGTAAGGGGGGAAAATTAAACACATAGCTCAGTTGCAAGCAAAGTTTGAACCGAATCTTTGATAATTCTAATCAAAAGTCATCAAACTCATACATGCAATTACTTGAAAAGAAATCTTCAAAACTTGTTTTTAACACTCAGTGACACGTGTAAATAAAGTGGGTGGAGTAACTGAATTTTACCTTATCTGTTACTTTTGGGCCTTTTGGCTTTTCGTCAGCTGCTAAAACTAAGAGTGGTAATGCCAACAAATAAAAACAAAGTTGCAGAAGCCCATTGCTAAATATATTCTTTTCTTCCTATCTCGAGGAATTCGAGAAAGAATGAAACTTCAGTTTGCCCCGGTGAAACTGTCAACAATGGAGCCCGAATAGCTGTCTAAATTTGATTGGGTCGTTTGAGGGTCTATCTGATTTTCTAGATTTTTATTAAATCATATAATCGAGTAATCATCATATAAAATTGAACTTTAGTAATCATTAGCAGTAAAATTGACCATTTTGTAATAGTGGCATAATTTCTGCACCAGATAACCATATAACTAACTAGTTGGTTATCAGGTTACTAGTTATCGTAACTAGTTAAACCTCTTAATTAACTAGTTAGACTAGTATCAGGTTAGCTAGTTACGTAACTAGTTAACCCTCTTAATTAACCAGTAATTATCAGGTTAACTAGTTACGTAAACAAGTTAAACGCTCTTAATTAACTAGTTATATAAGTTATCAGGTTATCTGGTGGCAGAAATATGCCACCATAATTTAACCTCTTAATTAACTAGTTTAGTTATCAGGTTATCTGGTGGCAGAAATATGCCACCATAATTTCATATGTTTTTAACTTTGTATTGATTGTTTTAAAGTCATTCCTGGTATTAAGTACTTAAAAACAACTATGGCTGCTACTCATATGAGGTTATTTAAAGAATTTTTTTTTATGGTGTAGTTTAAAATTTCTTTTGGATAATTGTTATTTTTATCAAAAAATTGTAGGTTCTACAGTAAATAACATTTTTTATCCTAGATTTTATTCTGTATTATATGATGATGGACAAATAAGTCCTTACATTCTCAGGTAGATAGTACAAGCAGGATAAATTGTGGTAGGCCCTACGATTTATGGGCGATTTCAAACACATGTTTTGGTTAATAAATGTCTCCTAAACCGATTTTCCTTGTTACTTACTAGTGATCACAAGTGACCTGCTATTAAATAGAGAGAATGGAATCCAATTAAAGGAAATTCTGTCAAACCAACCAAGTGTTTTTATTTTCATTAGGGTTAAGGTTAATTCATTTAAAGTAAACCGGCAACATGTGCTTTTCAGGTAATTTACTCAAACTACCCGAGCCCTGGGACCAAAAATAACTGCATATATTTTTAGTCCCAGTCGAGCCATAAATCATTTATGTGTTGAACCCGTAGTATAATTAGCTGGGATAAAGCCATACTAACTGCGAAAAGAGAAGAAAAAGCTTTCTTTTTTTATCACTTTTACTACATTTATTCACGTGTTAGCCTGTTAGATTAAAATACTTCCCCCTATTCAACCCGTATCTAAAATATACACAATGCAGTTAACTTGACCTAGAAATAAACTGATAAGCCTACCCGCGTTTGAATATGCTCAACAGATAAACATGCATACAGCGGACTGGGTCACTGTGAGTGGTGATCATATATTAATCATCTATCGTCTCAACACAAGTTTGTAAGAGTTCAAAATGAATCGTGGATTTAACAGCTAGTTTAACACTCGTTAAAAGATAAACTCTTCATAAATCCAGTAAATTCTAAATAAGCGTTAATGATAAATTTCCAACTTGTATATTGTTTTAATCGGGCATCCTTCTTTGAAAGCCAGTGCGTATAATTCTTAATGGTTAAAGTAATAGCAATGAATTGATTCTTAAAACGTTTGTTTAAACGACTTAAAGAGATATCAGGCAATAATGGTATATTAATGCATTTAATGAATGTTTGACGATGATGAACGCTTGATAAAGTGAGGTATTATATAAATACTAAAGTGCTAATAAAGGTGAATTTTGCTGTCTTTTTTACGGTCACGAAATTGGAAAAATATTCCAACTGGGATGCCGAATAATCATGGGGAAAAATTCGGAGAAAGTTGCAAATTAAGAACTCACTAGCTCGTGAAATGCTTAAGGGCTGATTTTTAGGGGGACATTTATTTTATTGGTAAGCGTACATTTTAAATATATAAAGTCGTCAATTTAAATTATGTTAGATAAGGCATATCAATAATTCAAAGTTGAATATGGTTTTTAAAAATGTGCAGTAAATAATAAGGGACATGTACACACTTAAAGCTTAAATTGTATGTTTCATAATTTAAATATAAACAAACTTTTAACAAGAATGATGGTGTTTAACTTGCTAAAAAGCAACAATTTATGAACTAGTTTCTGTTACAGCTTTATTTAGAAATTAATGTTTTTTCGGAAAATTAATCAGCAATAATTGGGTTATTGTCTTAGATTTTAATTCCGTTTACAATAGGTAATTATACCCTCTTTGTGGCACTTGATAATGTTTTTTTTTAAAACATTAAAAAATGTGGAAAATCTGCTGCTTTAATAATAATTTTGTTTCGAAGCGTCCTCGAAACTACTGTATTTTAGCTGATATGGTTTACGTAAAACAGTTGTATGTTATAGGGGATTCCTTTTTTAAAGGAATGGCTGGTAGGTAACATAAATATGCAAATTACGTTTTCAGACAGCTTAATAATTGATAAGTTAAATTCCTTCCCAAACGTGTATCCAACCACCACAAAAATTGAAAACAAAGATTTAAAGGTACAAAAACACGTGTAAGCGAGGCGTTTATTTCCTTTACGAAAAAAATAACTAGAACATAATATTTATATGTCCCAGATAATAATAATAATAATAATAATAATAATAATAATAATAATAATAATAATAATAATAATGATAATTATAATGATAATAATAATAAATGATAATGATGATTAATGATGATGGTTATGATGATGATAATGATAATAAGGATGAAGATAGTGGTGGTGGTGGTGCTGATGATGATGAAATAAATAACCTATTATTCTTTATAATGTCAGAATCTACTTAGTATCCCAAGCGAACGACCTAGCTAGTTGTTAAGGTGTTTGTCTCTTCACTGGTTGGGTTCGAACTATACAGGACCATGTGTCTTCATATGAAACCAGTGTTTCAGAAAGTGGAATCAGAAGTAGTTAACACACCGGTAATGTGCAAGAAGATATATCACGATCGAGCTGAGATAAAAAAATGTTTAAACTATACATATTGAATAAAGTAATATATTTATAGGTTTTTGGTGATGGCTCGGTTGCCCAGAAGGTGCTGAGCAAAAGGTGAACTGGGGTCGGCTTTATCTATACATTGGTCATGGGGTATAGGAGTAATGCTCGGCATCTATGTGGGCAGGAGGAGTTTCCGGGGCTCACCTGAACCCTGCCGTCACGGTTGCCCAGGCTTTTCTCGGAAGGATTTCCTGGAAGAAAGTAGTTCCGTACATGCTATCACAGTATGTGGGAGGCATTTGTAGCATCGGCGTGTGTCTTTCTGGTGTATCACGGAAATATTTCATTAATCTTAACTGCGTTAAATCGTATACCATTTGGCCCTGAGATTGATATGTACACAAATTACGGCGTTTACTACGGAAAATTTGAAGCCTGTATGGGACTCGAAACCCTTGATGTTTGAAATACCATTCTCTACAGATCAAACTTTCCAGGCCACTTTCCTGTCGCCAGAGTAAATAACCAGAGTCCCTCTGCTTTAAAGGGTCGTAAGTTAAAGGAAATCCACTGAGGTTTTTTTTTTGTAAATTTTGTTTCGAATATAAATATTCCATTTCATGTAGGTCTAGACCATTAACCTTTGTGCAAAATTCAGATCATTCGCTCATTTCCGTTTTTTCCCAGTATAATTATTCAAAAACTGTTAAAACGGAAACAGCGTTGGGACGCTTTGCACTCAAAATCGGGCTTAGAAAAGCAGAAATATACGGTTTTTTTTTCAATTTATTTCTAAGTATATTGCTAACTCTCTGTGCACATTTTTCTGTTTTAAGTCCCCCAGCTCATGTATGTATGAAATTCAAATTTTATGTTTTTAGATTTTTAAACCTCAGCGGAGTCCCTTTAACAAACAATCTCTGTTTTTGTGTTTAAACAACAATTTTAAAAGGCTGAATTACAATAAGTTACCATTCAGTTACATTATAATGAATTATCATGAATAAATTATAAACAAAACACACATTTTATTCTCAAGATGTATCTTTCAAATTATCATAAATTTTAGAAAATGCATTTTAACTAAATTTTAACTGACCTGGTATAGGTTTACAGTCCGGCTCACAATTTTTAATCCTTACCAAATTAAATATATTAAATGGACTCGTCCATCTTTGAATCTGGACGGAAACCATTCATTATTCTAAGGGAAAGTTTCAAAATTTGTACTGGCTGAAATAGCAGTGCATTATATGAGCAGACGATACGGGGCGTGCTTGCTGATCTTGGTTTTGTACTGGTCGAATTAGTAGAATCAGCTGCCGACTATTAAAAGAATGAATTTAATCTAGATTCTTACAATATCGTAATAATATCGGTACAATTTCGATAAGTGCGATAAAGATCTGAAGAAGGTTGAATCGATACTACAAAAGTTCATCGCATTGTACATGTGTGCTGTTTTATAGGTTATATTGAATCACGGTAAAAAAAAATCGTAAGCCCTATTTACATATCATATATAGACACATTTATATTACGATAATTTTCTTTTGCAGACGCTTTGAATAATTTTGACGGCGGAAACCGTCAAGTTGACGGAAGTCTTGGGACAGCAGGTATTTGGTCCACCTATCCACAAGTGTATGTTTCGACATGGAACTGTTTTGGTGACCAAGTAAAGTTTTCAAAATACTTTGCGTGTGTTGAACATGTATATATGTTTATGTTGTTTATATGCTATAAACATTGTATAATGTTTCAGGCAATAAAATTTGAAATTGAATTGAATTGTTTAATATATACATGTAATGTGCATTTTTAAAATGGCAAAATACACATTTAATACTATAAAATCTTTGCAGAGGAAATATAATTGCTACAGTTGTATGCTTCCAAAGACCAAAATTTCATTAAATATAATAAACCATTATGCTATTTATCAATGTTAGACATAAAAACCTCATAATGCATATGTAAGCGGCAGACGAATTTCATGAATCACGTGGTCTGACAAAATCATGCATTCGTTAAGCATCGGCTCTTCCCGTAATGCGAAGCAGAATAGCCGAGGAGATCTTTATACATAATATATTATACATGCATATACTGTATTCAGAAATAAGATACGTCCATCATTTTTATGTCAGCATAAAAACGCACATGTATTTTAAAACTTAAATTTTGATATATTTTTTCTTATCTAAATTTCGTCTTGATGACGAATTTTGGCAACTGGTCTCATAAAAGAAAGCAACTTTCAGGTTATGTGTTTCAACGTGATACAAGTTTGTAAGTCTTATTCTGAGCAAGGTATACAAGTATACGTGCAAATAAGATTTTAAATTAGATACAATTTAAATTTTTATTGAAAATTACATTACGCAAATTCCCATCAAAAGAAATACTTTGTATTTTAATGATTTATTGCCAATAAATGTACAATATTTTCATTTCTTTTTACAGATTTTCGGGACAGCTTTATTGCTGATATGTATTCTGGCAGTAACTGACCCCAGGAACATGCAGCCGACAAAAGGTGTGACCGCTCTGAGCGTTGGGCTCGTTGTTGTTGTCATAGGGATGACCTTTGGCCTCAACTGTGGCTATGCTATCAACCCGGCAAGAGACCTGGGGCCAAGGATCTTCACGTCAATAGCTGGCTGGGGATCGAATCCATTTACGTGAGAATTTTTTTATATTTCTAGTCAATGTGCAACGATGATTTAGAAAAAAAATCAATTTAGCTTGGATCACTATAAATTATTTCGATTATGACGTCATCATTGTTCCACATATATGACGAAATTAAAAATATTTCAAAATTAAATTATTGAACAATTAAAGATGCTGTCTCCAAGAGTTCACCGTTTTACTCTCACATAGCGGCATTATTACTGCCATTGTTAAAGTTGCATGCCTCCGGATGAGCCAAAATATTTTAAGAAAATAAAACTTTTAAAAATGTACTAAGATTTGTTTTTAAAACGTAAAAAGATTTAAGATTCAAGTATTAATTTACATCTTATGCCCGACTAATGGCTGATTTTGCAGTATGTATCTCCAAATTTCTACTGCCTGACTAACGCAATAAGAGCTGTTTTTTCAATATATTGACCTCTTTTTTATAATTTACATGGATAGTAAGTGTCGTTTGCAATGTGTTAATAACTTCCCTTGCTCACATCATAATTATTTTACTTTAAATACGTTTTCAAAACTTTCATGGAATTAAGCATGAATCTGCTGGAGGCATAAACTGCTTAATTCCAAGTTATCATTTAACGTAGGTGGGGGGGGGGGGAGCAAACAGAAGCTCATTTGAAACACGGGGAAAAACCACTGCTACTCGCAACATATTCCAGCAAAGACTTAATATCTATGTCAAGATCAACAATTTGTTTATACTTTTCTTCTCTAATGTTTATCTGACGAGCATACCGTAAGCAAATATTTATTCTATTTTACAACTTAAAACTCGAGAGGTTTTTATTGCGCTTATTTTGAGAGAGTAACCGTCTACCCAGCTTTGGGCTACTCATTCTTGGGTCTAATATGAAAAGCACTCACAAAATTTAGTTATATACGAAGCAATGAAACTGCAAAATTAGTTTACTTATTAATAAATTGGCAAAATGCGGATTTTCTTGAAAAATTGTAGTCGTATAAAAGCCCCCAGAATGGAAAAATTATCAATAGCTGGAAAAAGTGATCCCTTGGAAGTATTAAACTTCGACTCTGTACAATATTTTTGTTTCTAGACCCTCGGCATAAATAATCTTATTACACGGTCTGCAGAGGTACGATAAGCCTTGCTAACGTAACTTCATTTTGCTCAAAAGCCTAAAAACACAAAAGTTGAATTTAAAAGTTGTAAATTACAACGCAGATAAACTTGGGCACTTAAAACGAAAAGATATGCAAAAAAAGTGGGAAAGAAATACGCGCTCAGAATTAAATTAAACACCCAATTTGAATATAAATTTAATGTTTAAACGACTTTCATTAATTTTGTGTGTGTATTTTTTCACAATTAAATCATTATTCTTGGAAAACGGAGTGTGTTAATGTTCTGTAAGTATGAACAGAGGTTGTTTGTTTACACCTACATCAAAATGGTACATGAATATTTTCGAAAAAAAAATATTTTCAGTCCCGTCATGCCAAACCACAGTGGAGTCCTTTTAACAATCATAACCTTAACCAAGCTGAATTATCATCTTTATCAGTAAAAAATTATCATTTTATTATCTATACATTTATCATTTATACCTGACAACCTATATAATCGAAACAAAGGTCCTGTTCTGAGTCGGTCAAGCACGGCAAGTTTTTATCTATTTCGGGTAATTAAACTTTAGAATTTATGATTTTTTTTCAGATACCGTGACCACAACTACTTTTGGGTACCCGTGCTGGGACCTCACCTGGGTGGTGTTATTGGTGCCTACATCTACCAATTATGTGTGGGATTTCACTGGCCAGTAGAGGATCAAGACTCGAACCCTGTACCCGTTAATCAAAAGCCAGAAGCACCGGGCTACGATGGACCGTATAATCCAAATACTCATATGTGAAAAACAAAATGACACAAAATAGCTTTTTTCTGTAAAGAAACCGTTACTCACCGTACACTTTCATGTCATTGGAACCTTTAAGTGAGAATATGTCAGTATCGCTTTGAGGACGATCGAAAGCAGAACAAATTGATATGAACAAATGTGGCATAATAAGATGTAACAAGGACTTTTGTTTGCACATAGCATTTTGAAAGACGACTTTTATTTATCCAGTTTATACCTGAATGGTATTATAAGTGGTAAAACGTTTAGATTTTTTTTAGAAAAAATAAAGATAACGGGTAAATTTAGATATCAATTGCAAAATTGAGAAAATTGAAGCCATTCTTTAGAATACATGTACATGCATAAAAACAGTCGACTCCACTTATTACGAACTCGCTTATAACGAATTATCGTTAATACCGAACAAAATCTGAAACCTCCGGGCGATTCCTTCTTTATCTTATACTAAATCACATCTAATCGCTTAATACGTACTCGCTAATACCGATTACACCGGTGACATGTATAGCTTTTTCACGGCACATTTGCCCACCCAAACAAGTCAACGAAAGTTGTTGCTACATCGCTTTTAGCGAACTTTGGATATAACGAACGATATCTAAATGTCTCATTGAGTTCGTTATAAGCGGAGTCGACTGTATCACCGGAATTTCATTTCAAGAGTGTGTAGTTTGGTTCAATAAGAAACTCATTGGTTATAAATATGTAATAATAAATATATATACATGTATTAAAAACCTTTTTTACGCTCGATTATAGCACACCTACACCCACAATGTATAAATGGATTGTGACAACTCTTAACAAATACTGGTGATGATTCAATTCACACATGCCCCTCTAGGTAGAACCGTCGAGCTAGCTTATGTTAAACTTTAAAGCAAAATTCACATCACTTGTTAGAATCACGGCTTAATGTTATTAAAAATCCGTGTTATAATTAAGAGATGAAAAGCGCAAGACCAAATTTTTGGTTGTCACTACGACGCTATCAAGATCATATGGCGATTTTCCAGGTTTATTGATGGAGAAAGACGCAAGGTGCTGTTCCGTGCATTATTTCAGACACAAACGGGAACCCACGAGTAAAACCATAGACGTTCAGTAAGCTAGCTTCTGCACATAAAAGATTCTGAAGTTTCGGACAGGATTCGAACCCATAGCGGTGTGTGGCAAATAATTTGAACTCCAAGCTGTGAGTGGCAAGTGATTCGAACCCACAGATGGGAGTGGTAAACGATTTGATGCCACAGCGATGGGTGGCAAGTGGTTTGAAGCCACAGTGGTGTGTGGCAAGGGACCCACAGTGATGTGTGGCAAGGGACCCACAGCGATGGGTGGCAAGTGGTTTGAAGCCACAGTGGTGTGTGGCAAGGGACCCACAGTGATGTGTGGCAAGGGACCCACAGTGATGTGTGGCAAGGGACCAAAAGTGGTGTGTGGCAAGGGACCCACAGCAAGGTGTGGCAAGGGACCCACAGTGATGTGTGGCAAGGGACCCAAAGTGGTGTTTGGCAAGGGACCCACAGTGATGTGTGGCAAGGGACCCACAGTGATGTGTGGCAAACGGACCCAAAGTGGTGTGTGGCAAGGGACCCACAGTGATGTGTGGCAAGGGACCCAAAGTGATGTGTGGCAAGGGACCCACAGTGATGTGTGGCAAGGGACCCACAGTGATGTGTGGCAAGGGACCCACAGTGATGTGTGGCAAGGGACCCACAGCAAGGTGTGGCAAGGGACCCACAGTGATGTGTGGCAAAGGACCCAAAGTGGTGTGTGGCAAGGGACCCACAGTGATGTGTGGCAAGGGACCCAAACTGGTGTGCGGCAAGTGGTTTGAAGTCAACGGTCTTTAAACTTCTCATCCACGGATGCCTAAGGAAAATCAGAATGATAAAGAAACAATAACAAAATATGAATTGCGTGTGCAAAAATAATTTAATTTAAAAAGTTTTAGCACATAACCTTAGCACTTTAAATGACGCTGTCTCTACCTTTCTATACAATAAAATACATGTAACTTCTATCATAATTCAGCAAGTCTTTAAACTTATCAAAATTTGACCTATTTAAACAATTTATATGTATTATAAAATGAAAATAGGTAGATATTGTGACCAAGCTTGTGTAAATAGTAAACTTTTGAGACAGCATTTAATGAATTAAAATAAAAATCATTCAAATTCATCAAATTTTAGCCATATTTGACACAGTACCAGTAAAACTTCATTTTTGCCTTGATTTTCTCTATATGACCAGTAAAACTTGATTTTTGCCTTCATTTTCTCAAATATCTCAAAACTGAACAGTGATCCTCTTTAACCAATCTTAGGATTTAGATTATATTTACCATCTAAATATAACATAGATACGAAAGTGGCTTATTTTTCCATTTCACTTTAACACTTTATCCTGATGAATAAAAAGGGTAGACTTTAGTTTAGTCAACACTTAATTTAAGGCTCATTATGCCTTAGAAATGCTATAATGTTTATTTCTCAAACACTTTTTTTTATTTCTTGTATCTTGTCACAATTCCAAAATAAATAATCAAACTTTGCTAACTTTCCAACACATCTCTGCATAAGCTATTTTTAGTTGTTGAATAACTAAATGCTTTAAATGTATTATTAAAACATTATTTTAAACACATACATAGCAGATCTAAAGAATGAAGAAAATATGAATTTCTGAGGCATAATGTGCCTTTAATTTCTCTGTCAGTATGATAATTAATGTAATCTGTAAATTATCAATCAGCAAGATAATTATATTTTCTGTACATTGATAAATCAATAAGATTATGGATCTTAGTTCTTACTAAAATATTGTCTCACTAATGACACCATAGCAATATATAATATATTAAAACCATTCTGAATATAATTCATTAGTGACCTTAAAAACCGGTTTTAACTAGAATTAGTTTTTGTTTGTGCAAGTAACAAAGTAAAAATTCATAAGAAAGTACATGTAATAAGGTATGGAACAGCTGGGAATTGTGTTGCTTTAGCAATAAAAACAATGCAAAAACTAGAAATGTGTCCATTGGACACACATATGCTCCTGAACTCCACTATTCTGTCAGTCTTCATACGGACGGGCAGACAGCAGGACTGTGTGACAGACAAGGGCAAATCAGTATACCCCCCAGCCCCAACAAAGTAGTGGCATCTTCGGATACCCACGGCCGAACATTAACATTGATTACATGTTATGTTACATATTAATAGACTGTGGGTATCCGACGAGGAAGTAATGGGGGCATTAAAATTTTTTATTATGAACAGTGCAATAACAAATCATATTTATAGGAACAGTTGAAACGGTCTACAAACCACAGTCACACCTGTGTTAAAAGACCACTCTTTAACACAAGACCACCTTATTACAAACCATGGTTTTATTTCATAATTTTTAAAATTAAATCTTTTGTTGCCAGAGCTGTAGTTGTTTTATTTTAATTACAGTCCACAGTTGATCTAGCAATGAATAGAAAATAAGGGGCTACATTTTTCACTGCTTAAAACTGGAAATGTTTATTTACAGAATGTCAAAAAAACCCACAAAAAACAACAATATTTTTTAGGTCTTGAGTTGACCGACCTTAACAGGTTTGACTGTACATTCTAAAGAGGTAGCTGTGTGTACGTACTTTAAGCTAAACATTAGGCAACATTTTAATGAAACCATCTAAAAAAAACATTTTAGCATACTTGAACAAAATTTGAATATTCATAAACTGTTATATTACTAATAATTATTGCTATTTTGACATAACTATTGCTGTATATGGTACCATATATTATATATAACGGATGCTAGTTAGGTAACTTTACCCTAAACCCACTAAATCAGTGCAAGAGATTTGCAAAGCTCTGCATTTGAAACAATCCATTAAAAAGCTGGATTAGAACCTTCAGAAGTCAAGGACCAGTAATCAACGACCTTAGCATAAAATGATTATATTGTATAGGCAGGTATCAATATATATTATGCCATCAATAAAGTGCTTGATAATCAGAAACTTGGTCGATAACAATGAACTACCTGCTTTCAAGATCAATATCTTTAAAAAAAACCTAAAATTGATAATGGAGAATTCCAAATTCAAAGCTTGAAATGTTCATTACACAAAATAAGGGGGTTAAAAGGCAAAAGTATGTGAACAGTTGTATGACAAGACTTGAGGGGAAAAAATCTTAGTTTGCAAGCTTTATCAAAAAAGAATATGTGTATGACTATGCCTAATTAACAAAAAAGTATTTTTTCTTACAATGTTACGAAGGAAACACAATGCCTTATTACAAAAAAAGGATTTTTTCTTACATTGTTACCATGGAAATACATTCTAAGATTTATACATCTACAAAATTTCATTATTGTCTATTTGTGTCCAAGCGTTTAATTGTAATGTCTATTCTTTACCAATACAAACAACAACAACAACTCTTGATGATGACAGTTGCCATGGAGATCTTTTGTCCAAAACAATAACAGACGGTAACCATGGCAACATATTACATTGACAGACTGTAACCATGGCAACATATTATATTGACAGACTGTAACCATGGCAACATATTATATTGACAGACAGTAACCATGGCAACATATTATATTGACAGACGGTAACCATGGCAACATAGTATATTGACAGATGGTAACCATCAGATGTTAACCATGGCAACATATTACATTTACTGTTCCAGATTCATAGCAGGGCAGATCCATTATACAAATTAAGAAGGTAAAAGTTTAAATAAAAAATAATTCTATAAATAGCACATCCTGGTATCACAGTAGCTATGGTTTTGATAACAAGACCTGTCCACTAACAGCCACTAAATTTCACTGATTTTTTTTTCAAAACAACCACATTGTTAGCATTTTCTTTTTAACCAAAAAGCAAAATGGTTGCCATGGAAATGATTACTTATTTTCAAAAATTTATGAAAAACGCTGATGACTTTCTAATACACTGACCACAATGTATGAATAATTTTGGCAAAATAGCTAAAGAGTTGCCACAGCAACTATGTTTCATTTCAACACTAATGAAGAACATGTAGTGTACATAGTAATTTCTTTTCACTTTGCCCACCATACTATTACTTTATTATTTCATGGACATAGTAAACTTTCTGTTTTTAAAATCATTAAAATAACGACGATAAATTCTATCACATTGACACCACCGTAACATTGGCGACTTCAACCTCCATGCCACCGTAACCATGGCGACTTCAAGTCTTTGTAAACTGTTGTAGCTGTATATACACATCAGGGTCAATGAGACGCGTGAGTTCATCAAACACTTTATCACCATGAATATTATGACACTGGCGTAGTTGTTGGAACACAAACTCTTTCAGTGGTATCGTGTGAACCGGATCTTGTCGCATTAACTGTAATACAATCATTGTAAGTGAAATTACAGAACCTCTTTAATAATAATCTTAAATCAAGTAACACATCCATATTCTAGACAAAACTGACATATCTGTTGAAAAAGTATCATTTAACAAATCAAGAAAGTAGTCATTTAAAACTATGAAAAATCTTTAATTTTTTTTCCAAGTTCAATTTTTTGTTTGTTAGTTTGTTTCTGAAGTAATGTTAACCACCATTTTGTGGCCCTAGAAATGCACTTTAAGTCATCTAAGTTGGCTGTTTCATGGGTGTCATATCCAGTAAACGAATCAGTGTGGGTTGTCCATTAGCGTGGGTTATAAAAGTCGAAATTGATAATCTCGCCACTAGTGGAGTTTTAACTCACGACATCCGCACTAAATATAGTGTTTGATGCTCTTCACCTGCACAACTCTTCTTACCAAAGACCACATTTCAATATGTGGACTACAGTTAAGTAAATGTAATAACAAATCCCTTTAACATCATGCAAGAAATTAAACATACCACTTTACTACATGCAGATGCAATATGAAGAGAAAAGTAAATGATAGGTATTTCGTCAACATGATAATACTTTTGATTCAAGAATAATCATAGCTTCTTTCATATCTCTGATTTGATTTTATGTTACACTGATGCTTTAACTTTCCCGATTTAAAGTGGCACCATGGCCAAGTGGTTAACACGTCAGACTAGTAATCTAATGATCGCTAGCTGCATGGGTTCAAACCCTGTCAGGGGCAAATCGTTGTTTCCTTGAGCAAGTAACTTTACACTCATTGCTCAGTACTGGTTCATTCCAGGAACAGATTTGAAAGTGTGTCTTTATGCTTATAGCTTCCTACACAATCAAACTAAAATACATTCTGTATAAACCAACTTTCCCAGAAGAAAATTCTGCACTTGGCTGGAATCCCCTATCTCTCAAAAGCTAAGTATGTAACTTATTCTATGAATAAACTACCCTAAAACCCCCTGGACCTTAAGTAATAAACTTTCATAACTCTGCCTGAAAGGCCTGTAATTCTAATTAAGGGAAGTAAAATCTTACTGCTCGCTTTCTTTTCTCATGCTCGGTCTCTAATTCCTGCTCACCCTTCGCCTCGTCCCCGTCCGATATCACAAGAGCACTAAAACAAATGTAGAATTATTATAATAAATCACGGGTTATACAGACACACAATGCTAAAATTCAAGCAATTTTTTATCATTTTTCAAGCACATTTTCCAATTTTTTTAAGAACCTTGTGTCAAACATATACCAACGATAAAGTAAGTTATAAAACGGTACTTTCATATTCACACTAGTTAGAACCAATTAATTACCTACAAAGTTACATGTTGATACCTCTTGTTGTTACAGAGTTATGTCCCGGAAAAAAAAGCTATTTCTATTGTTATTTTCTTTTGTTTAATAGAGGTCCAATGGCCCCTTACTCTATTGTTACGGAATGAACTCTATTGTTCTCTTTTGTTCTGTTTACAGTTAAATTGCCCCACTATCCCTATTTGGTCGTGCAGACTGACAGACGGATGGACGGACACAGTTGCGACTATATTCTCACCCTTCGGGGAGCATAAAAACACAGCAAAATGGGGAATTTAGCTTTATTCTCTAAGAACTAATTATAAATATAATAATCTCAACTTAACGTGACTTACTCTAATTGGATCACAGTTTCTTCATCAACAGGTACCCTACATACGTCGTGTAAAACTTGAACACATACACTTATAATACCTCCAAACAGTTCTAGCACCGTACTGAAATACATCATATAATCCTGTACCGATATCATAAATTAAAAAAACATTAAAATACCGGTGAGAATACTGTAGTTCTCCCAAGTTAAGCACCTTCTAATCTTCATTTTGATAGTCCTTATGTTAACCCAACCTTACTTTGAATATGTATTTTGTATAAAAAAGAATTATTTTTGGTTGAATTTTACGTTGCACCAACACAGTATAAGTCATATGGTGACTTTCAAGCTTTACTGGTGAAGGAAGGCCACAGGTGCACCTGCACAAGCCACCTCCCAAGTAGAACCACCAACAGTCAATTACCTAGCTGGATAGCTCCCTCAAATGAAAGAATCCCTGTTGGGATTCCAACCCATAGGAGTTAGGGACAAGAGATTTGTAGTAAACGACCTTAAAAACTCGATCGCAACCTTTATATTGTATAGATATGTTGATGTAAAGTTGATGTATATTTATTAGGGATGGCAACGAGTAACCGGTTAACAGAGTACTCGATCGAACGTCCGAATATCGGTTAACAAAATTGATATTCGATTACTCGGAAAAATATATATTTTCTATTTTTTTGCGATTTAGAAAGATTGGTACATCCAATTAGTTCAGAAATTCTGAAATTATCATGTATCTTCATAAATACCCGTTAAATGGAATCAAAACATCCTTGCAAAGGTGTGAAAATGATATCATAAATTTAACAAGGCGATCAACAGTTTGACACGCGCACCCGTGTCGCTTATGTCATCCAGCCTCTTATGATATTAATTACCTTTAATTGTGCAGCCAAGTAACTGTTTTGAAAACAACAAAGGGCCGATTGCTATCATGAATGTAAGAATAAAGGTAACTAGAATTTAGACCATGTTAAACTTTTGTTGCCGCCGATCAGTCTATATTATTTCAAAAAGATATATGAACTGTTATACATGTTTAAAACTTGATATTGCATTAATCAAAACGTTGTAAAATATCATGTTGTTGATTTAATTATAATTAATTTGTCTCCCGTGCACTACAGAATTCTATGAATTTAATAGAAAACGAAAGTAGCACGCGTGTGTGATAAACTTTGAAGATCACTGGCTATCATCCGAGTAACCGAGCACTCGATCGGAAAAATGACCGAGTACTCGAGTATTGATTTTGGTATTCGTTGCCATCCCTTATATTTATATATGCAATAAAATACATTGACAACCTCTGAACTCATTAACCTTTTACCCCATGAGCATATTGCGAAAAATGGCCATTTCCACTGAAAAGCCTCCTGTAACAAGTTCAAACTGCTATGAAAGTATGAAAAATGCTTCAATACTAATGAAACTTGGCACAAATGTTGACTACACCATAGCCTCTGTAACAGCATGCTCAATGGTAAATTTCCTGTTACCATGGCAACGGGGGGACGTCTCAAAATTGCCAAAAATCACTATTTTGCATTGTTTTTTTCCATCAAAACTGATTTCAAAATGCTGCAACTTCTCAATGAATTGAGATAGAGTAAAAGGCTTTTCAGCGTCAGTTACTAGCTACCCTAAGATCGACCTGAGGCCATTTTTAGCCTGTCACATGTCCAAAATTTTCTTGGAGATGAGGGGGACTCTGCCCCCCTTCAAACCCCCCAAACAGAAAGGGGCACATCCCCCTTCTGGCACACCCTGGTGTAATATTTGGATGGGGGACGGCGCCGAAAAAGTGGTCACTTTTTTTTTAACAACAACAAACGGAAAACAGTGTTTGGGGCCTAAATAGGGCATTTTTTCACTTGTTTGAGGCCTCAAAGGGGAGGGGGGGGGGGGGGCGGCAAAAAGCCGTCGAAACACGCTTATATAAGGGAAAAGGTTAAAACAATTTCTCAGTTTTTATAAAAACTTATAGACAAAACTAGAGGCATTCAACATTCAAGTTGGGTACATTAAATTGAAAAGTATACAGCTTTATTTGGCCTTACTATCTATAATCAATAAAAAATTGTTAATTTAATTGACTTTTAAGTCACATCTTCACTGTAAAGGTCATATATAATTATGGCGACTTTCCAGCTTTACTTGTGGAGAGAAAGACCTCAAACGCCCCTCCCTTCAGGTACTAGCTCACTCCCTGAGTAGAACCACAGACTTTTTCTATTTATACCTAGCTGTATATAGCTCCTTCAGATGAATAGAAACTAAAATTCCTTATGGGATTCGAACCCTCAAGGGTGAGGTGCATTGGGAACCTGAAGTCGGCAACTGTAACAACTCAAGTCACAGAGGCCCATCAGTCAGATACTAACGATACACAAGTTAACAGTCACATTCTAGTACTAGAACTACTATTTAATTACCTATTATTTACAGTAATAAGACTAGCTAAAGCCAGGGCCGACAGTTTTCTTCTCTCTGGTTGTGTCATACTATCAATAGTCTCCATCCAGGCAAGTAGAAATGACTTCAAAATACCCGATGACTACAAGAAAACAAGATTAATGGTCATAATAGATAAACCTTTTAACATTTTTTGTTTAATATATGTCAGTGTATTGAAGAAAATCAATCAAGTACTTTCGGAGTTATGCTTTGTATTTTTTTCCATGTAATTCTGACATAGTAGGCAAGACAGAGTTCTAAAATCCTGCATTTCTTACCAATGTGCTCTGTTGGAGAAAATCACTTAAGTTCTTTTAGAGTTATGCTTTGGACAATTTTTTTTTCAAGTTAATCTGATCAAAGTAACAGTAGGCAAGATAGATTTATTGTTCTTGCACAATGCACTTCCTACAAATGTGCTTTGTCATGTATTAAGTTCAAAAATCACTCAAATACTTTTAGAGTTATACTTTGGGCAAATCTTTTCAAGTTTGTTTCTTAATTTGGGTTTTACGTCACATCGACACATCACAGGTCATATGGCGGTCATATGTCCAGCTGTACTGGTGAAAGAAGACCTCAAGTGCGCTTCTGTGCATTATTTTAAGGCACAAATGGGCACCTGAGTAGAACCACCGACGTTCCGTAAGCTAGCCAAATAGCCTCCACACATGAAAGACTCCAAAGTCCATGACGGGATTTGAACCCATAGTGGCGAGGGGCAAGTGGTTTGAAGTCAATGACCTTAACCACTTGGCCACTGACAACCCTCCGATTTTCCATACATATAGCAGATAATTTTTTCTAGAAAAAAAATTTTTTTTTTCATACTGAATCACTTAGAATTCTATTAACTTTTTTTCCCCACAAATATTTAATATGAATTTCCAAAGGATACATTACTATTGTTTTTATCAATATTTGAAACACTTATATAAATGATAAAGGTGCCCTTTGTAGACCAATCCACTTTTAAAACAAGTTACATGACAAAATTAAGTAACAACAGTAATTCAATATCTGAAACACTTATGGAAAAGGTGCCCAATTTTAAACCAATCCACATTAAAAAGAGTAACATGACAAAATCACAAAAGCAATAATTTACTGATAAACCTCCTACCTGTATATGAGATTCAGAAGCAATCTTTTCGAGGAATGTCCAGAAATAGTCTTGGTTTTGTAGAATGATTCGTGCAAACAGTGTCACATATATAGACATGACCATTGGATGTTCCTGTAATTTGTAAAACAATGCAGCTTTAAAGGGATCAAGATTATTAATTAATATTTCAATAACAATATTTATTTTTTAAAAGTTTTTTAAACTTGATTGTGAAACAAGTTTTTTTATAACAATAGATGTTATCCGGAACTAGACAAATGTGGGCTTATCCAAACTAATCTCTCGGTACAAACAAACTTTTTACTGTTATAGCTTCACTATGGTGATTGATTTGGAATGCTTTTGTGTGTCGTGTTGTCACTAGCGATAGCACAAGAAAGTACCAAACTGCGCACTGTCGGACTTTCGTCTTGTCGTTCTGTCGCTAATGTTGTGTGGTATGTTTTCACAATGTCACATTGTCGCTCGGCTCAAATCGCTACCGACAACGCAACGCGCAAAGTCTACCAAATCAGCCACCATACTTCAGGGAGCACTACTGTTTTCACTGTTTACAATAGATTAGTCATTGTGTTGTGCTTATTTCCAAAGCTGTAATTGTAAAAGTTTGTTTGAACCCGCAAATTAGCTGGGAGAAACGCAAATTATTCTTAATTACAGAGTAAGTCTGTTGACCTACTCTGATAGTAAGAATATTTTGGATTTTCCCAGCTAATCCCAGGTACAAGTAAATTTTTTTTAGCTACAACTTTGAAAATTAGCGCAATGGTTTGACTTAGCTATATTGAGTGATTAAGTTCAATGTGAAGCCATTATGGTAAATGTTTGTTTGTACTAAGGAATAAGTTTGGAATAACTCTTATTTTCAGGGTTTCAGTTAACAACTACTGAATTACTTTTGAATCTGGTTTTTAGAACTTACCAGTACTGAAGTCATATAAGATAACTGGTTGAGACCTCAGAAGGGCTCAAACCCTTTATCCATAGGTTGAATGTAGAAAAAAAAGCTAGTTTTACATAGGGCTGTCATGGAATAAGGCAATATTGATATATCACCAATATTCAACATTCAAATTCAATTAAGAGATAATATCGGTCAGTGAGATATAATAACTTGAAAACATTCTTTCTTTTAGTTTGTTGAAATTTGTGATGACTGAAATATGTATACATGAAAGCATGATGACAGCATATCACACATACAGTAAGCTTATCTAATGTGATGTTTTAAATTATTTTTTTCAAAATCTCCCTTTATAAAAAAACCCTAAAAAATAATTTTTAAAAGTTAGAAACCCACGAGTAAGAAAAAATATTTGGGTATAAATTTTTATCAACGGGTAAATTATTTTGGGTTTTCCAAAACCCCTTATGGCCATTTTTTAAAAAGATTTTGTAACAAAGTTTTTGTCTCTTTTAAATTCATGTGAGCCCGGGAAATTAATGTAAAATTTTTTCTAAGAAAAAAAAGGGCCATAATTATATAAAAAAGGGCATTTTTAGAGTAATTAGAGTTATGGGGCCTTTGGGGTAATGACCTCCTACAAATCCTCTAAAATAAATGTGTGAAGTTTTGAACCCATCTTTTTCCCTTTCAAAATTTTTTGGGAGTTTTCCCAAAACTTGCTTTTGCAAAAATTTAACCAAATGTGACGTCTGGATGATTAGAATAGCTCTCCAAATTCTTGCATAATAGACGGTGTTTCCATTAGTTTTTACTCATGCCGAAATGTCATTATGGGCATGGGGGGTGCCAGAATGAAGTCCCATGCTAAAAAAAAACGGTGTTAAATTTTAATGAATTTTTCATGAATGCCCCATTAAAATAAACACATCTCTGCAAAATTCAAGAATGAAACTGTATGCTTAGGAATTACATCATTTTTCTGCCAGTAAAGGAATTTATTACCCTTTGTAAGGGAATATAGTTGAGGGAAATGGACATTAATTTTCCATAGAAAAATTGTTTTATTTCGATAAAGAATTTTAAAATATGATAGAATATGCAAGAAAAATGTCTAGCATATCTCTGTGGTTCAGACAGGAGTATCTGTCCCTTGGTTACCAGCCCTTGGCAAGCCTCATTACTGCCAATGGGCAGGTCCCCTCAGGACGGATATTCCAATCCCAACCGCAACATATGACATATTATTCTTTGAATAGACAAGCTAAAAGTAATTTTATCAAAATATAAACTAAATATACATAAAATAATATACATAAGGTCATGATATACATAAATGTTTTTGAAAACTCATCCACATTAAGAGAATATCCAAGATGTTAGAATATGGCATAAATGATATGATATGAAGCAGTTATCTGTTTTCATTTCAGCACAGAATATATCCCAAATTAAGCAACCATGTTTGAAAACTAGTGCTTTTTTTCTATAACTGGATAATAAATAATATGCAAAACAAAAGTGTAATTTTTGCTATAAGCTGAATGCAGAATGGAAATGTCCCACTCACAATCATAGTTAAGTCCCCTTAATAGCTAAAAGATACATTAGAGTTCAGTCCCCTTAAAATATTAAGATTGTAATTAAATGATGTTCTGTTAAGAGTTAAGTCCCCTTTCTTAGTAAAAATATAAGATGGTTCAGTTCTTTAAGGGTGTAGACGCCTTATTGTGAAGACTGTAATAGGTTTAAGTTCCACTGGAGTTTAGTCCCTTTTATATAATGTGTGTAAAAAATGAAAAAGCTTTAAGTTCAATTAGATTTAAGTCCACTTAAATGTGTAAAAAATGAAAAACAATTTACTTCCATTAGAGTTCAGTCCCCTTAATGTGCCAAAAAAAAAAATGAAGTTTCAGTTCTACTAGAGTTAAGTCCCCTTAATCTGTAAAAATTGAAATAGTTGTAAGTTCCATTAGAGTTTAGTCCCCTCAATGTGTAATGATAGCAATAAGTTTAAATTACAATAAAATTAAATCCCCTTAAATGTGTAAAAAAATGAAAAAAAAAATCTACTTCCATTAGAGTTCAGTCCCCTTAATATGCAAACAAAAAAAGAGAAAAAAGTTTCAGTTCTACTAGAGTTAAGTCCCCTTAATATTAAAATTGTAAAATAGACTGGTCAATAATAAGATTACCTGATCTAAATGAAGAGCTTCCATTAATGTAAACTTTTTCTCTGTTTTCCCCACTGTGGCTTCCTGTATAATTTGCAGGGAATAATTGTGATCAATTCATTTTCACCTTAATTCATGTCAGGTAACTCTAGTTGCTTTGATAGTTTAATTATTTAGAGTTACTCCCCTCTAATTAAATCAAATCCCTGCATATCTGGTCCCATATTATATGTAATATTTTTCTCAGATAATGATAAATGAGTACTCCATGATCATTAGCAAAGATGAAATATGAGCCAGGTCATGATAAAACCAATATAATGGGTTTGCGAACCAGCATGGATCCAGACCAGCCTGCGCATCAGCGCAGTCTGATCAGGATCCATGCTGTTCGCTATCAGTTTCTCTACTTGTTATAGGGTTTGTAAGCAAACAGCATGGATCCTGATCAGACTGAGCGGATGCGCAGGCTGGTCTGGACCCATGCTGGTCGCCAACCCATTATGTCGGTTTTGTCATGATGCGGCTCGTATTTGTAACTCATAAATGAAATAATCAATATTATATTAAAGGAGCTCGACTGAGGTCAAAAAGCAGAAAAAATAAAATTTGAAATTTTTACATAGATCAAGTGAAGCACATAATAAATGGACTTTTTCTTCAAAACAGACATGTAAATAAAATCGATCAGGAAAAATCTTTGAGATACTAATATTACTATGATAGATGAGTCTATGTAATCTAACTAGAATACTAAGGTACATGTATATATATACGCAGCATGAAAAACCCTTATATATTTCGATGGTTGATACGTAATATACATGTAAAATATACATTATATATAAATTATACATGTTTAATAGAGTTACATAATATATAAATTATTACACAGATTTTTATAGCTATACTTACATCTGAAGTTAGAATTGACCGAAGGAATCCAGGTAACATAGAAGAAAACATCTCCGGACCTTCGGCTGGGAATGAGCGGAACACGAGCTCCACTACCTTCAGCACAAGTATTACCCCCTCAGTCCGTAAATCCTTTATCAGTGATGGAAATGACTTCACTATTGCACCAGTGTATACCTTAAACAGTAAAACTACATAGTAATCTTTATTAGAGCTTATAAGCAAGATGAGTTTTGCCTCAAGTTATAAAAGTATGATGAAATCTCCAGATTTTGAAATCTGACCTTTGGAGTCAAGGTCATATTATGTTACTGTTTGGATTTTTCTTTTTATTAGCTGAGTTTTTCATTATAGCCCCAAAAATGTAATAAAAGAATGATGAAATTTCCAGAATTTTCAAATTTGACCTTATTTAATTAACAAGGTCATCTTGGAGTCAAGTTCATATTATATTATGGTTTTTTTTTTGGTTTGGTTATACATTGCACCAGCACTGTTAAGATAAAAAGATGACTTTCTAATTTTGCTGGTGGCCGAAAAACTCAGATGCCCCTCCATGCATTTTTAAAGGCACTAGTGTACCTGAGTAAAACAAACAACATTTTTTAAGCTAGCTGGATAGCTTTATCACATGACAAACCACATCTTCTGGCAGGATTCATCCCACTGCAGTGAAAATTAACGACTAACGCAACTATTAGGCCATGGAAACCCATTTTAATGTGTCAAAATGTAACTATGGTGTGAAGTTATGACCTGTCAAAGTATGAATACTCCCATAACGACTTAAAAACTTCCATTAATATTTCACTGAAGTGTTACTTTCATAAATGCAGTTCTTAAAATACAATTAAGGGGTCTTGTGTTCAAATTCCGACCAGGCTGCACATTTTATTCACATTGTGACAATTACTTTATTCACCTGCATTGACTCTCGAGGCCCCAGTAATATGTATTCCTCAATCACTTTCAAACACATTCTAAGATTTTCAGTGCCTGTTTCTGAAACAAACAAAACAGTACAATTTCAGTCCACTCTCTGCAGAATCAATTTTTTTATAAAGCAAGTGACTCAAGATTTTTATACTTCACAAGAGTGGGTTTCAAGTGCCGAGTGGCAGCTGTAAAAAGTTGCCCCACATTTCCGTGTTGTAATATTTTTTTAGGGTCATCAATTAAAACATGTGAGTAAAGATTAAGTACAAGTTAAGCTGGTGCTAGGGGACGTGAGACGCGTTGCCCTTTTACATTAGCTCTCATGAACTAAATCAAACCGAGTCAATTTTCATATCATATTGTTATTTTCAATGTTTCTGATCATTCCTTTTTCCAGATTTTTTTTTCTTACTTATCATTCAATATAAGTATAAAAGAAAGTTTAATACCTAATAATTCCGACACATTTTGGTACAAGTTAAGCATTTCCGGTGTCATTTTTTCGGCGTTAGTCAGGGTTATATGCCAGAGCTCCAACCCATCGTCCATCAAGTACACGTGCTCCGGTTGCCTAAGATCTGTACTTAGTTCTATCACAGGTAGTAGGAATTTGTACATCGTGGAGCTCAAATTTCCAAAACCCTGAAAAGCCAGAAAACTTGAAAATGTGAACTAAAGGGGAATAAACTGTTTTAGTATGATGTAGTTTTTCTATGATGACAACCATAAAGCAGTGGTTGAAATTTGTGATATCTTGTCAGTCAAAAAACTCAATTTTCTCTTTCTCCTTCGTTTACAAGTTCTTTCATCTATATGTTTATATGCAAAAATTCTGTATAGCTTATACTGAATTCATTTAAGTTTCATTGTGTAGGAAGCTTCAAATCTATTCCTGAAACTAACCAGTAATTAGCTATGATTGTTAAATTTCTTTAAACAACAACAAAACAATGCCTTGGCTCTGACTGGTTACAAACCCATTAGGCAAGACATTCGTAGATTTCTAGTCCAATATGTTCACCACACCACATTGAATAACAAAATCTGTTTTCATCTTCTTTTTTAATAATGTACAGTTTATCAAACAAGAGCAATCAGTGATCACATGTGACGCCTGATGATAACCAATTGCATGATGCAGCTACTTTGTAGCAGGAGACATAAAAATCATTAACAGACTGGAACACGTTTTTTATTTAAGGGCAATAACTCTGCCTAAATCATTCAATTGGAAAACCTGTTTAATATGTGCAAGTACTTGAGCTAGCAACAGATCCTGAAGGGATTCATATTAAAATAGCATTAGTCCGGACAAGTTTTGTGACAGATGGGGAGACAGACAGACAGAAAGGCGAAAGAGAAATTATCCAAAAAAGTTGCTGCTACCTTGGAAAAGGTGACAGAAAAATGGCATTTACCTGTACAAGATGTATCAGGGTAGTAATTATTGCACATTTTAACATGTTATGATCTCTTGACTCCTCCCACAATGAAGGCAGGTACGACACGAGTGACGTGGCATACGGTCGAATCTGCACTCCTACACGTTCCACCACGAATGACACCACATGTAAAACTTGCATCTGAAAATTCACATTATTTATATTATCAACAATAATTATATTATGTTAAAGCGCAGGATGGCCTGACGCTATACTGGCAGCCAGGGCTCTCTCTTTGTCAGCAATAATTAAATATCATGATCTATGCTTATGTGGCTGATATATGGATGATATTTTGACCTAGACAAACACTAATATGCTAACTAATAAAGGCAAATTTTATGCTTATAGTCAAAGAAAATTTTTACATCAATTATATACATATAAATAGAGTTGTTATTTTTATAGATCTATTTATGCACTTTATAGAGATATCTGTGCTTCTGTTATAAATAAATTACCATAGGATAAAAATAAATTACAAATTAGAATAGAATACAAAACAAATGTGTTCCGAATGAAAATACTTATCTATAATGTGTAGCATTTTGGTAATGACTTTATATGCATTGAATTCAGACCCTCAGATTAAAAAATAATTATGTTTTTTTGAATAACTCATTTACCTTTGTATCACATTCATTCACTTCCTTTAACAGTTGAAACAACAGAGAAAATATCACTTCTAAAAACTAAAATAAAAAGAGACATATATAACAGCATAGTAGAAGATCAAATTTAAAAATCAAAAGATTTTTATCTCTTTAATATTTGACTCAGCCTTCTTAAATATGACTTTTGATGTACATTGCAAAATGAATTATGTATATACCACTTGTTTTTTAATTGCAATGGAAATTAGCTGATGAGGGTCTGACTTATTAAACTTATAACAGCTTTACAGTCTATAAATTGTAAAAAAATCTTTAACAGTAAAAAAAGTTCTATTAAAAATAAGATAAAGAGCATTTTCTTTTGCCCTTTTGTACATTTAACTTTGCAAAGATAACAAATGTACTAAACACTGAGTAAACAGCTATACTTACTGGAAGAAATTGGTCAACCTTAAATTCAAAATCATCCACAGGTGAATCTCTGTTAAGGATAACAATATAAATGTAACTGGTGGCTTTGTACACTAGTCAAACTAATAACAAGAAATAAACCTAAAAATACTGTAGCATATCCATAAGAGTTTTTACATAACTAGTCTTAACAGTTCTGGAAATTTTAAAATCATCACATTTCAAATGAAAATATTATCATATTAAGCACTTTTAGTATAATAATGGAATGTTTTGAAGATAAACCAACAAATCTTTTTGTCATTTTTTTAACCCTTGACGGTTGGATCCTACAGTGATTAGCCTTTGCCAACAGAATAAAGCCAGGCCAGTCTGCACATCTGTAGCTCAATTTTTCTGAGGCTTGAGAGCCATCTTAGCAGTTTTACTAGCCTTTATACTGTTGGTTACAACAAGAGCTTAGTTTGTTTGGATTTTTACGGCACATCAACACATAACTGGCCATATCGTGCCGAAATAAACAAGATAGTCAAAAGGAAAGCTAAATCCCCTGCCCCAGTACAATTTCTAACCTTAAAACCACCTTTCAGTATGACCTTGACCTTTAAAGAAGCAACCTGGATTTTGAGCTTTGGGTATCATCTCATAATGAGGATCATTTGTCCTTGTAATTCTAAAAACCTTTAGTAGTTTTAAGGTCATGAAGTGAACATAAAATTTCAACTTTTTACATTTGACCTTTAGGAGTGACCTTGACCTTAAGGGTAGATGGGGATTTAAAATTAAGCAGATTGAGTGTTAAGATCCTATGTAAAGCAATGTGTACACTGAAAGGATATCAAGTTTGAGAGTGTTTGCAGCCTCCAGTCTAACTACCAGATCCTCCGAGGGCTGTAATAGAGGGCAAATAGCCTCGTATAAAGCTGGTCGTAACGATGACGACAATTTTACACCTACCCACTGACCACACAACCAGATTACCCGTCTTCTTATTATTCTATAACTGAAACAATACAAATAATAAGATAACATGTGTTTTTCATTTATCTAAAATCTGTTTATTAGCAATTAAATATGAAAATGAAAATTATTTCATGATAAAAATTCTGGTTGTTCTTTAACAATATTAACAAACCATACAAAACTGTTAACAAACAAGAGCTGTCGGTAGGACAGCATGCTCGACTTTTCTCAGCACTTGAGAGTAAAATAAGAGCTTGGATAGTTTAGAATCTTGTAAGTTCAAAAAGGACCATAATTTTGTAAAAAATCCATGTTAAAGATATAAGCTTTGGATAGTGATTACCTATTAAGCTCCATAATAAGTGTGTAAAGTTTCAATCCATTCCCTTCAAAAGTTTTGGAAACACTGACTCCCACACAAAAACTTTACAGAAGTGTGACACCAACATCTTGGTGAGAAAAATAGCTCTGTCAGTTTTAAGAATACTCAAGCTAAAAATCAAGGATCAATATCATGAAATTATCATTTACTTCAATTACATAGAATAATTAAACTTAGAGTCACTTACTTTACATGGGATATTTTCAATTCTTGTAACAGATGTGAAGAGAACCATTGGTCAAACTCTATATCATCAAACAAATCAAAGGCGGCTAAACCAACAGCATTATACACTGAAAAATAAACATTTATCTTTAGTGCATGTGTACTGTAAACCTTAGAATAACATTTTCAAAGAATTCTTTAACATTCTGCCTGCTGATTCTACCCATGCAACCAGTGCAGACCAAGATCAGCCTGCATATCAATGCCATCTGAATGGTCTGCACTGTTTGCTATTCAGTCAGTACTTATTTTGAAATATTCACTAAAAATGATGAATGGTTTTGTCCATATTGAAAGATAGACAAGTCCAATTAAGATATTTAGTGTGGTAAGGGTACATGTAAAGTGAATACATTCAAAAGTTGAGGAGATGTTTGCAAAACCATAATCAGGAAACTTGGTGAGCTGGTAAGCCGTTAAAGATTACACATAGTAAAAAATTATTTTTTTTTATAGTTACCTGCATCTTTCCTCAGTATAGTTATCATATTATCCATGTCACATGGTCCCTGCAATTCCCGTACCATCTTTATTAACACAGAACTAAGTGACAATCTGTATTCTTTAAACAGACTGAGAAACAATGTTTCTGTACACGGCTAAAATAAATATAAGGAAGACTATGTTTATCATTGCCAACAGAAAAGAAAAGAAACTTATGTCATAGTGTGAGAATCAAGTGCAGCCTGACTTAGATTTGAACATGGCACCATTGGAATACTGTAAAGCAGTTGTACCGGATAAGCAATCTGGCCGCTAAATCTAATCCCCTAGTAAAATGAGTAAATCATCGCCTAATTAGTGAAAAGTTTTATACTGAGACAGACTCGCCCACTTTACAAAAATTCATCCTCAGATTGCATATGGGTATAGAGAATACTTCTCCACAACTCTGGAACTATATACCATTACGAGCCCAGCGCTGGGTGCCAAATGTCACAGTGTGACAAACATTGTGTAGCTTGACTTGGACTTGAATCAGGAACACTCAAAATACTGTTCATTAGTTTAACAACAGAGCTTTTCTTGCCACCTACATATCTTCTCCCTCTAGTTAATGACCAGTTCTATACAGTGAGACTAAGTTCTTTAAAAATTTCATGACTGTTAATAAGATTGATAAATAATTAATTAAAACTGATTTTTATGCCCCTGCCCTTATAGATAGAGGGTGAAAAAAACCTAAAACACTTCGGGAATTGTAAATGTTAAATATATTTTACACAATTTTCTTACCCTCAATGCATATTTATATGTGTCGCCAACCTCTTCTTGGCCTGTAAATGAAACAAAAATTATATTCATACAATTCGTATTACAACACATGTTAATTATATTCCTTTTATACATGCAAAATTACAAGTTACGATAGTTATGGATTTGCCCTGATTTTAACTTGGATAAGTCCATTAGCAGTTAACCCTTACTACACTAAACATCTTAAAAGGATGAGTCCATTTTTTAACATAACCATCAGTCATTTTTAGGAAAAATTTCAATATAAAATATGTACTGATTGAATAGCTTACAGAGCAAGCTATGAGAACCATTTTGAAAGAACTTGTTACTTTGGTATAACTATTAAGTAAGAATATGGCAAGCATTTTGCATAATTGTGGAACCATTTTGGCACAATGGCTATTTTAGTCAAACTATTTGATATCTTGGTAGAAGCATTTGATATCTTGGCAGAACCTTTTTAAATCTTGGTATTTTAGTCAAACTATTTGATATCTTTGTAGAACTATTTGATATCTTGGTTGACCCATTTGTTATCTTGGTAGAACCATTTAACATGTTGTTATAAACATTTGATTTCCTTGCATCTTAATAGAAACATTTGGCCTATTGGTAGAACTATCATCAGTTTTCAGTTTCCTCACATGAAAAATCTTATTTATATATACTGAGAACTAATCTTCATTCAACATAAACTTCGCTACATACAGTACTCTTACGGATCAGATAGTTTCCACAGACAAAAAATCTAGACCAAAGTAGGCGATAACCAATCCTTTTTCAAAATTAACTTTTCTACTTTTTAATGTTTTTCTCGATCAATATCAAAGGTTAGCCAACCAGACAAACTTTTGTTACTTACAAAAACTTTCTGGATCTGAGTCCCAGGTTGACAGGTCTTCATGGTTAAGGAGGAAATATTGGGAGATTAGACGGTGACATATCTCTGTCAGGGTCTCAAACGTGAAGAATACCGCCTTTATCTTGTGTGCTTGCATTTTAGTACTGTCTGGTTCTGAAATATTGTTATGTCAAAAAGTAGATATAAGAACCATTCTGTTTTACAATTATATGTACATAAAATTGATATTCACTTATCGGTGGTAAACATACTTATTTAAGCTCGATTGCGAAACAAGTTCTTGCAAATATATTAATCACTTTTGAGTCCGCTTCCTGGAACCAACCAGTACTGATGTCATATGGAGAAACATTGTCGTGACCCATGCGTTGAACCTATTATCCTTGTGATGAGAGGCAGACACCTTAACCACTAGGCTGCCGCTCCATTTCCACTTATTAACCCTTACCAACCTAACTATCTTAAATGGACATATCTATTTTTCAATCTGGACAATACCATTCATCATTTAGAGAAAAATTCAAAATAAATAGTTAAATAGCTTCCTCAAATGGAAGAATTCAAAGTTACAAGTAGGATTCCAACCTACTATGATAAATGGCAAATGATCAAAACGAATCTGCCACTCTGTTGCCGCCAGCAACTAAAGTTAAATATTACTTTTCAAAGTCAAAAGCATAATGATTTTATATTTGTTCAGACTAAATAGCAAACAGTGCAGACCATAATCAGACAGCACTGATCTGTCACCTGATCCTGGTCTGCACTGTTTGCATGGGTATACACATCAAGGGTCGAGAGGCAGCATGGCTGAGTGATTAAAGCATCTACTAGTAATCTAAGGATTGCTGGCCAAGTGGGTTCAAATCCCTACAGGGGCAAGCTGTTGTTTCTGTGAGCAAGAAACTTGACACTCATAGCTTAAAACTGGTTGGTTCCAGGAACTGATTTGTGAGTTCTTCAATAAGCTTACAGTTTCCAACACAATGGAACTGAAATATATTAATATAAACTAAGGATTGAAAATACAATAAATATCTGACATTACCTGCCTCATGTTTCCCCAGTCTGTACATATCACCAATCAGTATATTCTTCATCAGGTTGAAACAATTCACTGTAAATCTCTCATACAACAGTCCTAGAAAAAATAAAACCAAAAAATCCGAATATACAGTGAAACCTCTATAGATCAACCAATTGAAGACCAAAAACCTCTACAAAAACAATATAATTTATTCCAAAAGTAAATATTTACAATAAAGTCAACCTCTTTAAAAGGATATACTCTCAGTAACAAACCAAAATCTGGGTTTATTTTTGTTTGGGTTTTACGTAGTATCAACACAGTAAAAATCATATGGCGACTTTCCAGCTTTGCAGATCTAGGATCTGGGTTTCCCCTATGGTTGTTATTCTGCAGAGGTGGTACTATATTAAGGTAATCAAAAATCTAGAAAACTTAAAGGGATATGCAACAAAACTAAGGGGAAAATATTAATAGACGAAACTATCCTTATCAGTCCTGTCCAAGACAGTATGACAAAACTGAAGTACAAACCGCAATAAAATAGCTGAGTGGTGAGTGGCGATTTGAAAAATCACATAAAAATCAATTAGCAACTTAATACCATGTACATTTATACATCATCATTTGCTTGGTTTCAAATTTAGGTGTACCAGTTGCTTTAAGAAAGAATTTCAAAATTTATTATTTTAGGCAATTGGACCTCAGTGGAGTTCCTTTAAATACTTGAGGTTTAAAACAAGAGGAGTTACCTGCTTGTGTGAAGTTATATCTCACAACAAACTGTAGAGTTCTCTGTATAAACTGCATATAACACACAGGATGATGCTCCATAGTATCCAGTAACTGAAACAATATAAAATTATACAGACATATTCACATTAACTGTTAAAAGAGAAAGCCTAAACAAGAGGGCCATGATGGCCCTGAAGTCGCTCACCTGTATATAGGCCCCCGGAGCGGGGCCAGTTTAAATCCCAGGGCTTTTATTTAAGCAAACTTGGTAGACACCCATTAGAAGATGTTTCATGCTAAACATCTAAGGTCTAGCTGGTCAAGTTTTTTCTTTACACATATAGTTAAAAACAATGACACACCTGGGGCAGGGCAAGTTTTGACCCAAGGGCTTTTATTTGAACAATCTCTGTAGACACTTACTAGAAAATGTTTCATGCTTAATATCTAAACTCTAGCTATTCGGGTTTTTTCAAAGAAGATTTTTAAGTTTTTGCTATACACATATAAGGAAAATGAATGTCCCCCGGGGCGGGGCCAATTTTGACCCAAGGGCTTTCATTTGAACAAACCATGTAGACACTCACTAGAAGATGCTTCATGCTTAATATCTAAACTCTAACTATTTGAGTTTTTTTAAAGAAGATTTTTTAAGTTTTTGTTATACACATATAAGGAAAATAAATGACCCCCGAGGCGGGACCAATTTTAACCCCAGGGCTTTTATAAGAACAAACTTGGTAGACACTCACTAGAAGATGTTTCATGCTTAGTATTTAAACTCTAGCTATTTGTTTTTTTTTCAAAGAAGACTTTTTAAGTTTTTGCTATACACATATAAGGAAAATCAATGACCCCCGGGGCGGGGCCAATTTTGACCCCAGGGCTTTTATTTAAACAAACTTGGTAGACATCCATTAGAACATGTTTCATGCTAAATATCTTAGCTCTAGCTCTTTGGGTTCTTTAAAAGAAGATTTTTTAAAGTTTTTACTATATGCATATAGAGAAAATCAATGACCCCCTGGGGCGGGGCCAATTTTGACCCCAGGGCTTTTATTTGAACAAACTTGGTAAACACCCATTAGAGGATGTTTCATGCTAAATATCTTAGCTGTAGCTCTTTGGGTTCTTTAAATGAAGATTTTATAAGTTTTTACTATATACATATAGGGATAATCAATGACCCCCTGGGGTGGGGCCAATTTTGACCCCAGGGCTTTTATTTGAACAAACTTGGTAGACACCCATTAGAGGATGTTTCATGCTAAATATCTTAGCTCTAGATCTTTGGGTTCTTTAAAAGAAGTTTTTTTAAGGTTTACTATATGCATATAGGGAAAATCAATGACCCCCTGGGGCGGGGCCAATTTTGACCCCAGGGCTTTTATTTGAACAAACTTGGTAGACACTCACTAGAAGATGTTTCATGCCAAATATCTAAGCTCTAGCTCTTTGAGTTTTTTAGAAGAAGATATTTAAAGTTTTTTCTTTTGGTTGCCATGGCAACCAGAGTTCTGCATGGAATTAAATTCTTTGAACAATTTTCAAAGGTGACCACCATAGGAACATTCCTGTGAAGTTTGGTTGAAATTGGCTTAGTGGTTTATGAGAAGATGTCATTTAAAGTAAAAGTTTACGGACGACGGACGGACGCCGGACGAAAAGTGATCACAAAAGCTCACCCTGTCACTTTGTGACAGGTGAGCTAAAAAGCATATACTGTATAAGTGAAAAATTTCGCGGTGTTGAAATATTTGCGATGTTTACAAATTGAAATTATTCGCAAATATTTGATTATGCAAAAATAATTTCTGTTTAGGCAAAACTTTCTTCTATCATTTGAAAACACGTTTTCATACAGCATCCTACATGAATAAGTTTGACTGTTCTGGTACTAAGATTAATATTTCTCATTTCTTGTTTGTTTAAGTTTGGTCTTAACAAATTACTAATGTTTTAATAAAACAATATTTGTGTTAATAACACTATATATATCAAATATATATGTATACTTCAAACAATTGCATAAATAATAAAGGTATTAAACAACTGAATAGAACAATTACAACAAGAGCCATGTCAACATGGCCATCCCCCGCCGAATGTGTTTGCTCATTGGAAGAATGTACAAGTAGTAGAGCAGAATAATTCCATTTTAGGAGGTCTTTTGGTAATGAAAACTGATGGCTATAGTGATTACAGATTTGAAACCTATGTGAATACTGATGGCTGAATATAACAAAGGGCAATTACTGAAAAATAATGCAGGGAAGGTTATCATTACTGTGTGCTGCATCCCTCCTCAGTAAAATCTATCCACCTATCAAGTTTCAAGTTGATACCTCAAATACTTTTTGAGAAAAAAATTGAACTGAAAAATTAAGTATGAAAAATAACAAAGGGCAATAACTCAAAAACTATAAAAGGTAGAGTTATCATTCTTGTGCCCTGCACACCTCCTGAATTAGATCTATGCCCCTATGAAATTTCATAATGATATCTCAAAGGCCTTTTGAGTTATGCTCTGGACAAAAATTAATTTTGAATAATAAAAAAAGGGCAATAACTAAACATTTATGCAGGGTAGAGTTATCGTTCTTGTGCACTGCACTCCTCCTTAATGAGATCCATCCACCTATGAAGTTTCAAGTTGATACCTCAAATACTTTTTGAGATAAACTCTGGACAAAATAGTATGAAAAAGAACAAAGGGCAATAACTCAAAAATTGTACAGGGAAGAGTTATCATTCTTGTGCACAGCATTCCTCCGCAATAAAATCTATCCACCTATGACATTTCATGTAAACATCTCAAACACTTTTGAGTTATGCTCCACTCGGGTGAAAAATTAGGTATGAAAAATAACAAAGGGCAATAACTCAAAAATTATTAAAGGTAGTGTTATCATTCTTGTGCACTGCACACCCCCTGAGTGAGATCTATGCACCTATAAAGTTTCATTTTGATATCTCAAAGGCTTTTAGAGTTATGCTCTGGACAAAAATTAATTTTGAAAAATAACAAAGGGCAATAACTCAAAAATTATGCAGGGTAGAGTTATCGTTCTTGTGCACTGCACTCCTCCTTAATGAAATCCATCCACCTATGAAGTTTCAAGTTGATACCTCAAATACTTTTTGAGATAAACTCTGGACAAAATAGTATGAAAAAGAACAAAGGGCAATAACTCAAAAATTGTATAGGGAAGAGTTATCATTCTTGCACACAACATTCCTCCTCCATAAGATCTATCCACCTATGACATTTCATGTTGATATCTCAAACACTTTTTGAGTTATGCTTCACTCAGGTGAAAAATTAAGTAAAAAAAATAACAAAGGGCAATAACTCAAAAATTATGAAAGGTAGAGTTATCATTCTTGTGCACTGCACACCTCCTGAGTGAGATCTATGCACCTATGAAGTTTCATGTTGATATCTCATAGGCTTTTGGAGTTATGCTCTGGACAAAAATCAATTTTGAAAAATAACAAAGGGCAATAACTCAAAAATTATGCAGGGTAGAGTTATCATTCTTGTGCACTGCACTCCTCCTCAATGAGGTCTATCCACCTATGAAGTTTCAAGTTGATAACTCAAATACTTTTAGAGATATGCTCCGGACAAAAATGTCGGACGGAAGGACGGACGGAAGGACGGACGGAAGGACGGAAGGTCGGACGGACGGAGACTATTTCTATATCCCCCGCCGGATAATAATAACGGCATATTCTTAACATGTTCCTGCTTAATTAATGATATCACAAAAAGAAAACAGTATTAAATTCAAGAAATCATATTTTCGCAAATATTTCAGCACGCAAAATGCCTACTTAATGACATTTGCAAAATTTTTGTGACACATAAATATCCACTTATACAGTAAAAGTTTATAGTCAGCAATCTACTTATACATCACAAAGGTATGATACCCCTTGTGGCTGAGCAGTTGCCTTTAAGGGTTGAGACATCAGAATTGCAGCCACCATTTATCTCTGTGTGATCGTAAGAGGCGACTAAAAAGGTTTGAATTACTGGTGTCTATGCATCTCTTAGCTCCAGCAGGTGAGCTGGTTTTCACCCCTGGTGTTGCTTTAAGTTTGTAACACCGGAGGTTAGACAAAATCATCTTTCCTGTTTCGGTTCCATATGACCTAAATTGGGTTGATGTGCCTTAAAACCAAACAAAACTAAAACAAAACTACCGTTCTTTAGTAGACAGACAAAGGTTTTACTATTACATGTACATGTTTGTTTGTTTGATTGGGTTTTACGTCACACTGACACAGTATAGGTCATATGGCGACGTTCAAGCTTTACTGGTAGAGGAAGACCTCAGGTGCCCTTTCGTGCATTATTTCAGGCACAAACTGGCACCTGAGTAGAACCACTGACGTTCCGTAAGCTAGCTGGATAGCTTCCTCACATGAAAGAATCCAAAGTCCTACCGGGATTTGAACCCACAGCAGTGAGAGGCAAGTGGTTTGAAGTCAACAACCATAACCACTCGGCCACGGACGCCCCATACATGTACATGTATTTCCACTCTGGAAGTTAATCACATAAGACTTCTATTTACCACTTTTGTAAGAATGTTGATCATCTTTTCACATTTCTCTAGCATTCTGTGATCTCCCCATAAACTTTGTCCTATATTAGAAAACAAGCCTCAATAAAAGAACTAGGATCCGAATGCATTTTTGTGCTAATACATGAACTATGTGTTAATAATGATTATGCAGTTTATCAGTTTGACAATACAGGGATAATCACTTCATCAAAATATACATGTTACAATTACATTTGTAAATACAGATACAAATCTGAAATCTGTAATCGTTCACCATACCATAAATAATATTAGACAGCCGAAATAGCACTTTTCCCAGCATTAATTTTGTCATTTTCATTTGAAATGTTAGAAAATGCTAATGTAAACATAAATTAAAACAATTTGATATAGAAAAAGTGGACTTTTAGCAGTCTAAAAATCTGGAAATTCAGGGACAATCCTGTAGCATGTAAGCTTGAGGTCATGAGTTCAAACCCCAGCCATGGCAGGATAATCTTTTCTGTTGATTTGCATCTTTCCGTTACAAACTTAAAATTTTCGTCAAAATATCAAATGCAAAAATTGAGCTACCAACAGTATGTGCAGGCTCGGGCATGACTCCATCTGGTGCCAAAGGTTTGTCTCTTTTGGTTCAAGCAAGTTACCGGTTAGTGATAATGACATTATACTTACTACATTCTAGCATGGCATCAAGCTTCACAAACACGTCATTCAGAAAACTCATAGCTTCCTGGTTACTGGCAGGGTCTCGGAAGCCGTGTACAACCATTCTCCGTAATGCTGAAAAATAACATGGTGCACATCAAAAATCGAAGACCTAACAAAATTAAACCCTTATATTGCCGGTAACCAGTGCGGACCAAGATGAGTTGGCACATTCATACCGTTGAAACATTTTGTTAGTTTAATTAGGTTTTACATCACACCGACACATTATAGGTCATATGGCATCGTTCCAGCTCTACTGGTGGTGGAAGACCTCAGGTGCACTTTGCGTGCATTATTTCAGGTACAACGGCCACCTGAGTAGAACCACCGACATTCCGTAAGCTAGCTGGATAGCTTCCTCACGTGAAAGGATCCAAAGTCCCTGTCGGGATTCGAACCCACAGCAGTGAGGGGCAAGTGGTTTGAAGTCAACAACCTTAACCACTCAGCCACAGACGCCCCTTGTTGGCACTCGGCCACAGAAGCCCCCTGTTGGAACATTGTCAACACTGATTACTTTTCAGACTGTACTTGTTAATGTGAAATTCCTTAGACTTCAGGTATCAATGCGGACCAAGATTATTTTGCACATTCATACTGATGGAACAAGGTTTGCACAGTTCACTATTTAGTCAGTAGTTAGTGTGAAATTTTCCCTAAAATAATCCAAATGATTTTGTTCAGACTGAAAGTTGGACAGGTCCATTTTAGATATATGGCATGGTAAGGGTGAACAAGAGCACCACATAGGCGAGGCAATATTCGTGGGAATGCAAATTTGTTTGAGTAATCAAATGGTGTAGAGAGACTCAATAAAGATACTGGTCTAAAAATATTTTATTATTATTATCCTTATGACACTTTATGACCTCCCAGGTTGAGGCATTATTTGCATTTTTTGCAGGAACCATAAAGCTTTTGATAGAAGTCTACTAGGCAATGCTATATGCTTATTATAGAGGGCAATTTTGACCGGAGAGTCATGATTAATATAACATTTGTAGAAATCTACAAATTAATGCTAAATATCTAAGCTCTGGGCCTTGTAGTTTCACACAATAAGACTTAAATTAGTTTTTCTTTATATATAAGTTTATATAAATTCAGTGTCTATTCTAGGAGGGGGAATATTGATTCACTCATATTTTAGAGAATTCCCCCCATTTTTTTCAGAGGCAGGGGGGGGAATTTTACATGGAGAAAGAAGGAAAAAGATCAACAAATGTAATAAATTCTCACTTTTTGATAAAAATCACCCATTTTTCGAATCCTAGAATAGACACTGTAAGTTTAAGTGACCCTACAAATGGAGAGCTGAGCGCACTTACTCCTCAAAGACAACGTAGTTCTGTCAATCACTGTATGCATCTCCTCACTGTGCATGGCAGCTAACTGGAGAAATTCTGACAACTGATCTGTCCATAAACCATAGATATAGCTGAATATTTCATTGGTTAACTGAAAGAAGAGGTGCAAGAATTATAAACCCTAAGGCTGCCGGCTAGTCAGATAGCTCAATTGGTTATAGCGCATAACTCGTTATCTCAACATTGTGGGTTTGATTCCTGGGCTGGCCAACTTAAATTGCTTATTAGTCTTTCAGATGTTTTTAAATCAAGATCCCGTGTACAAGCGCCTTAACACTTGGCATGTTTAAGAACCAGGAGAAGCTTCTGAAATTGGAGCATCTTCTGTATCTGTCTCCAAAATCTAAAATGACTAATATTCTTCTGGAGGACTCGCCCATATCGGCAACTGGTGGAGAGTATAAATAAACTTAAATACACACATAACAGAAAGGTGTACCAGTTCTACTTGCAGTATCATACAGTGCAATGTTTATTTATTGATTTTTATAGTATTTATTACCAAATTTTTGCTATTAGGTTGGAAAATTTTTTTTTTATATCTTAACTTTGTTCACTTTCTTTTTATAAAAAAATAGGTTTTATTAATAAATTGAAACATAAGCATTCATATGTTATAACAGGGTTGTCAACTTGCCATTAACATAAGGCCAAAATTAAGTAAACCACTGGCCATCAGTAAGCTGCCTGGATAACTTTCTCACATGAATAGATAATCTTTATTTAAATACTGACACATTTACCTTGTCATATGATAAATAGAGGATATTGAATGAGTGTAAGTTCAATACTGAATTTATATGCAAAATTTTCCAAACTGGGCAAGGTATTTTTCTCACAAATGACTAGGAAAAGGCCTGGATGTTCTGCAGAGACTGTACTTTACATATAGACAACTACATGTATATGTGAAACATCACTTACATCTTCAAAGAGTTTACGATCTGGTGCAAGGCGTTTTGACGCGAGTGTTTTCAACACATGATGTAACACCAGCAAGGAACGTTCTTGTAACAGTTGGTTATCACAGCGCACAGTTTGTAGTAAAGTCGGTAATAAAGTAGGCCAGTTTCGGGGACAGTCTAATCTTGCTATCTTTGCAACCAGTACAGACATTTGTGTACATATCTGAAGTACAAAAAATCTTCATGTTATTAAAGGGTATAAATCTATATCTTATGAAATATTTTAAATAAAATTTATCAACAGTAAAGTTATATTGGTTTCATTATTATATGGTTGATTCAACCTATTCTAAATAACTGATGAACAATAATTATATGAAGAGATAGGAAACTGATGATTCATCAAAGCACATATCACCTCCTTAGTGCAGTAACAGGTTAACTTCTTTTAAAATTTAATAGGAATTAATCCATTACTGCACTAAGGTGATGGTATAGCACAGTCTGATTATCACATCTCTACTTTTCTCAAGTCAAGAGTGCAGAAATACTTGTACACTCAAACTATTTTTTTTTAAAGTATTATTTAATTAAAAGGAAAATTATCATATTTCCCAAACATTAAAATACAATCAAACCTGTGGTGAAGGTTCATTGAAGTTTGCCAACAGCCTTTGTCTTATAGTCTCTTTTTCATCTTCTTTCATAGCACTGAAAACATTGAAAAGAACTACTGCTTATTTGTTTTGTCTTTTTTACACTGATTACAACACATTTAAAGCAGCATGCCTCCAGATTCATGCTAATTTCCAAGAAAATTTTGAAAATTTATTTGAATGTGTAATATTGTGAAGTAACTAAAAGGAAAAATCTTGGAAAAAAACCTTGACATTGTATCTCAAAATATCATCATCAATTAAACAGAAGTGTACCTACTTTGGTGCTGTTCTTCTCCAGTATCTGTCAACCCCATTTTTTATGTACATCACTGCTAACCATCTTACGTTAACAGCTATATCATGATTACAGAAAATACTCTGAAATTCAAAGTCAAATTTTAAGACAAACAGTTAGTATGCAATCTTTTAATATTGCAGCAAAAATTAAAAAGTAAGGAACAATATATACAAATTGGAATAATCCCAATGTGTTCAATTTTTTTATTTATTGTAAACTCTACTAAAAAGGTGAAATTTATTCTTCATAAAAAATGATAATATACATCACAAGAAGTGTCTTTAATTTCTTTTGGCTTTTCAATATATAAAAATCTAACTACAAACTTATTTAAGAATTTTAAAATCTCATAATGTCCAGATATATATACATGTAACAGTATGCTTGGATATAACATAATGGCCTTAATGGGATAAGCAATTATCAACTAGATAAACGGTCATTTAATTGGCTAAAATCAGCCAAAAGTTTGGTAAATTTTCCTTACATTATTGTTCAATGTTCAGGTAATATACATACATAAATTACCATTTAAATCTTACGGCATTTGGCTTATTATTATATTTCAAAAAGAAACCTTTCAGAATGATCAACAAGACAAAGTGGCGGCAAGTACACCTGATTGGACATAAAGATAACATGAAGCTAATATCAAAGATGCTTGTCCCGATATTTTATGTCCCAGCTATGCGGAACAGGAAATGACCCATGTCATGACAAAACCAACATAATGGGTTTGCGACCAGCATGGATCCAGAGCAGCCTGCACATCCGAGCAGTCTGATCAGGATCCATGCTGTTCGCTTACAAACCCTATTACAAGTAGAGAAACTGATAGCGAACAGCATGGATCCTGATCAGACTGCGCGCAAACCCATTATGTTGGTTTTGTCGTGAAGCGGCTCAAATATTTACTTAAGATATTAATAATTTATGAAGAATTGTATAAAGCTCTTTCTGCCATGCAAAATGAGTTTCTGCGGATTAAAACATTTGGATTGTGCATGCCATTGTAAGTAGCATAAGAAATTTCCCTGCTGACCATCCCCATTTTTCTCAATAATTACTATTATAATTGATTTTATTCATGCAAATTATTTCATTTCCTGAAGAAAAAAAAGACTGATTAGAAACCTATAAATATTGTAATATAGAAGATATGTAAGGGAAAAAACAAGACTTTACATTTACATCCACACATCAACAAAATCAACTAATCAAAGTTTGACACATAGAAGTTCTACTGTACATGTATTTTAATTTTTATTTGAAAATTAAAGAATAAAATGCATTATCTTTAATTCAAATGTGTAGTGCTCATGGATCTTGGTACAAGATAGGTTGAGTAGTGATTATTATGTTTCTTCACCTTGACAACTCTTTTCACATCGGTGGTGCTTTTGATAATGTACATATACAACTTGGACTGAACATGTACATGTAACTATAATTATTATCTTTGAATTTATAGCAAAGGAAAAATTACTGTGCACAGGAAAATCAGCATTTTTTTATATTGTTAACTGTTGTTTTTTTACATTTTAAATTTTATTTTATTTTCTCTCAACATTATGACTAATTGAAAGCAATTTGACAAATAAGTTACTAAACAAAAAATTATTACATCTTTTACTTTCTAGAAGACAATCAATAAAGCTAATAGACATGCATGACGGTTCGATTAATATTGTGTACGAACATTCGTACTTAAACGAAAAAAGTTATCAATTTTAATGTGTCGTGGGTGTTAATTAATTGCTTCGCGTCAGCCAATTATGTCTCTACCTTACTAAACAACAATTGTGATTCAGAGGCCATTTTGTACCTTTTTAAATGTTTTAACCATTAATTTCTGCAAAGGTCTATTTTGGCCATGAATTTTCAAGTAAGTACTATATCCGGATCCGCATGTAAATAACAAACCAAAGATAAAAAAACTACAAAAAGACAAGATTAAAAAAAGTTCTTCTGGTTATTTAGCAAATTATCCTGAATTTAAATCTGTGTTCCTCTTGTATCGATAAAAAGCTTGAATCAAAAGAAGGTTACAAATGCACAAACATATTTTCTTAAGTAATAGGCTTGAGGTTTCCCGATATGTAACTCGGCAAAAGACCTATGAGTTACTTTTTGACATTTTCAGAGATTTATAAAATCGGGATCTCATAAATCAATGTGATATTTGGTAAAATGTTAAAAAATCATTTTAAGTAAGCAGGCTATGATCAGATATCATCGGAGTCTTTCTGCCAGATACATTAAATTTTGTTAAGTAATAGGAGTATGAGTTGCTTCCCTTAGACAAGAAATATTTATTGAAATAATTGATGGTATTCGCTAATAGCGAAAAACAAAAATACTTGTTAGATGACGGGAACCAGAATAAAAACAAAATCTCTAAAGAATGTCCAAAAACAACAATATTTATCATGGAACCTTCATTGAGACATAATGCCATTCGATGGAAATCGATGTATGGTTCCCAATTAAAAGAATGCGTGTGACTTAAACGAGAAAACAATGATCGGAACTAAATAAAATGGAATTTTGAAAAGGGGTCTGAGGTTATGAAGCCTGCATATAACAGATTAGCTGCCAATAGACAGATTTAAAAAGCAACAATGTATACAAATTGGGATAATACCAATGTGTTCATTTTTTTCATTTATTGTAAACTCTGGTTGAAAAGGTCAAATATATGGAAATAAAAACACCACAAACATGCATGTACACACAACAATAATGTCGAGCTGAACGATCTTCAAGAAGCCCAAATACTGTTTATCAATTTCCTAATAATGTCGAATACCTTGCAAGGGTGTAGATACGATGTGGCTAAGAGGATAAAAGACGAAAAGATTTAAAATCGGAAGGGAGGTCTAGAAAACTAGGGTCATACATGATTATTTATTTCTATTCTAAACTGTTCTGGGCTTGGAAGTATGGCAACTGAGAGGGTTAGGGGCTTAAATAGTAAACAGTTATGAATTAGAAAGAAAGATTATCTGTAGTAATCTGAGATAGCTGTAAATAATTTATACCTCAGGGGATGGCTTCGGCGTGATTTAGGGTGTGTGTGTGGGGGGGGGGGGAGGGAGGGAGAATGATGGTTATTATTCGGAGGGAACAGCAACCATACCATTTTGACTCTTGTAGAAAAGGAATAACCTAGCATCTATAATGTATATATCTTAGTTATGCGGGTAATTATATACACATGTACAATTCAAACTATCTTTTTTTCGAACCGATTAAGGTCATTTTGGAGGGTGATCTATTGGTTTGCAGATGTCAGTACACTGTATAATGCGTGTCGTTTGTAAACAGGAAAACCTTGGAATTGATGATGTTTTGTGTGAGATCTTCTACTTTAACGAAAATCAAGAGAGGTTTTAAAACTGAGCCTTTGTGGACACCTGAAAATACTTGGATTGTTCAAGAGCTGCTACCATTAAGAAAAACAATTTTACTGATTGCAATCTGTTATCAAGAAAGTCATTGACTAACCGCAAAGTTTGACTTCTGATTTCGTGTATTTTTTTACAGTACCTTATCATAGCTTACATTTCTATCTCTCTTTCTTTTACTCTTGTCTTTAACTTCTTTCTGAATGTACTTTATGAGAACATAATTGTTGCAATTAGGTATTGATAATTATTCTTTAAACCTGTTTATATCGTTTAATTATACCAATTTATATAAGTAATTTATTTGTGACACATAACGTTTTTTTTAAATGAAAATACTAAATATATAAATCAAATAATCGCAAAACACAGCAACACCTACTTACTGCTGTTTTAAAAACTTATATAAACATTTTTTTATTAGTTTGTGTAATAATTTGCAAAACATGCATTCAGCCTTTTATTAAAAACAAATTTCAAAAATCTGTGATATAAGTCAGTTTTTACAAAAAACCCAAATAACTGTAGCAAACATTTATAAGCAACGCCCACATCAGAAAAAATTGCTCTTTTATTCCTATGGCTAAAATAGGAAGGTATGCACCTGCTTCTGTATTAAATATTCATAAACTTATTTGATAAACAAATGTTATTATTGTCATGGATATTACGTCAATAAACGTTCATTAAGTAAATGAAACAAAAAAATAGAATTTTGAAACTTTAATTGCTTATTTAAAGTGCAATATTTAGAGTAATGAACCATTTCCTGTTGCTATAAATTTTCGTTTTGTTATAACACAATACTTTCTAACGTCTACCATACAGCATTATTTAGAATAATATGTTTATGACTAAAAGTAAATTGACGAAATCATTGGAATGCGTTGAGCCTACTTTCGATAAATTTATCATGAAAGGGACCTCATTGAGTTCTTTTGATATGGCGTTACTGGAAATAGTTTTACGTGATAAATGTTCCATTTGATTTAGGTCTAGACCAATATCTTGTGTGGACAACTTCAGATCATCCGGCCACTCGTTTTTCTAGAATAAGTACTCAAAAGGTGAAAAGTGACCTAAAACTCAGATCGGACAAAATTACACAAAAATACTATTTTCTGTTTATTTCTGGGTATATTTCTTACTTATCTTTTGCACATTTTTCTGTTTTTAAGTGCCCCAGCTGATCTATGTAAGAACTTCAAGTTTGATGTTTTAGGCTCTTCGTCCTCCGTGGAGTTCCTTTAATTAATACAAACACTTGTAGCCCTCAATAGCATATAAGTTCATTTCAGAGTAATTCTATCGGTCCTCTTATAAAACAAGCATGTTGTACCAAGTATATGTTTACACCCTCAGCTTGCATTTTTAGTTATGAAGATTTTGATAAGTTTATTGCCCTATATAAATGGTTGTTTTTATGTATAACATGGTATAAATAACATACATTGCAAATTACTGTTATATTCCGCCATACAATCTGTGAAGAATCTTTATAACGAATTTATAATACAGTAAACATTCTTTATTTGGGAAAGAATAGAATTTCTTCATATAGTGTTTATAGTTTATATAAAAAAGATGTTCACGTCTCTCTGTCATTGTAAAACATTTACTAGTAACTCTAAAAACCCTATTTGTATGTGCATTAATAAGGTGGTATTTTTGTTATTTATATACATGTTACTTAAGACTTTTGTGTTACCTTTATATAAATGGTTTGAATTATTGCAAGAAAAAGTAAAGACGTAGAAAAAATAAGAAAGAAGAAAAAAATAAAGACAGGACAAGACCTCATATTTATTACACCTGATTGGTTGTTGACCAAACACGGAAATTCTTATTAAATTTTCTTTAGATTTGCTGATGAAAAAAAAATTCTCGCAAAACTTTCATCAAAATCCAATATTAACAAAAAATCATAATGAAAAGTAATTTTTATAAATGAAATGAATCATAATGAGTTTTTCTAACCTTTCCTGTCGTTTTCAATTTCATGTTATATATAGAGCAAAACTACTTATAAAGTAATTTGTTTCACTTATTTATTTGTCACCAACATTATGCTATCCTTGTGACTGAGTGGTTGCCTTTACGGGTTGAAAAAAAAAATCAGAATTGCACACACCATTAAAAAAACAAGAATAAAGATCAAAGGCAACGTTCACAGGACGCAGCCCCCGACACACCTAAATAGGGCACCAAGAAGGCACCAAACCAAATCCCTGCGTGATCGCATGAGGCGATTAAATGCTTAAATCTTTGAATCTTGAATTTTGAATCTTGGTTCGAATTTTTTAAGTCTATGCATCTCTTAGGTCCAGCAGGTGAGGTGGCTTTGACCCCTGGTGTTGCTTAAAGTATGTGGCATCCGAGGTTAGCAAAATCATCTTTAGTGTGTCAACGCCATATGACCTAAACTGTGTTGGTGCAACGTAAAAACAAATTAAACCAAACCAAACAAACCAACAGTATGCAGGGGTTTTCCACAACTTTTATAAGATGACGTCATTTGTTTTAATTGTAATAAAACCATTTAGAATTTTTGTTCATCACTAATATAATCTTGCAGAACATTGATATAATTTTTTCAAAGTTCGTTTGCATATCATTTGTTTATTTGCGTATTTACTAACAAATTATATGTGGAAAAACTATACGTACAGCTTGGAAACAATTGCCCAGAAACCTTTTTTTACAAACATATATACTGCTTTTCTTGTAGATCATGTGATATGTAAACAAAGATGTTGCACATTCACTAGGACTCAATTTATTATTATAAGAGAAAATTCGAGAAAATGAAACAATAAGACACCTGTAAATTTAAAAGGGATGCTACTATTGTACATTGTATTGCTAACAAATTAAAATACTAAAAATCAAAGATAAGGCAAAGGTAATTGAAACATCTCCTATCGTTCATTTATGCCCAGGAGTATTATAAGAAATATATGTATAACATTTGAGAAATAACACAATAAAACGACACATATTAATACAAAATGAATGTTACTTTTTTACATTGTTTCGGTAACAAATTCAAAATATAACACATATTTTATGTCATTCATTTATGCCCCAGGTGTATCGTTAGCAAATTTTAGTTAGTAAAGCACGCAATGAACAAATAATAAATAATACATTATTGCTCACCGAGGAGTTTAGTTGCACATTGTCTAGATAATTCTGCCACAAATACACGATTATTATCAATCATTTACGGTGTAAATATGACAGTCAACGTCTTTCCATATATTATACATGTATATCAATTTTTAAAGTGTAAATGTAACTAATACCAAAAATCTTGGTAAAAATGTTGTATAAGTTTAAATGTAACGCAAAAAATCAAGAGTCGTTGGTCCATGTATCAATTACGCTGTTAAAAGATTCTGAAAATATAAAGCTATTTTGTAATATATTAAAAAAGGTATGTAAATATAATTCCGTAGACACGCAGATTATGTCTGAAGTGTTGTGAAAATGAAGGCTGTAAACTGTCATATTTTTACAGTTATCCCCAAAAGAACATGTGCTAAAGATGACCTTTGAGAAAAATCGTATATAAATAGTAGTTTGAATGAAAGTATTATACATAATTAACATTCTTGTCAAAGATAATAAAAAAGTTAAAGTAGTTAGATGTAGTTTTGTTATATTCATTTATCCAAACAATTAGTGATAACAAGGCAATTATACTCTTGAATTATGCGTATATGTTACCTTAATACGTCTTCTTTCTAATAATAATAATTGTATAGCATATATCTAAGGCCCGTAAAAGAATTACACAAAAGATATATGAGCCGCGCTATGACAAAACCAACATAGTGCGTTTGCGACCAGCATGGATCCAGACCAGGCTGAGCATTTGCGCAGTCTGAACAGTGTCCATGCTGTTCGCTAACAAACCCTATTACAAGTAGAGAAACTGATAGCGCTGATCAGACTGCGCAGATGCGCAGGCTGGTCTGAATCCATGATGGTCGCAAACGCACTGTGCTGTTTTGTCATGGCGTGGCTCACATGATCTTTTTTATGCTAACAAGTGAGATACTTGAGTTTTATTTCGAATGAATATTTGCAAATCTGTCTGAAATGGCAGAAGAACATGTTATTAGTGTTTTTACATGAGAGCCTGCCATATATATTGTCTTGCTTGAGATAGAATTTCAATATCAATTAATTGACTTCAGACCACTTGCCCCTCGCCCCTGTGCTTCGAATCATGTGAGGAAGTTGTCCAGCTAGCTTACAAAATGCCGGTGGTTCTACGCAGGTTCCCGTTCGTGTCTAAAGGTCTTTCGCACAACCAGTAAAGCTGAAAATTCGCCATATAACATCTTCTGTGATGGTGCCATGTACGGCATAACCCTACCACCCTTACCCACAAAACAACAACAACAGCAACAACAACAACAAATATATACAAATATACAAATATCTTTATTTCTCTAAGGTCAAGAAATTGACAACATGAGGCAAATAAATATTAACAAAGTTTCGAGCCTCAATAAAATACATACAAAAATATAAGCATACATAATACATGTAAAGGGAGAGTACCTTGGGTACTTTTAACACACAAAACACGTGCATGTAATAAATTTACACGTGTAATACGCATTTAATTTTTTATTATATGAATTTTTCAACTATATCCTTAATTAACATACATATGTTCTTATATGCAAAAGTGCTGTGGTTGTTTTTATTCGTAATTGTATCAAAATAATAAATGTTTCGTCTTATTCCCTGCGGTCTGGAGACCGCAGGGTATTGGTACGCGTTTTACTTTTGAGGCATGGAGGAGCACGTGACCTGTTTTCGGTACATGGAGGAGCATGTGATCTGTAAACCGTACATGATTGGTTATTTGACATTTTCGAAAACCTAGCTAAATACCGTTTGCCGGTACGTTACGGATTTACCTGTAGGGAATTACTCCGAATTACACCTAATTAAGAACAAAAAACTATTACGTGATATTTCTAATTTTCTATAATTATTTTACCGTTTAAGGTGGAAAAACTTGAAATATGTGTTTGAAAATTATCAATGTTTCTTTAATATCTATCTCATATTTTACAAACAATAAATTGTTTATACTGAAGTTCTACAAAATAAAAATATTTGTAGTGGCATCTGCCATAATAAATAGAGATATTTTCTGCGTAAACATGGGTTGTGTACTTTATTTATTTTTTGCTTGGAATTATTCATAAAATGGTAGGCTTATTTAATCATTTTCTTAGAAAGAAATAATTGTATTATGTTCGACCTTCTCCGGTCTTCAACGGTCACCAGTTTCCAAAGACCATCTTCTATATTAATCGTTTATTCAATTGTCAACTGTATTCCTGATACAAACGTTTATTTACCCCCCCCCCCCAAATAATGTTGAAAATAGTTAAATGAAATATCTTTATATCATTAAAATGTTCACCGCAGGAAACCATTTTACTTGTATAATAATTGGACCGTAGGTATTTTTTTCTTTGGTGAACAAAATATTTACATTCTACAAGGTAGTGAAATTCATCTCCAACTAAAGAATTATATAATTTACATTTTCTCATATTAAGTTCTACCCCATGCCATCATCCAGTTTCTACTGGCAATCTATAGATTCTTGTCCTAAATTTTATCAAATATCTAAGTAAATTAGGATGTGTGTTTTTGATATACTTTTCAATTTAAATAACTTGTAATTTTTACACTTTCCGGAAGTTTCTAAATTTGAATACCAGTTGTTAAGAAACAGATCTATTAGCTTTTGTTTTACAGTTGCGGTCAACCATTTTTGATTTTAAAAAATATGTGTGTCCCAAATATTGTTCATGTATATCTCTAATACACGCTATCCACTTAAAATTATTGCTTTGCTGTGTATGTAAAATATTACTACTATAAAGAGCAAAATAACACATTGTTTATGTTAGTTTAAACGTCTTTTGGACATATCAGCCAAATACAAAGCAAAATACAAACAAATCCATACACCGAATGACCGTCAAATAATATATTCACAAGTGCTCTATAACAAGTTATTATTTTCAATTTTCACACGAAAGAATAGCGCCATCTAATTACATGTAATATTTAAAAAAAATATTTGCTATGGGTGGATTTTTTTAGATTGGAACTGCTATCAGTGCGAAAGTAAAAGATTAGCTTTGTTCCGATGTAGCTGAAGATTTAGCAATAATAAACTCATTAAAAATACATAACACACAGTTGAACAAACAATATTCTTGTTTAAAAAAGTAGGCAATGACATGTTAAAATTTATTTATATACTTCGGTTTAAAGATATTCGTCTTGGTCTGACAGAATTTGCAAACACTGTAATTTAAGAACTATTGAAAACGATAATCATTTTCATTTGGTTTGTCAAAAACACTCAGAACTGAAAAATAAATGTCTTGAACGCATTGCATAGCAAGTTTATCCAAAATAAGACCTTCACAGACACGATTTTATTAATATTTGATTGCTACAGTCCATAAATACATATCTCTTGCAGATTGGGTTTAACTTTTGATACAAGAACGTAGAAATTTTAAATTTGTGATACGAAGCTTTTATTAAAAAGTCACAAACAATATGACATGTAATAAACGAGTTTTATTCTGCTTCACAGAGTTATGCTAAATTAAAGTAACATGTCTCAGAAATTTAATAAAACGTTTCAGAAAAAGAACTAATATGTTATATTTTTAAATGACAAACATTTGAATTCCAAACGTTGTCAAAAGTCTTTCATAGAAAGAAGTAAAGAAGTAATTTCGGTCAAGATTAATTTGCGGTGTTTAAGATTAATTTGCGATATCTTTCTTATTATGATTTATTCTATCACTTTGTACAAAACATACCCTGTTTCAGAATATTTAAATTAAAACATTAAAAACAATTCTATTATGCATCATATGGATGCAGGTGCAAAGAAATAGTTTATGGCAATGGCAAAATATTGACCAAAAGCATTTGATTGTTAATTGTATGATATTTTTCCAGTATTTTCACTCATGTACGTGATATGGATAATTAGGTTATAATAAAAAAATCATACTGGTAATTTTTACCGTATAAATTTCCAAAATCTATAATTGCAAACATTTCTAATTGAAAAAAAACTCTTGTGGTACAAATATAATGTCAATCCAGCTGTTTACAAGGCCTGTTTATACACAACAGTAATAGTTAAATTTCAATTAGATTATAGTTAAATTCAATCACAAATCAGCCAAATAAGACTTAGTTTACTCGTTTCATATGAGGTCCAGTCTGGGTTACACCGTTATTCCCCACAATGATCATTTTATGATCTGATATATGTATGCTTGTTGCACTATTAACTTAACTTAACTAAACTAAACTAAACTAAACTAAACTAAACTAAACTAAACTAAACTAAACTAAACTAAACTAAACTAAACTAAACTAAACTATATAACTATGTAACTAAATAAATAAATAAATTCAGATGGCAAATGAAGATATTTTCAAACGATTAAAGAAAACTCATCAGTATGAAACACCCGTTTTTATTAACTTAAAGTTCCTTTGTTCCTTTAATTAACTTGCATTATTATGTTAGATTATTATGGTGTTCTTTAAATCCGAATGTAATATTCTTATATTATTGTAACAAGGCGGTTTTAAGCTTTTATTTTATTGTTAGAAAAACAATTCTGTATTGCTCCGAACTAAGTATATCAATAACTTTGTCAGAAAAGTGCATCATATCACTGTTAACAGCGTCCCAGGAGCTATTTATAGCACGACAGTGACGTTCGTTTCTAAAAATAGATGACCCGGAAACGAATAATTATTGTCCTCTGAACTAATTCATATACAGAGATAGGACCGGTAGATAAAATAAAGGTATCGAGGAGTTTCCTTATTGTTTATGTTTTTCAAATTGCATTCTCTACATTAATATTTTTGATGAAACGAGTTATCTAAAAAACAATACATTTAACCTTTATAAATGCTGAAGGCCGCCGCTTTAATGGCAATGAAACAATTCAAGACACATCATTTCTTGATAACAGTGTTCATATTCAGATATTCGTTTGATCTAAGAAGAAGTTGTTTATTTGAAAAATTATTTTGAATGCAAGTTTTGAATCTTTTATTTGCGTCTGCCTCAGCATTCCAACCATCTCTTAAAAGCAATTAATGTTTCGTTAAACACTTTGAATATATAAGATAGGAATATGCAAGATTATCAGGTTAACCTAAAAAGCTTTAATCTCTTCCCACTCTTTCGCTATCTTATTTCATTCCAAACGTGGTCAAAGTATCTATTTCTGTCATATAATCAACGTTTGTCTAGCCTAAAGGATTAATTCAACCGTTAGCAGAGTACTTGATTTCTAATATACCTGAATTATCTTCTTCTTGCTAATACTCAAAGCGTTAGTGATAATGGTTTGTGCATTAACTAAATGAAAAAATATAGATTCTATCTAAGTGCAGCATTTAATACCAATGACTATCATATGATACAGCTCTTATGTATGAGTTGGAATTCTTTAAAAGCCATGCTCTACTTTACCAGACGTATCTATTATTTCTTAAACAATGATATATATCACATATTTAAAAAACAATCACATCGTAGTGAGTGCACATTTATTTTGTCGAAAAAACAAAACAAAACAAACAAACAAAAACAAAAGCAAAAAACGCTACATCAGCAAAGAATCCTTAAAAATGGCATTTTTGAATGACACATTTATAAAACAAATGCTGTGTTCTATCCAATATAACATTTAAATCAGCTTTTTTCAGAAATAGGTTTTAATATATCCGTAGACAAAAATGTCTTATTTTCACCATAAGGCATTACATTTTATCAAGATAAACCGAGGGAGTTTCATACAACCTTTTTGTTTTTTTTGTCCTTTGTCAGTTAATATATTAAAAATATATTTACTCCAGTAATTCTGCGAAAAAATGTAATTATGTAATATAATAGACTTTTATTCCAGACAATCAGATTACTGTAACTTTTACTAGATGACCTGTTAAGTAATGTAACAATTGTGTTGCCTCAAGACTATAAAAGGATATGAAAATAAAGTAAAAGCCCAATCGTCAAAACAATTAACTGGTAGAGTTCTTAAATGGATTTATTTCAATATGGACTAAACAATTTATCATTATTAGGGGAACAAAATAATACTTTCTTCAAGCTAATAATTTGATCATTAGTGCAAATTGTCACGGGCATTAGCCTAACCTTTGTTAAGTGCAGTAGTAGACAAGATTATATATTTTGATACGATTAACGTTGACGTATAAACTGTACTTTTGTTAAAGACAATTAACCCAATAAACAGTTTTTACATAAGGACTGAAATTACATTTTCGAGATGGGTGTACTTTTGGATGTCAGTCTGTGCAAAATGCTTGAGTGCAAAATTTCAGATCGTTTACTAAAACATTTCAAATATGCAAAATGCGTTTATTCAAGGCTTTTAACTTAATACGATCAATGAATCAGAAACCATTTTGTAACACTTACCTGTTCCTGACCGTGATTATTACACGTAAAAAGCAGTCGCAATATAAATTTGATAACCATTTTGTTTAGTATCCTTTATTCTAATATGTTTAACTTATCTATTTATCCTCAAGCGTTCTCGTTTACGCCAACAGTGTTTTTTTCTTCAAAAAAATGTAAGCACGCTTTAATAAAATCATGTCATGGTTTTCGAAGAATAAATCCATAAAATTTTATTATTTCTGTGCGTCACAAATATATCTACATTGTACCTATATTATTTGTTATGCGTTAGTTGTAATAACTTTGCAAGATTTCAAGATATGGGCCGTAAAAGTTGATCCAAATACTGACCCTGATCGAAATTCTAATCTTTATTTTGATCTAAGAGCCTCAAAGTGTGATTATTATTGTTTTAAATGTTTTCACAATAAATGATTTATCAATTTCTACAAAAAATATCTAAATAAATTATCTATTTCCATTTTAACATGCTAATAAAATGAGAATTGAAACAAATATGTTGAACTACTTTGGACAACTTTCGCTTCGCTGGGCATCAAGCAAAAACACGAAAATATATCAATATGACCATTTTGTCGTTCTGCGAAGCACCAGGCGAAAACACAAAAACACGACAAAGTGGTTATTTTGTCGTATTTTCTTCTTTTCGTCTGATCCCACATGATACAGTCTAAGAGGAATCAAATGATTAAGATGTGTAAAAGCTTATTTCCCTTATGTTATGTGCAGTAAATCAATTTTCTTCATCTCTTACAATATCGTACCATAAATTAATTCTCCATCCGAACAACATAAATAACATATTTAATTCGATAAGCTATGTCTTTACAATATAAGGATACATTTTAAACATTGAATGCAATAACGTCTCGTTTTTGTCATAAAATTTTTAAGTCGTAATAGAAAGGTGATAATATAAGAATTAATTGTTCAGATGTTTAATTAAAATGTTGACATATTTTCTTTTCTTTGGGTATTACTTGGAAAACAAGCTTATAACATTAAAAAAATATTATTTTGAATTGATCGAATCGATACACAAAAATATTCATGAAATTATGACAATTGTACGGATAATTTGGTTGGTAAATTTTAACATAATCACGATGTGAACAAGGGCAAATACATTCATTATAAATAGCAGGTGTTAAATGTCGTTTAACAACAGCTGAACAAAGTCGTACTTCATCTTAGTGTTCCTACATTTTATATTCCTTGGGATCATTTATTCCAGTACTTTTAGTAAATTGATTTCTAATAATGAGATTAGTAGATACAAATAAGAATTTCACAACCTATTTGTTAACAAAAGAGCACATGTCAATGTTTGTGGTTAATTCTATTGTTATTCAAAGTAAGGATGTATCAAATTGCTTTTGTTATTTTACTTCTTAGGACTGTGATACAAACTTCTTGTCTTTGCTTGTAAGTTTCTGTTTTATGTTCTTTTTAGTTTCTGTATTGTTTAAGCAAACTACAAAAGTTTTTGGCTGTAAAACCTAAGACCTAAGACAACTTAAAACAGATATTATCTAGAACATATATCAGGCCGAAGAAAATGATATACAATAATTGCTATCACAGAAGTTAATTTTCTCTATAATTATTTATAACTTTTAATAAAAATCTTGATCAGTGAATTATTATTTATCTTGGTATAAATTTTATAAATAATCATTTTCAAGAATTGAACATAAATTCTTTGTTTTTGTTTTTATTTAGAACTTTATTCTGTTGGGACATAATACTATCAAACGATTATAGATCCATTGTACAGCGCGACGTGAAATGTATAATTTGTTTTAACCTTCGAGTTTTCTTTAATTTCGAAATTGTTTTCTCCAAGATGAATTAGCTTCCCTGTAAAAGTCAAGCACGGCAGACAATTAGACTCATATTTCTCCAGAGACCATTTGATATATGATATCATAAGATTTGTACCAACGTAGAATATGAATAATAAGTCTTTCTAGTTTTTGTTATGCTACGCATTAATTTGTTTCAGTTATTTCTGTTCGAAATGAATAAGCTATTTGTCAACATTGTGACTTTAACGGGTTACCACAACGAAACATTACGTTTTTAACATGCAGAGGTTTAAACTCCTTAATCATTATTAACTATAAAATTACAACTAAAAACAAATTTTGGTAACATGTACTATTATAACTGTTATTGGGTAACATGCACTATGACATGATAGACATTTTAATCGAATAGAACAAAAGTATTTGATGTGCGCATCCAGACAGTAACATATTATTCAATTTCAACAAAGCAAAGAATACTATCTGTGGGCACACAATAACATTTTTTCAGATTAATGTATAGGGTAACGGCAAGTGTCTTTCTGTCAGTCTAATAAGCGACTAGAGGATAGGTTAAACACAATACACTATAGTCCAAAAGCTAGATTATAGACTTCAGTACAATTAGAAATAACAATAATGCTCAAGTTTAAATGATGACTAAAATAATTCAGAAAATTACAACAACTTGCACACTTTTTGAAAGATAAGTAACTTTAATATGTAACAAATATCAAAATGCAGTTAAAATTCCCATCGTATTTAAATATTTTAGTTCCGTTTGCGGGAGTATTTAGGTAATGAAATTTAAGGTCTCTGTAGTGAGAAAATTTGGACAAAGAATGATCCTTCGGAAGCATTAACCACAACAGAATTATATGGAAATAGCAGACTCGGTTTGATCGAGTCAGTAAACGTGGTATAATCCACTAGGACCGGCTTGAGTCTTACTCAATTCGTTACATTTAAAAGAGTTGGAATAAATAATCCCGACTTTGTCTAATTTCAGAGTTATTTACTTAGTTGTTTAGTTTAAAATCAATGAATCTTAAATGTGTAAAGTGCATTAAATGTTTAGAAAATGTTTATTCTTAAAATACATTGCAATCTACTCGTAGGTTTTTTATATATTCGTTTTCTTCAATCAATCAACAAAGCATTATTATGATTTCCGTGTTTGCTAAGCAACCAATCAGAAACGCAAAAAAGGAATTGTTTCCTTATTAGGTCATGTTTTTCCACTAAGCTGTTTAATTTCCCTCTTCCTTGAATATTAATCTAATTTATAGAAGATAGCTTCAAGATTTCAAGATTTTATTCCAAATACATGTGGGTATTATACCCATGAGTACACAGCATACAATACAAACATACATACATACATACAGAAACATAAGGTCATTAAACATATATAACATATATTCAACATTTACTGTATATTTGAGACATAAGTTTGGTTTAATATGAACAGAATAATCATATTACAGCAAGATTTAAATAAAGCACAAGTTTTGCATAATGATATCAATTAAGTAACATTACATTTACCTTTCTAGCTACTATAATTTACGAATATTCAACATTTGTTCTTAATTCAAACATTTTAAAGATAAACATTGATAGTTTTCTTATAACATTTTCATTTTGAGATGTTAACAATTCAATAAATTTTGTTATATTTGGTTTTTTCCAATACTATTTATCTATGAGCTGTTTTCTCAAAAGATTGTACTGTGGACATTCTAATAATACATCAAATTCATCTTCTAGTTTTAAGCAAATATTACTTTTTCTTTCATTATAAGGAATTGCTTCAGGTCTATGCCATCTACCAGTTTCTACTTTTAATCTATGCGAAGAAGTCCTGAAACGTGATAAAGATTTCCTAAATTTTTCAATATTAACCATTGACAGATATGATTTAAAAGCAAAATCACAAAATAATACATAACTTCTTGCTCTTGATGAATCTCTTAAAGTTGCATACCAATTTTGTATAAATGTATCTGTTAATCTTTGTTTAACAACTGCTAAAAATAAATTTATATCACCAACGCCCTGATTAATCCATACTTCATAATCAATAGATAATCTATACACTGTTGTTAGTTTTTTTATTAAATTTCAGGCGGGTTTTATATATTATTATTATATTAGCAATAGAAAAACACATACTGAGAAAGAATGTCTTGCATAACGACAATATTAAATTAAATTTTCTAGACCTAGAAATTTGTTTTCTTTAAAGAAGCTTATAACTTATTGTTCAGTCTTATTTGATTCTCTAGACCAAAAACATATAAAAAGAAGTGATAAAAAGAAGAGAATAACTTATTATTTAGACATTTTTGATTCGTCAAGTTCTTTCAAGAAATAACCTTTGCCAAAAGATTTAATATTTACAAACGAGCAACTTAAATATTCTATGTTTCTACGTTTTTTATTTTTCAAATACATAATACTTTTCCAAGAAAATCAACGACAAACATTGATTTAAAAGATGAAATGTCAGATTTAAAAATGTGAGACACGTTCCGACCTCTGGGTTTCTCCGAACTACCTCAACACAGGTGTGTGCAATTATCATGATCAAAGGAAGTAAATGATTAAAGAAAACTTAATTTGATCTATAAGTATTGTATGAAAACCTGACAGCCTGTTCCAAGAATTCACCTTTTAACCTCTAATCCAATAGTAAAAACACATATCCTGTCAAAGATAAAATTTGATTAAATGATTTTGTAAATTGTTCTTGAAAAAATGATAAACGAATACGTCAAAATAGAGAAAAACAGAAACGATTAAAGAATGCCCAAACACGACAAAATTGAAAATGTTGCAAGCTCGGTTTGATAAGCATTTTCGTGAATGGTATTGGAATCAGCAAATTACTGTCCACGCCCCTGGCACCAGCTTAAGCAGAATTCAATATTTAAACACGTAAGTGGTGAAATTTTGGATTTAGGATCATATCTTTATTTAGAAAATGTGGGAAAAACAAATTGAAAAGAGAACAAAAGCCGCGACGCCCTCCCAAAATACTTTTGTTTAAAAGTTTTTGTTTCCATATTCTAAGATCATGCAGAGTTTAAATTTAAAAAAAAATTGAAAAGGGGTCATCCCTCGGAAGCAATAAATAACATTATTATATGAACTTTTCTTTTATCTTACTATATAAAACAATTTTTATTTTACCGCGTATGTCTATATGAAAACTGCAGCAAACGTGCAATTGAATACTATTTTTTATGAAAATAGTTAGAGAAATCAACACTATCTTTTTATGTTGATGTCTATATAAACGAGCGATTGAAGTTTGTTATGTTTGGGCATTGCAATAACGGGAAATATGTGTTGCTAAATATTTAAAAATATATCATCAAAAATCCTTAAGAAACATGTTTTACAAAAACATAAATGTTAATCGCATGTTATCCCAAAAATTTGTGACCATAACCTTTCAAGATTATCTTTGCCTTTCTTATGAAACTGTTTACAAATTTATCAAAAATATTTATCACTTTACATTTACCCAGATGAATTATATATAAGTCTAAACAGTCTTAAATTATAGCTTCATATTTTTACCGAAAATGTTATAATTCCTCTGGCAGTCTAGCTGCATTATTATGCCTTTTAGCTACAATAAACATTATGTTAATGTCAATCACTGACATTTGTTGTGTGGCAGGTGTTGTCCTTCCCAATGTAATCTGCAATATCAAGTTGTAATTTCAAATGTAAAAACCGGCCGTGATAGTAATAATTATCTTTGTATAATGGAACCTTGTATAAAACCATCTCTCAAAATGGTTTGTTTTCCAAGAAATGCAAATCCTACAACGCATACTAGTATATTACGCAAATCGTATGAAACAAGATTAACACATTTAGTTGATGGTTTATTGCACTTCGGATATGTACTGAAATTAATTATTCATAATAATGTTCATGAATCGGCTGTTTATAGCATGATTTTTACTGTCATCAATTCCAAAATGCAGATTACTAAGAACGCCAACAATGGAAGGCGACGTTCACTGAACTCAGCCTCAAGGTCATATGTCAACCTGACATGCTCCTTCCAGGCACACCTTAGTAGAACGTTCGAGGTTCCGTAACCTTAAAATACTGGTACCTATATAATTGTAAAATACACAGCCTTGTAAAACAGAAAAGTAAAACTAAAACTGATTGCAATTTAGAAAGGATTGGATAATATTGAAATTGACTTAAGAGCAATTATTATAAGACAAAAAGGAATAAACACATTGCGTTGAATATCGTACTGTGTCCACTAGTTTCAAACAATGTTTCAAAATTAAGAGAAAAACAAGACAAGGATATCCCTCCCTCTTCAAAACAAGGAAAAAATATGGAAATACTTGACATATGTTAAAGACATGACGAGCCGTTTGTTTGCACAATTTGGTAATTTTAATACAAAACATACGTGTTCACTCCCTGATACAAAAAGAACATCAGATTTATAATCCAGGGTTCTCATGTTCGTTGGTCGCGATGATTGTTTTTTCTTTGCAATTGATCTCGGACATTTGGTCTAATGGCCATCTGTCTCAATTTGTAGTCGGTCCTTGAGGAGAAATTTGTAACTAATGGTTAGTTATTCAAGAAAACCTGTTAGAGGACAGGCCGCTGAGATTCGACTAGAAATGTGTAAAAAAATATCATATAGACCAAGCAAACAAAATATACCTGACATCAAACCAAGTGCAAAACATAATTAGTCATGGCTATTTGTTTCCTGTCATACATATCAAAGTGTACCTTTTATATTCTAATACATGTCATTCAAATAAATTAATATATCTTGTTTAGATACGCCTCCATTATTAATTAATGCCTTTGATCAAGGCCTACAAATACATCTGAAACAAATGAAAGAGTGACATTTAAATACAAGAAAAGATTTATTTGGAATTTTTAATTTTAATTTCTTCTAATAAAGTCTTATATTTTGTTTGAAGTGTGCAATTTATGCGTTATACAGGGATGGTATGAAGAATATTAGGTTAGATTAAATAGTTTCTAAACAAAAGCTGTCAGAGGTTACAGTACGCTCGACAAAGTCTCCATTAAGTGAGTTCAGCATTTATAAGTAGAGTGCACTCTCTCCTTTTGATAGCTCTTGTTGAACTATTTGATCTAGTAGACGCTTGGATGAGGCCAGCTCTCTATAAATTGGTAAAGTCAATGTAAAAGGGTAGAAATATCAGATTTACACATTAACAATGATAAATGCTTTGAATTTCATACTTGGCATGAAAACGTAAAAACATCAACGTGTCTGTATTATGAGGATGCATGCCGTTTATGTTTTTTTTACAAAAAGCAACAATACGAATATCAAATTTCGTTTATCAAGGCAAATGTAATCAATTCATGGTAGATTGAAAAAAAAGAACACAACATCGTTTTAAATCTATAATATGATATATATAATTTATGATAGTATATATTTTAGACATTTTTGTACCTTTATAGTCGAAACTATGCATATACTTTTGAATTTTAATTTTGAATGTGATTATAAAGTACTCAAATAACATTTTCAAAATTGCAGTTGTCAGTTTAATATTTTTATATTCAGTTTGATAAACATGTGTAATAATGTTATACAAAATGTATACAAAGAAGGCATTACTTGCCATGGCAACAATAGTACTATAAAATAGTAACCTACAGGAATCCCTATAGAACTGAAACGGAATATGAAAAAATTGGTTGCAAGTTCAGTGTTTATTTATTTAAGAACTTTAAGATAGAATATTATCTTTTAATGGCTTATATGTAATAAAAACATGATCTTTATTTTCTTGGTCAAGTTTAAGTTCAAAGCAGTTGAACTCGTTTCATTTTTTGGGTCATTTTGCAACAGGAAGGAATACGACTGTTCTAAACAAATGGAGTTAGGTCATAATATATGATTTTGCGGACAAATTATTGATCCTGTAAGACGGTAATTGCTTTAAAAATCACGAAGAAAGCATTTCACGTCCTATCATGTCATAAAACCTCACCCGTGCCATCTGATTGCTGTATGTCCTGTCTGTCGCTATTCAGTCACTAGTTGAAAATGCAGCGTTTACAGCTTTTTGAAATATATTTACTAAAACTAGCTTCAGGTAAGATATGATGTGAACTTATTGTATACAGAACAGTTTATCATTTATAGACGGCTGTCTTTACGCCCAGCTACAGATTCTCAATCAATTTAGCCTTAATTTCTGAACCATTGTCAATTGCGACTTGCCTTACAATAAATGAAACATTTGCGTATTTGTAAGAATTATTGTAATTATAAAATGCAATAATTTAATAATTTGGTTTATCAGTAGATTGAAAGTAATCGCTTCATTATAAATCAAGATGTGCGCATGCAATTAAAGGTTTTTTCATGATTCATTTAGAAAAGCACTTTTGCATTGCGGTTTTACTTTATTACACATTCGATAATTAAAACCGCAATTTTAATTTCGTTTTGTTATTGTTATGTAATAAGTAGATATAAACTTATTTCTTTCTTTAATGCACTATGATTATGAAGATTAATTCGTAAACGCGTTCATAGTTTACACTGGTAAGGTTTTATAATAAAAAAAAGCGTCAAATAATTGTTTGCACAGATAAGTTTTTATTATTTCAAATATATAGTTAGCCACAACACGTGGTACGTGTTCAATAAGATTTAGTACGATTTTTATAGCACAATAATGTTTAACATTTGTTGCTAAACAGTGTATTGGATTTATTTTCATTTTCTTTCAATTGGTTTGTGCTGCTTTCTAATACTTTCTTTGGATTAATAAAGCCCAACTTGAACTCGCAGCTTATAAAAAAACAACAAACAGAACAGCTTGAGCATTGTACTATATTTAAGTGCATTATTGATGAAGATGGACCGTACTTATGAAGAACATCTTTATTTTAATAAAACAAATTAGAGAAAACACCATGTCTATTGAGTTCGTTTATGAGAAAATGTTTAATATTTGACATACACGCAAAATTAAATAAAAAAACTAAGTAAAACCCGTCTAAATAATTGCTTAAGTCTGCAATGAACGATTTTTGATTCAATATTTAATAGAACCTCTATCAGAAACTGCTACAAAATAAAACATGTAACAGAGGGACACCGCCGACCTTCGTACATAGGGGCAACATGGGAAGTTATTCTGTCAGTCGCCGCCTCTTTCTTTTTATAACGAGCTATTCCCCCTTCTCCATAGACAACATACACATCAATCAATCAATCAATATCTTACGTAATAATACATTTCCGAGGGTTTTGCGCATTAGTAAATCTTTTTTTCTCACACGTGCAATGTAATGCAAAATGTCTCCAACAAAATTTAATATTGAATACGATGCATTCCATTATGCTATTCCATGAATGAAAAGTAGTGCTTAAACGAGCATTGCTTATATACCTGAACTTGCCGTGTTTTGGTATGAATTTAAAAATGCAAATGCACGCAATGTATCAGATGAATCAAAGAAATTAAACGACCACACCAAAATACTGACCTTGACTACAATAAATACAACCGCTGACATATGCGTTATGAATTTCTATTTTGTATTGAGCGTTGTGTTTTGAGTTTTGTATGCCAGAATGAGCGCATGGCAGGAATTGTCCATATGCATTTGCATCGAATGTTTCAAACCTGATATGTTCATAAGGATACTGACTAGAAGTTAACTTGTCTTAACACTAGTGTAAGAAGGAGAGTTATCATTTTCACTAGTGAAAATAGAAGAGTTATCATTTGCATTAGTGTAAATAGGAGAGTTATCACTTAGGAGAGTTATCAGTTACACTAGTGTTAATAGGAGAGTTATCATTTATACTAGTGTAAGTAGGATAGTTATCATTTACATGTTAAAAAACGTTATTTAAAAAAAAACAACCTAAGTATATGTTGAAAAACATTTATGCTTGTCATTTGTTTGATCTATTCATTCAATCACAATACAATCACAATTAATGAAATGCCCAAGTTTTTCCTTTTCATCGTTATCGGGGTTATACCTATTTTTCATGTTTTTGTTTGCTCCTCTACACGACTGTTAACTCACTTACTTCCGTTATAACTGCTTGCAAAATCATAGCTTGTACGTTTGTTTTTTAATTTTACTCTTACTTTGAATATTTTTATAACTTCTTTCTAATGAAACTTTGTTTTGTGTGTTGTGGTAAGAATATGTTTCATTTTCATTAAATTTTAATTTTTGAATAATTACTGATACTTTTATGTTTAGTTTAAGTATAAGTTGTTTAAAATTATCAGTTTAAAAGAGTAAACAAAATCCCACGGTTACTTGGCTATTCAAATAACAGAATTAATTTTATTCAAGGAACGCCACTTAGATTAAAAAAACCTGTAAATAAAATTTGAATTTATGTATGCTTTATGAAAAATTGAAAAGCATTGACAGCCATAACTCGAAGAATAAGTAAAACAACCCAGCGTTCTTGAGCAAGTTTCCAAGTTTTCCATTTTCCTAGCTCCTTTTCTGAATGTTTTCACATCTGTCAACACTTATTTTTTGTCTGTTACAATCCTCAAATAAGTTTTCTTTCTTTTAAAAATGTGTACATGTATGACTAACAAATCCAAATTATATCCCTCTGAATCTTACACAATTATTTTCCTCCCATGAAATACACAACTTTAAAAAATGGCTGCCGCTTACAATTTACAAAGCCAGGTCTAATATAAATTCGCAGTAAGTAACAGAAATATGGATGGATGGTTGGACTTTTTCTCCTACAAGAATTGTTTGTTTTTATTATTAAAACAAGCGATCATTCATATTTTTTTTAATAAAATGAATAAATATCACCGTCATTTAATGTTGATTGGCGGACTTATTTTTCAGCTCAAGACTTCTTGTTTTTAATGAGAAATTCCGACTAAATGGGGCTCTCAATGGGGGAAACAGTTTTAATATTAACGTTAAAATTATGGAAATTTCGTTTTAACTTGTTTTTAAGCATAAAATAAAAAGAAAATTTGTCTGTTTGTTGTGTAAGATGTAATTTTATTTCATCTCGTGAACTTTAAAAACAGTATTCTCACTCGTGGCTACGCCACTCGTGAGAATACTGTTTTTAAAGCCCACTTGATGAAATAAAATTTCATCTTACACACAAACAAACAAATATCCTCTATTTAATTAAATTTGTTTTAAATTGGATAAACTGACAGAGGGATTGTTTTGCACCATGTGACGGAATAAATCATCATGAAAACAGGTACCGCAAATTAATCTTATCTCAAAATATTTCCCTGATATTAGTTATTGCAAAGCAGGCCTTTTTAGCAACTTTGAATATTGATAAAATCCTGGGAAGGGCTTAATCTAATGTTGCAAATACTTGTAACGTGTTACCAACTCATTTTGTTATGTTTTATAACTATTGATTAAATGTTGGTAATTACTTGCTTAATGAAATGATTAAGTCATATTTCTATAATTGTAAAATAAACATATTTCTTAAACACAAAACGTATTGGAACTTCATTTGGTCAGCGTTTGTTTCCATATCATTTTTTTAATTTGCGAATTCACTGACAAATCAATCTTTGATATCGAAAAGTGGAGAAAGAGATTCGAAATATATAATAATATGGCACACTTAATTTTAGTTAAATGGCATGTCATAGTTTTCATTATTTGGCACACAAATTCAAATACTAAAATAAAAAATCAGGCAAAGGTAATTGAAACATATTTCCTGTCATTCATTTGTGCCCCAGGTGTATCATAGCAAGTTTTATTCAGTGAAGAACACAATGAACAAATGACAAATACTACATTATTGTTCCTCAAGGAGTTTAGTTGCACATTGTCTTGATAATTGTACCACAAATACACGATTATTGTCAATCATTTATGATGTTAATATGACAACGTCTTTACATATATTATATATCAATTTTAATAGTATAAATGTAACGTAAATACCAAAAATCAATAGTCTTGGTAACAATGACTATTGTTGTATATGTAAACATTTTGAAAATTTGAAACTATTTCGTAGTCAAAACCTATGGAAATGCTATTTCATAGCAGTTAAAAAGCGTCGAAGTGAACCATCATATGTAAAGTTTGTTTCAGATCATCGGAGGAATATATGCTTAAGAATGACCTTTGAGAAAACTAAACTATATTGTACAAGGCTTTGCATCTGTGTACAGGTCCAGTAGAATCCGGATTCATCTAAACAAAGCATAATGATATCTTTATTTTACACCACCCTTTTTGACATTTACACAGAACTTTGTTGCTTCAGTTACAATAAGGATTTTATATGGATTTTTGGATTCTCAAAAAAGAAAAAGAGGCTAGATAGAGTATGATATGTATTTTATATAATTTGTGTGGACTCTGAAAAAAGAAAACGAGGTTCCGTCAAACTTGTTGAAAGGAGACGCCGAACATGTCCTTTATAGACATGTGGTCTTCATTTGAAGGTTATTTTGTTCTGTATATTCAATGGAGGATTGTTTTAGAGTGACGTTTTTACACATTGTGATTTTAATTTAAAGTTGGTAACTAGCACTGGTTTGACTGTTAATTGGGTACGATATGGATTTAATATAAACATTTTGGATTCTGGAAATGGAAACGAGGCTAAATTAATAAGATTGGCTCCAATAAATAATTTCTTCTTGAATATCACATGGTGCAATCACTGACAGTTTTCATTGGTGATATTTATAAGGTGTGATTCAAAAGTTGTCATTACATAGCCACATACAATTTGACATGTTATAATCATGTTTTATAAACCTTCCCAACAATATGTTTAATTAAAGTTATATTCAAGAATTTAACAAAAGGTTTGCGAAAAATAAAAAAGCTGTTATTTTCGGAATGACAGACAATTCAAATTTTAAACATTGCCTTACCTTGCAATTATTTATATAAGTGAACTATTTTACTATTGTGACTTAAAGTTAATTTGCGGTAACCTTTTCATTATGATTTATTCCATCACTTTGTCCAAACCATTCCCTGTAACACAACATTCAATTGAAATCGAATTTAATTAAATAAGCTTTTTTATTATGTACTTTGTGTATCATATTAATATAGATGCAAAAAAGGTTTTGGCAAAAATACTCGTAAAGCAAAAAAAAGAAAATAAAAAAAATATGTTTGTTAATTTCAATGGTGTTTATTTATTCATATTAGCACACTTGTGATGGGTAAAGGTTTTTATTTTATACTTATGTGTGTGTATTACATATAAATTGAATATATCTAATTATACCACAATAAAAATGGCCAAAATATAATTTGTTTTTGTCTTGTGAATTTCAATATTTTTTTTGATTGGCAATACCACTCGCGTAAAACAGTGCTCGAAGTTCACCATGGGACATATATTATAAAGTCTCAGGTTCTCTCGATGAAATGAACCACGAATAGAGATATCTTATATTGCAACAAGTATCACGCTAATGTTAAGTGTCCAATAATTTGAAACCCTTTACACGGCTAAATAATAGAAGAACAGTAAACTAATCTTATTTCTGCAGAACATCTTAAATCTAAACAAATCTAAACTTCCATCTTTACACCTGGCCGAAACCATTCATTGTTTTGGGGGATGGAAAGTTCAACATAACTAAGGGCCGATCAGGGGACTTCGCAATTATGGTGGATTGATCTTGGTTTTGGCTAGATAGATACTATTGTTGCCAGCAGGCTAACAGTTAGTTCTTTTTGTTTCCCTGTACAAGTTTTCTAACATTTGGATGGAGACGTACCCCATGCAACATCCTACGGGGTTTATGTTTCTCAGTTAATTAGATTCGCTAGAGCTTGTAACAACGTAAAAGATTTCAACGAGCGGAATATTTTTATTACCAGCAAGCTTCTAAAACAGGGCTACCGCTATCATAAATTACGGAAATATTTTACTAAATTTTACAATCGTAACTTTGATTTAATTTCTAAATTCAATAGTGATTTAAAAACTCTTCTGCGACAAGGGATTAGCCAGCCTGGTTTTTATGGCGATGTGGTTTACAAACTTCGTAAGATTTTGGGTCATGGTAATTTTTCTGCTGTTTTTACTAAAATTATTAAACGTTTTATTAAAAGAGGTTATGACCCTACTATTTTAAGACATACTGCATGTTTAGTGTTCAACCCTTTTACAGTTGGACACTACGCTTTCCTCTTTTGATTGCATCTGACGGACCTAGTGGGAGACTCTATGATGGATAGTTCGTAAAGCCCTTTGGGACTGAATTGTCTTAATGTTCGTCTTCTGCCTTGCTTCGTCGGGCCCTTGTAGGTGATTTTCTTGTTGCTCTGTCTTCCTTTAGGACATTGAGTACTTTTGTTATGGTCATTGGGTTTACTTTTATATGTTTCTACATGATCATTTTAGTGTTTTACTTATTTAACCTTATGTAACCATGACAACTGTTAGAATTTCACTTGGATGGGATTCATTTTATTTACACTGTCTTGTTTATAGGAACATGGTGGGGCTAAGAGCGAGGTTTGGTGCACCATTAACCGGTTTAAACTCCCCAGCAGTCATTATTATGCTGCTGACCGTTCCAAGGCGGCGCCCCACTGTGTTCCTCAGATGTATGTCTATGTTGTTTCATACTGTTTTGGTGACACTTTTGCTTGTGTCCCTTGTTGTTTTCTCGTCTACGGTAAGTATTTTCCCCATTGCCTCTAGTTTTTATTTCTTTGATTAACCCCCCCCCCTTCCCCCGGTCTCCTGTCCCCTTCCCCTTTGTGGGCCTATTATTATTTTCTTTGAATTCCTAATCAGTTACAAATTATTTATCATTTAATGATTCACGTGTCGTTGCCCTGTCCTTTTTATGTTTGGGGTCCGCCTGGGCTCCTTGCCATTGGTTCTTGTTGCTGGGTCATATGGGGGTTGCGTTCATTGAACGCCGCCTTTCCTTGTTGATCTTGTTTTTCATATTTCACCCAATTCAGATAATATTTATTTAACATTTTCTAAAGATGTAAGAAATGCCATCAGTATTTAAAACTTGTTTTCATTTACTCGAAGTTTCTTTGGTCCCTAAATTGACTTTAATTATCATATAAGATTCATAAGAAGTCCTTTTACGTTGTTTTATTCAAATAATATACATTTTTATTTTATGCTTTTCAGTGGATTACTGATTTATCCGTGAAATTATATTTGATAATTTCACAGTAAAAATTATCAAAATATAATTTCACACTTTTCAGTGACGAAACTATTTTCTTTAGATTTTCACCATGTGGTTCCTCAATTTTATTTTTGCTGACAATTTTGACAATGTCAGGCTGTGCAGAGAAAATAAAAGATCAAATTGATAAGTAACTTAAATTTCAAAAGTAATTAAAATAAGAAAACTTACTTCTATTCATTCAAATTACAAATTACCAAATATTGCCTCTTATTTTTTTTCCATTTTTTACAGTCTGAAAAACACATTCATTCCACATGCAAAACTGCTCTTGATGACATTTGGACATATTTAAGTATCCTACGAACAATAACTGCCGTATGATTTATGAAAACTTAAAAAGCAATGACAGATATCAGCCCAAATAATAAGTAAACAACATAGCGTTCGTTAGCCTTCTAAGTTTTCCAATTTCTTTTTACACTTCTACCAACACTGTTACAATCCTCAAATAAGTTTTCTTTCTTTTAAAAAGGTGGATGACTAATAAATCCAAATGATTTCCTTCTGAATCAAACACATTTTTTCCTCCTGTGAAATACACAACTTTTCAAAATGGCGGCCGCTTACATTAAACAAAGCCAGGTATAATATAAATTCGCAGTAAGTAACAGAAATATGTATGGATGGTTGGACTTTTTCTACTACTAGAATTGTTTTTTTTATTGTTAAAACTAGTGATCATTCATTTTTTTTAATAAGATGAATAATATCACCGCTATTTAACGTTGATTGTCGAACTTATTTTTCAGCCCAAGACTTCTTGCATTTAATGAGAAATTCGACTAAATGAGGCTCCCTCACTCGTGAGAATACTGTTTTTAAAGCCCATTCGATGAAATAAAATTTAATCTTACACACAAACAAACAAATATCCTCTATATAATTCTAAACATATTACATTGCTACTTCATACCAATGGTATTAGTCATGATTGACATGTCTTTATTAATGTAATATCTAATTTTCATGTTCACAAATAAGTCTTTATTTACTTGGCAAATGTCTGGAAATAAATGGCATGGGAATATTTAACAGATTAATCTCAAGTTAAAGCTCCTTAATCTATGGCTTCTCCGTCATATTGCTTAATGTGGTCAAAGTATCTATTTATGTCATACAATCAACGTTTGTCTACCCAACAGGATCTGGGAAATCGCTGAGAGAATACTTGATTTCTAATATACCTTAATTTTCTTCTTCAAGCTTATACGCAGGGCATTAGTAATAATGTTCAGGGCATTATGTAGTGACAAAAATAGATACTATTTACGTAAGGTATTAAATGTTGATAAATATGATGACCCAGCTCTGATGTATCTACTACACTTATGTTAAATTCCAGGTCCAGATTTGGCTTTATTTAACCCAACTTATTTTATATATCTATTTATTTATATATTTTACATATTTTAAAGCAGCATGCCTCCAGATTTATGCTAATTGTTGTGAAAATTTTATTTTGAAAATGTATGTAGAAAGAAAAAATTGTCAGCTAACCATAAAAAGTAATTTACACATTGCAAATAACAATCGTATAGAAGTGACTGTCGAAAAATTACTGTTATTATTTTTATTAGAAGAAAATCTTAGTAAATGGTATTTGCATTCAACAGAAAAGATGTGTGTTTAACTAAAAAATCGACTATCGAGTTATTTCTTTCAAATATATAGATAATATGCAAAATAGTCTTAAATATCCTGTAACACATTCTTTTTAGTTTTATATCATAAATATGATGCTTAAATTAAGATATTAAGATTGATAAATTTCGTATGTTCCAAAAAGCATTATTTATATAAAGATATTACCAAATTTAACATTTCATGTAAATATAGGGAGGTAATAAAAATTTATTCTCTATTAAGTCTAAGTCAAATTTATCAACAAGAAATGAATGCATATATTTTAATGATTACATATATTGTGTACAAACATTTGCAGTACATATTTTACATATTCTTCGATGTTTGAAAATTGTTTTATAAGGATAATTATGTTCATATATATAATTTCACTTAAGTTTCAATTGGAATATAACCTCAATTACAACATACAGAATCTTTTAAACATAAGAAGGTCAAAGCTGAAAAAAAATTACCAAAGAGCGACGAAATCGCCAATCAGAAAGTCAACCAATGGCGTGCCCTAAAAACTATTCAGTTATTTGTAAATATATTAGAAAACTTTTTTTTTTAAACTCTGGTATTCCTACGAGAAAATGTTATTTTGTAATATAACAGACTTACATTCCAGAAAATCAGATTACTAGAAGTTTTACGAGATGTATGGTTAAGTAATATATCTATTGTTTTGCCACGAGGTTATGATAAGGAAATAAGATCCCGAGAATCTTTTCGTAGCAGGCAAAAACAAAAATTAAAAAAAAACAAAAACAACAAGAAAACAAAACACACACACTTAAATAGACAAGTCCATATTTCAATATGTATTTTATTATTTATTATTGCTTAGGCAAATATTAAAATACGTTCTCATTAAAATGTGACTAGTGCAGATCTTGAACAAACAGCACGAGTACGCCGATTGTGCTTGGTTTCTCGCCACCAACAAATGCATTCCACCAAACAATAAATTGAAACCATTATATGTTGATAAGAAAATAGCAAAATTGAAAATGTTTTTCAAAGTAATGCCATATCATTAATCAAAATGTACTTATGTATTATACTTAAATTTAGTAACGTAGCCTTTCATTATTTCTCATTTTAATGGTTAGTTTGTTTTAGTAATGATTACATGGATGCCTTTGATAACAGATTATAGTGGATGATTTGAGAAGTCCTACAAAGATTACTCATTAATTATGATTGGACAGCTATAATTACAGACAAAGATTCAGAGAACATAAGGAATTATATATAATTAAATATTCCCAACAATACCTTATCCAGATAATATAATTGTCATGGAAATGAATGGTATGCTTATTTCATTAAACATGGTAATTTTCATGACAGTATTACCGCTTTTGTATTGTTTGATAATCCATCATAAGCTTTTCGTTATTTTTTTTCTCTTTACTATCGTTTTATGGTACTTTCTACATAAGCGATACAGCTTATCAAGAATCATGTTTTATAATTCATCATATGATTTATTCAATAACATTTTGTTTTATGGTACTTTCTACATAAGCGATACAACTTATGAAGAATCATCTTTGATAATGCATCATATATTTTTATCCGGTAACATTTCTTCTTTCTCTTAACTGTTGATGCGACTTGTCTTTCTATTTACGTACATTGTATTTGTAACAATATTTAAATAATCTACTACACAAAGTTTTCACCTCCAACGTTTCGAGGTGTTAAACCCCTCATTATCAAGGAGTTTCTGTTCATTTTTATTTAATTCCTAGAAACGTTGCAGGTGAAAACTTTGTGCAGTAGATAATTATAATGAATTGTTTCCAGAATAAATACTGCAATAATTTGATCATTAATTTGAGGGCATTAAATTGTGACAAATTGGATAGGTGCAGCATTTAACAAAGTTATATTATTAGATACCATAAACTTTTACGTGTTAATTTTTACTTTTTTTAAAACAAATAAATGCATTCCGTGAATAACGCTATCTACAGTGTAATTGTTTTTACCCTATGCTTTTATTCAGATAATAACTGCTAAATTCAGCCTAATTTCTATGTTTGTTGTTGTTTTTGTTGTAAGAGGTTAGAACATAACATAGTTTACACTATATTTTCGTGGGTCTACTTTTTTACAAGGTTATCTGACGTATTTCATATCAATTAAAGACATTTATATTTCAATTTAATGTAAAGGTTTAAACTAATTAAAATGATAATGTTAAATTCCCAGTAAAGCGACTTTGAAAGGAATTGTTTGTTATTATTAACAATTATATCAAATACCCTCTTAAACTGATAATTTTCAAGAATTAATGTTAAACACACAATAAAAATATTTTATATAGTTCTATTAAATGTAATATTTAAACAAATGTTTACATAAACACACAAAATAAGTTTTCACGTTTTCATAAGAATAACAATAAATGAAACAATGAGGCTTCCTAAAAACCTTTTCGTTTAAGTAATATTTAGCAATAATAAACTCATTAAAAATAAACACACAATAAAAATATTTTATATAGTTCTATTAAATGTAATATTTAAACAAATGTTTACATAAACACACAAAATAAGTTTTCACGTTTTCATAAGAATAACAATAAATGAAACAATGAGGCTTCCTAAAAACCTTTTCGTTTAAGTAAGATTTAGCAATAATAAACTCATTAAAATACAATCATGCACACACAGTTGAACAAACAATATTCTTTTTTTCAAAAGTCAGCAATGCAATGTTTAAATATATTCATAAACTTCGGTTTAAAGATATTCGTTTTGGTCTGACAGAATTTGCAAACATTGTAATTTAAGAATTATTGAAAACGATTATCATTTTCATTTGGTTTGAACCAAACACTTATAATTGAGAAATAAATGTCTTGAACGCATAGCATAGCAAGTTTATCAACAAAAAGAAAGACCTTCGCAGACACGATTTTATTAATATTTTATTGCTACAGTCCATAAATACACATCTCTTGCAGAGATTCAGTTTCACTTTTGATACAAGAACGGAATAATTTTAAATATGTGATATGTAGCTTTTATTAAAAGTCACAAACAATTTGACATGTACTAAACGAGTTTTATTCTGCTTCCCAAAATTATGCTAAATTAAAGTAACATGTCTCAGAAATTTAATAAAACGTTTAAGAAAAAGAAGTAATATGTTATTTTTAAAATGACAAACATTTAAATTTCAAACGTTGCCAAAAGTCATGCTTAGCAAGAAGTAATTTCAGTCAAGATTACTTTGCTTGTGTTTAATTAAGATTAATTTGCGATATCTTTTTCAATTATGATTTATTCTATCACTTTGTACAAAACATACCCTGTTTCAGAATATTTAATTAAAAGCAAATTTTATTAAAAAATTTCTATAATGCATCATATTGATGCAGGTGCAAAGAAATAGTTTATGGCAATGGCGAAACATAGCAAAAAAACATTTGCTTGTTGATTGTTGACACATTCCCAGTATTTACACTCATGAAAATTGTACGTGGTATATATTTGTATATAGATAATAAGGCTATAATAAAAAATCTGTTCACAAGACCTGTTTATACACAACAGTAATAGATAAATTTTAATTAAATTGTTGTTAAATTCCAATCACAAATCAGACAAAAAAAAAAAGACTTAGTTTACTCGTTTCATATGAGGTGCCGTCTGGGTTACACCGTTTATACCCCACAGTCAACATTTTATGATCTAATATCAGTATGCTTTTGGCACTATGTTGTGATATCTTAACTAAACTAAACTAAACTAAACTAATTAACAAATAAATAAATAAATACAATTTTTACACTCTCTGACAGATAGCGAATCAAAAGATTTAAGAAAAATAAACAGTATTAAATACCTATTTTCATTTACTTAAAGTTTCTTTGTGTCCCTAAATTAACTTGCAATATTGTGTTAGATTATTATGATGTTGTTTAAATCTGAAGATAATATATATTCTGATATCATTGTAACTAAAAGCGGCCTTTCGCTTTTATTTTATTGTTGGAAAACAATTCTGTATTGCTTTAATTTAAGTATATCAATAACTTTGTCGGAAAAGTGCATCATATCACTGTTAACAGCGTCCCAGGAGCTATTTATAGCACGACAGTGACGTTCGTTTCTAAAAATAGATGACCCGGAAACGAATAATTATTGTCCTCTGAACTAATTTATATACAGAGATAGGACCGGTAGATAAATTAAAGGTATCGAGGAGTTTCCTTATTGTTTATGTTTTTCAAATTTCATTCTCTACATTAATATTTTTGATGAAACGAGTTATCTAAAAAACAATACATTTAACCTTTATAAATGCTGAAGGCCGCCGCTTAAATGGCAATGAAACAATTCAAGACACATCATTTCTTGATAACAGTGTTCATATTCAGATATTCATTCCTTCTAAGAAGCAGTTGTTTATTTGAAAAATTATTTTGAATGCAAGTTTTGAATCTTTTATTTGCGTCTGCCTCAGCATTCCAACCATCTCTTAAAAGCAATAAATGTTTCGTTAAACACTTTGAATATATAAGATAGGAATATGCAAGATTATCAGGTTAACCTAAAAAGGCTTAAATCTCTTCCCACTCTTTCGCTATCTTATTTCATTCCAAAACGTGGTCAAAGTATCTATTTCTGTCATATAATCAACGTTTGTCTAGCCTAAAGGATTAATTCAACCGTTAGCAGAGTACTTGATTTCTAGTATACCTGAATTATCTTCTTCTAGCTAATACTCAAAGCGTTAGTGATAATGGTTTGTGCATTAACTAAATGAAAAATATAGATTCTATCTAAGTGCAGCATTTAATACCAATGAATATCATATGATACAGCTCTGCTGTGTGAGTTGCACTTCTTTAAAAGCCATGCTCTACTTTACCAGACGTATCTATTATTTCTTAAACAATGATATATATATCATATATTAAAAACAATCACATCGTAGTAAGTGCACATTTATTTTGTCGAAAAAAACAACAACAAAAAAACAAACAAACAAACAAAACAACAACAAAAGAATCCTTAAAAATGGCATTTTTGAATGACACATTTATAAAACAAATGCTGTGTTCTATCCAATAGAACATTTAAATCAGCTTTTTTTCAGAAATAGGTTTTAATATATCCGTAGCCAAAAATGTCTTATTTTCACCACAAGGCATTAAATTTTATCAAGATAAGCCGAGGGAGTTTCATAGAACCTTTTCGTTTTTTTGTCTTTTGTCAGTTAATATATTAAAAATATATTTACTCCAGGTATTCTGCGAAAAATGTAATTATGTAATATAAAAGACTTTTGTTCCAGACAATCAGATTACTGTAACTTTTACTTGATGACCTGTTAAGTAATGTATCAATTGTGTTGCCTCAAGACTATAAAAGGATATGAAAATAAAGTAAAAGCCCAATCGTCAAAACAATTACCTGGTAGAGTTCTTAAATGGGTTTATTTCAATATGGACTAAACAATTTATCATTATTAGGGGAACAAAATACATACTTTCTTGAAGCTAATAATTTGATCATTAGTGCAAATTGTCACGGGCATTAAACTAATCTTTGTTAAGTGCAGTAGTAGACAAGATTATATAATTTGATACGATTAATGTTGACGTGTAAACTGTACTTTTGTTAAAGACAATTAACCCAATGAACAGTTTTTTTTACATGGGGACTGAAATTATATTTTCGAGATGTGTTTACTATTGGATGTCAGTCTGTGCAAAATATCAGATCGTTTACTTATGCGTTAATTAAAGGCTTTTAACTCAATAAGATCAATGCACCGCACAGAAATTTGATCTAAAATAATTTTATTTAATTCTGTATAAATTATTTTTCTATTTTTTGTCTTTTGCTTTAAAGTGCCCCTGAAATTGTTTGTAATATTTTCAAATTCAAAGGATTTTCGTTTTATTTTTTTGACCTCCGAGAATAACACTTCACGTTAATGTACATTTTCTCATCTGATAAAAACCCGAGTGTGAATTTAAAGCACGAGTCCGAAGCATAATTATATAGTATAAGTGTAATTCGGTAATTTTGTTTTTACTAACCAGAAACCATTTTGTAACACTTGCCTGTTCCTGACTGTGATTATTACACGTTTTATAAGCATTCGCAATATAAATTTGATAAGTAAACTATTTATTGTTTCTAATAATGTTCTTAAGTATCTCTTATTCTAAAATGTTTAACTTATCTATTTATCATCGAGCGTTCTCGTTCACTTCAACTTTTGTTGCCAAAAACGTAAGCACGCTTTAATAAAATCATGTCATGGTTTTCGATGTTATAAAGCCATAACATTGTATGTATTTCTGTGCATCACAAATATGACTACATTGTACTTGCATTATTTGCCAACGATTGTGTGCACCTTAGCTGTTTTAGTGAATTTATCAATAATTCAATGCGTTACTTGTAATAACTTTGCAAGATATCAAGATATGAGCCGTAAAAGTTGATCCAAATACTGATCCTGATCGTTAATCTAGTCCTTATTTTGATCTAACAGCCTAAAAAGTGTGATTATTATTGTTTTAAATGTTTCCACAATAAACGATTTATAATTTTCTACTTAAAAAATCTAATTATCTATTTCCATTCTAACATGCTAAAACATGAGAATTGATACAAATATGTTGAACTACATTGAACTACTTTCGCTTCGCTGGGCATCAGGCGAAAACACAAAAACATCAATATGACCATTTTGTCGTTCTTCGGAGTACCAGGCGAAAACACAAAACACGACAAAGCGGTTATTTCGTTATTTTCTTCTTTTCGACTGATCCCAAATGACACAGTCTAAGAAGAATCAAATGTATAAGATGTATATATTAAGCTTATTTCCCTTATGTTATATGCAGTAAATCAATTTTCTTCATACTTTACAATATCGTACCATAAATTTATTCTCCATCCGAACAACATAAATAACATATTTAATTCGATAAGCTATGTCTTTACAATAGAAGGATACATTTTAAACATTGAATGCAATAACGTTTCGTTTTTGTCATAATATTATATAAGTCGTAATAGACAGGTGAAACTAACTAAGAATAACTTGTTCAGATTTTTAAAAAAAATGTTGACATATTCTATTTGTTTTTGGTATTGCTTGGAAAACAAGTTTATAACATTTAAGAAAATATTGTTCTAAATTGATGGAATCTATTCACAAAAATACTCATGAAATTATGACAATTGTACGGATCATTTGATTGGTTAATTTTAAAAATAATCACGGTTTAAACAATGGTTAATCGTTCATATATAGCGTAGAATACATTCATTAGAAATAACAGGTGTTAAATGTCTTTTAGAAACAGCTGTACATAGTAGTACCTCATTTGTGTTGCTAAATCTTATGTTCCTTGGGATCATTTATTCCAGTACTTTTAGTAAATTGATTTCAAATTATGAAATTAGTAGATACAATAAGAATTTCAGAACCTATTTGTTAACAAAAGAAGACAGGTCAAATCTATTAAACTTCTTGTCTTTGCTTCTGTTTTATATTCTTTTTAGTTTCTGAATTGTTTTAGCAAACGGCAAAAAGTTTTGACTGTAAAACCTAAGACAACTTATACCAGATAAACGAAAATTGATATCATGATATATAAATATATATATTGTTGCTTTTTGTAAAAAACATAAGCGGCATGCATTCTCATAATAAAGACACGTTGATATGTTTACGTTTTCATACCAAGTATAAAATACAAAGCATTTATCATTGTAAAATGTTTAAATCTGACATTTCTACCCTTTTACATTGACTTTACCGATTTTTGGAGAGTTGTCCTCATCCAAGCGTCTACAGGATCAAATAGTTCATCAACAAGAGCTATCAAAAGGAGACAGTATACTCTACTTCACAAAAGGGGGACTTTGGCGAGCGCACTGTCTCCTCTGACAGCTCTTGTTGAGAAGCTATTTAATATAATGTAGAGTTATGCATACCATCCCTGTATAACGCATTAATTGCACACTGCACACTTCAAACAAAATATAAGACTTAATAAGAAGAAATTAAAATGTAAAATGCCAAATCAATCTTTGCTTATACTTAATTGTCACTCAGGTGTATTTGTACGCTTTGATCTAAGGTATTTATTAATTATGGAGGCGTACCCAAACCATCTATATTAACCTATTTGAATGATTTGTATTAGAATATAAAAGGTACAGTTTGATATGTATATCAGGAAACAAATGGCACTGACGAATTATGTTTCGCACATATTATCTCTTGGTTACCGCCTCTTTAACGTCAAGTATATTTTTATTTTGGATGCAAGGTTTATATGATGACACGTTTATGGTTCGGTCTTAGCGGCCTATTCTTTGAATAACCAACAATTAGTTAATGATTTTTTTCTCAAGGACCGGTTACAAACCAAATCAGCAGCGAGACACAAATGACCACAAAAGACACAACCAATGTCCGAGCTATTTGAATCAAAATAACAATAATCGCGACCAACGCTGCGAACCCTAGGTAACAAATAACATGCTCCTTTGAAATCAGGGAGTGACCGCGTATGTTTTGTAATAAAATTACCAAATTGTGCAAACAAAGCAGTCGTCATCTCTTTTAGCTGTGTCAAGTATTTCCATACTTTTTCCTTCTTTTTAAAGAGGGAGGAATATCCTTGCCTTTTTTCTCTTACTTTTGAAACTTTGTTTGAAACTATTGCACAAAGTACGATATTAAACGCAATGTGTTTATTCCTTTTTGTCTTATAATAATTGCTCTTAAGTCAATTTCAATATTTTTCCAATCCTTTCTAAATTGAAACTAGTTTTAGTTTTACTTTTCTGTTTTACAAAGCTGTGTATTTTACAATGTTATAGGTACCAGTATTTTAAGGTTACGGAACCTCGAAAGTTCTACTAAGGTGTGCCTGGAAGTAGTATCTCAGGTTGACATATGACCTTGAGGCTGTGACGTTCTTAGTACACTGCACTGCGGAATTAATGACAGTAAATGTCATGCTATAAACTGTCGATTCGTGAACATTATTCATGAATAATTAATTTCAGTGCATATCCGAAGTGCAATAAACCATCAACTAAAAGTGTTAAATCTTGTTTCTACGATTTTCGTAATACATTAGTATGCGTTGTAGAATTTGCATATCTTGGAAAACGAACCATTTTGAGAAATGCTTTTATACAAGGTTCCATGATACAAAAAAAATATTACTATCACAGCCGGTTTTTACCTTTGAATTTACAACTTTATATTGCAGATGACACTGGGAAGGACACCACCTGCCTCACATCAAATGTTTATTGTAGCTAAAAGACAAAATAATGCAGCTAGACTGCCTGAGGAATTATAACATTTTCGTAAAAAAATAGGAGCTTCAATTTATTACAGGACAGACCTTTATATGATTCATCTGCGTAAATGTAAAGCGGTGAATATTTTTGAAGAATTTTGTAAACAGTTTCAAGAGAAAGTGAAATATATTTTTGAAATGTTATGGTAACAAAGTAGTTAAGTGGGGAAACATGTATTTAAAATTTACATATTTGTTACACATGCATCTAAGAATCTGTAATGATATATCTTTTAATATTAAGAAACATATATTTCCCGTTATTGCAATGCCCAAACTTAGCAAACTACAATCACTCATTAACACATTAATATAAAAAAAAATTCATATTGACTTGTCTTACTAAGTTCTATCAAGAAATACTATTCTAAATGAATTTATTAAGAGATATTAATTACAGTTTTCATATAGACTTATAAGGTATGTTAAAAATCTGTTTCATAGAATTTAAAATATGAATTTCATATGAAATTGCGATTTCAATGCTTCCAAATGATCACACATTTTCCAGTTTTTTTATTTGAACTTTGCATTATCTTAGGGTATTATAACAGAAACATTTGAACAGAAGTAATTGGGGAGGTGGAGGGTGTCGCAGTTTCGTTGGGAAGATCTCTGTACATCGAATTTGATACTATTTTTTCCGCTTTTTTAAAAGTAATTCTCATGTCTGTTGTTGCCACATATAAAATGCAATGATAAAATTAAGTATTTTCTAATACTGTATTTCATTGTCATTATATGTGTACAAACAGGTTATCTTTGTCCAAAACAATCTAAATGTAATAACAACAAGCTTTAATATTAGTGTATTACTATTCTTAGCAACTGTTGAGCAAACTACTTAACCACATTTTATCAAATTATTTTATGCTATGGTATTAACCAACGTGATAAGGTTCCATGATAACTGCCTTCGGATGGTCCTAGATCCACAATTGCACCACTTACGTGTTAAATGTTGGATATAAATATTTCCAATTTTGTTGTTTTGGGCGTTCTTTAAGGATTCTGATTTTCTCTAGTTTGATGTATTGCTTATCAATTTTCCCAGAACAATTTACAAAATAATTTAATCATATTTAATCTTTGACAAGTAAGATGTCATTAAAAACCCTTCACCATAGTTTAAAATGTAACATTCCTTGCTGTTTCAAATGTAAAAGAGCATGCAAAACTAAAGCAGGATACATTGTATGTGCTTTTACTTTTTGGTTAAGTCAGGTTTTCTTGGAAAATATTGTCAGGTTCTGAAACAATAATCATAAATAAACTAAAGGTTCGTTAATCATTTATTTCCTTTGATCATGATGTTTGCACACACCTGTGTTGAGGCAATTCGGAGAAAATGTATTTTCAAATCAGACTATCCTATCCTATAATTTAATATAATTTATCAGACAGGGGGCATAGAAAGTAATTTTCAAATTCCGGTAACGTCAATGAAAAAGACAAATCAAACCAAGCCCTGCAACAGTTTCAATTTTATTGTTTTGGACGTTCTTTAGGGATTCTGTTTTTTATAAGTTTGATGTATTGTTTATCAATTTTCCCAAAACAATTTACAAAAACATTTATTCACTTTTAATTTTTGACAAATGTGATGTAATTAAAGTCCCCTAACTATTTTTATTTAAAATGTAACATAAATTCCTGTTTCAAATGTAAAATAGCAAGCAATACAAAAAATGGAAATATTATTTTTTACTGTTGGATTAAGAGTTTACTTGTGTATTCTTGGAAAAGATTATCAGGTTCTCATACAAAACTTGTAAATCAAATTAAGTTTCTATAATCGTTTACTTCCTTTGATCACGATAAGTGCACACACTTGTGTTGATACCGAGAGGTCGGAATGTGTCTTTCATTTTCAAATCAGAAATTTTATCTTTTACATTTTTCTTTGTCGTCGAATTTGGAATTGAATGATTAATTTGAAACATAAATAGCTTTAAACGTATAATCATTGAATATTTAAGATGTTCGTTTGTAAATATTAATTCATTTGGCAAAGTGCTACGGGATTTATTTACGAAAACAACTTGAAGAATCAAATAGGACTGAGCAATAAGTTATTTAACTTCTTTTTTCATGTAAAGAAAATAAAATATAACGGAACAATAAGTTATTTACTTCCTTTTTTATATTTTATAAAGATAGTTTATTTATTTCGAACATAAATAGATGAAACAAGTTAATGCGAAGCATAACAAAAACTAGAATGACTTATTACTCATATTCTACGTTGGTACAAATCTTATGATATAATATATCAAATGATCTCTGGAGAAATTTGAGTCAAATTGTCTGCCGTGCTTGACTTTTACACGGAAGCAAATTCATCTTGGAGAAAACAATTTGGAAATTGATGGAAAACTCAAAGGTTAAAACAAATAATACATTGTATGTCGTGCTGTTAAATGAATATAAAATACTCTGATAGCATTATGCCCCTTAGGATAAAGTTATGAAAAACAAAGAATTTATTTATCAATTCTTAAAAAGATCATTGACAAAATTTCAACCAAGATAAATACCGATTTTTTTAATGTAAATTTTTATGAACAATTATAAATAATTATAGAGTGAATTCACTTCTATAGTGGGAATAATAAGTACACCATTTCTTTCTGGTTGTATGTAATAAATAAATAATGGCAAGATGTAAGTCAATTTATGTTACATTGAAAATAAAAAAGAAGGCAACATCTTCTGAAATCTAAGATATGATATACATATCATAATAATGGTATATGATTTAGACATTTTCCTACGTTTATGCTCGAAACTATGAATATACGTTTTATGCTTTTTAATATGGTCATAAAATACTCATAGAGCAGTTGTCAAGTTAATATTTTAATATTCAGTTTGATAAATGTGCACAATAAAGTTATACAAAATCTATACAAAAGGCGACATAATAATAACATAATATTAGCAAAAATAGTACTTTTAAATAAAAAAAACAAACTTACCGGAATCCCCAAAGAACTGAAACGGAAAAATTTAAAAAGAAATGCAAGTTCGGTGTTATTTTATTTTAGCATTTCAAAATAGGATACTATCTTTAAATATCTCATAAATGGTAAAGACATTATCTTTATATTCTTAGCCAGATTTTAGTTAAAAGCATTTGAACTCGTTCATTTTTTGTGTCATTTTGCAACATGAATACGATTGTTCTAAACAAAAGGAGTGAGACAATGATCTAGAATTTTGCAGACAAGTTATTGGTCCTGTAAGACATTAATTGCTATAACAAGTCACGAAAATAAATATTTCACGTCCTATCATGTCATAAAACCTCGCCCGTGCCATCTGATCTCGGTCTGTCCTTTTCATTATTCAGTCAATTTTTGAAAATGAAGTGTTTACAGCTTTTTTTGAAACATGTTTACTAAAACTAGCTGCGGATAGATATCATGTGAACTAACTATGTAGAGAACTGTTTATCATTTATAGACGGTTGTCCCTACGCCCAGCTAAATATTAACAATACATTCAGCCATAATTTCTGAATGCGTCGTAAATTGCAGCTTACAATAAACGTAACGTTGGCTTTTTTCGTAAGTATAATTGTAATTATAAAAATGCAATGATTTAGTTTATCAGTAGATTGAAAGTAATCGCTTCATTATAAATCAAGATGTGCGCATACAATTAAAGGTTTTTAGTTAAGTTTATTTCATACTCACATTAGAAAAGCACCTTTGCTTTGCGGTTTTACTTTATTACACATTCGATTATTATAACCACAATTTCAATTACGTTTTGCAATTATTATGTAATAAGAAGACTTATCACACACCCGTGCCGATTTTGCGACTCCGTAAATATGGTATTGCACGGCCGTGCATATATTTTGACGTGACGTCATTAGCGTTAAACACACATAGTGTAAAGACGCGCTAAATGTTAGCGTTATACTACTGTAGGCGCGTCAATAAAAAAATGACACTTATTTCATTTTAAACGGTCTTTATTTTGGGTATGTGATAAAAAGAATATTAAATTCGTGTAAGTTAATTACTGAATTTATTGCACTCGTTGAATAAAATAATATTATGCTCGCCAGAGGCTCGCATAATATAATTTTATTCAACTCGTGCAATAAATTCAGTATTGAACTTACACTCATTCAATATCCTCTATTTAAGTAAGTAGTCAAGTAAGTGTATGCACAGATAATATTTTATTCATTCCAATATATAGTTAGCCACAACACGTGGTACGCGTTCAATAAGATTTAGTGCGATTTTTATAGCGCAATAAATAATGTTTAACATTTGTTGCTTAACAATGAATCATATTTATTTATTTGTTTTTCCAAATGGCTTTTGTTGCTGTCTATTTTTTTCCTCTGTATCAATAAAGCCCATAAACAAACAGAACAGCTTGAGCATTGAACTATATCTAAGTGCATTATTAATGAAGATGGAACATACTTATGTAGAATATTATTATGTTAATAAAAAGTATAGAGAAAACACCAAGTCTGAGAAAATGTTTAATATTTGATATACATGCAAAATATAAATGAATGAAATACTTAAGTACAGAAATCCTTCTTAATAACTGCTGAAGTCTGCACTGAAAGGTTTTTGATTCAATATTTAATAAACTTTCATCGGAAACTGCTACCAAATAGAATCATACAGCAGGGGGCACATATACCTTCATATTACCACCGAATACATGGGGGGGGGGGCATAGGAAGTCGTTCTGTCAGTCGGCGCTTCATGGCGTTCGTTCCTTTTTTTGAAAAGAGCTATACTCCCTTCTCAAAAGACAACAGCAAATTCATTTTACTTAATCAATCAATCATCAATCAATCAATCAATTTATAAATCAATCAATGGATCAAAACTTTTAATGAATCAATCAATATCTTAGGTAATAATAATTTTCCGTTGGTTTTTCGCATATGTAAATTTTTTCTCACACGTGCAATGTAATGCAAAATGTTTCCAACAAAATTAAATATTGAATACGATACATTCCATTGTGTTAATTTTCATGAATGAAAAGTAATACTTAAACGAGCATTTTTCTTATATACCTTAACTTGCTGTCTTTTGGTATGAATTTAAAAATGCAAATTCTCTCAATGTACTGACTGCAATTAATACAACCACTGACATGTGCATTATGAAATTAACTCTCAAAGTTAATTTTTTATTGAGCGTTGTTTTTTTGAGTTTGTGTGCTAGAGTGAGCGCATGGCAGGAATTTTCTGTATACATTTGTATCGAACGTTTCAAACTTAAAATGATCGTAAGAATACTGACTTGAAGTTTACTTCTGTCACTAGTGTAAGTAGGAGAGTTATAAGTTACACTAGTGTAAAAAGGAGAGTTATCATTTACACTAGTGTGAGTAGTAGAAGAGTTAGCATTTACACACGTGTTAGTAGGAGAGTTATCATTTACACACGTGTTAGTAGGAAAGTTTTCATTTACATGTTAAAAAACGTTATTAAAAGAAAAACTAAGTATATGTTGTAAAATATTTATGCTTGTCATTTGTTTGATCTATTCATTCAATCACAATACAATCACAATTAATGAAATGCCCAAGATTTTCCTTTTCATTGTTATCGGGGTTATATCTACTTTTCATGTTTTTGTTTGCTCCTCTACGTGACCGTTAACTCATTTACTTTCGTTATAATTGCTTGCAAAAGCACAACTTATAAGTTTCTTTTTCTCTAATTTTACTAAATGACTTTGAATGTTTTTGTAACTTCTTTTTAAAATAATCCATACTACACCAAACTTATTAAATTATTTCGATTTATTATAATGAAACCAAGGAAGAAAAAAATGGATTTAATAATAAAGAAACACAACAAATATCGCAACAATGGGGTGTTGTATTTAAAATGGTCAAATGAAAGTTATAACTGTTACAACGTATAAATGTTTTTGAAAAAAGGAATATACGTATAATTATATGGCACATCCAAAGGCAAGTTTGTCATGTACCATCTTATTTATGAAACTCCAGCCCTAATATTCTACTTACTGCCGCAAAGAAATGCAATTAATTATTATATGACTTATCTGGTGACGGGAACAGTAATTTGATTGTCTGGAACAAAAAAGGTTTTGTTACGTAAATGGCATATTTCGTCAATATTACTGGAGTGAAACTTAAAGCTATGAACATATTATGCAAACGAAAATGCTTTAAGTACTCATGATTGGTTGTTTGTTTTTATTTTTTAAGAAATATTCATAAAGAAATCTTTGCAAAGTTAGGTATTAAAACATGTTTTGTTTGTTGTGATAAGCGGAGACACTTTAATCAGAAATATATGCAAAATATAATTAGATAATATAGTTAGAAATAAATTGAAATCAATATATTTGTGCTTAATCTCTTCAATTTTGAAGATTTAAAATATGAAATCTGGGAAAACGTAATGAGCGGATGATTGTAATTGTGCACACAAGTGATTTGAGTAGACCTACATTAAAAAGTTACATTAATCCCGAAAAATAATGTCCAGTCCTGTTATGTCAAAAAACCTTAGTGGATTCCCGTGGAGTTACAAATAGACAAGAATTAGAAATACTACAAACATAGTAAGTAATCCAACAAGGCTGTATTTGGCATTTTATATCTGAAAGTAAACGTATACTCTATACTAAAAACCAATACTACTTTATAACGTTTTATTCATAGAATGATAATAATGATAATAATAATTTAATGCATCTAATACTAGCAAAAGTATAAGTCAGACTTCAGAGCATATGGTCTCAAATCATATAACGTTATCTAATGCTATTATAGTTCATATAGCCTTCATCTAATGCCCCAGACAATTCACTCTAATACTCTATTTATTAGCTTAAAGGGGACATACGTGCTGTATCTGTAAAATCAAATATTCAAGCGGTTCTATAATCACAATTGTTGGTGATATATTTATAGACTTAATAACCACTAAAGGATTTAAAGGAAAGGGTAGAAATTACACAGCAAATTACAAATAGAAACTATTTTCAAAACGTCTAGGATTTTTTCATTTAATCTGTGCAGTGCAAAAACTGTAATTTCTAGGCTAATAGCATCACATTATATTTACATTTAATCAGAAAGAAATTTGTATTACGAAAAGCGCAGATGGCTTAATCAATGATAACTCATAAGATACATCAATCTTGTAAAAAGTACCATGTACATGAATTATGAAATAAGCGTAAATTACTTGGCCGGATAAAATAGGGTAGGGAATAATGTAGTGTTCTACGTACATTTTAATAAATGTTATAAATTAACATTAAGACATTTGTTTCTAGATTACCTTGTTTTGTAGTTTCCCTTGTGAACATGACATACCTTTAAACTATAATCTGCTGGCGATAACAAATTATACCGATTCGACAGTGCAATCCAAGATCATCCAGTGCACTTCTCCCATCTGAGCATGTTCTTGTTCAATATTCATTACGCATTCCGATATTTTCCTTTACAAGTCCACATTGACAGATGGACACGTCAATTTAAGAGCTAGGCAATGTAAGCCATGTAAAGCTTATGACAATCGGACTCTTCTTTTCTGATATTTTTGTATATCCCTACGGCAACACAATGGATATAATACTTAACAGGTCATCTGGTAAAAGTTCTAGTAATATGAATTGTTATAAGTTTGTTATACACACATAATATCAAATAAAAATAAAAGTGTGATAATATGAATAAAAGAACATTATTAAATTAACACACAAAAGTGTTTTTTTAATATATTTATATATATACTTTTTCTAAATGCCAATAAACAATTTCCTTGCACCTGCATTAATATGGTACGTAATAAAACATGTTTTAATTAAATTTGTCTTAAATGGGATAAACCTACACAGGGAATGTTTTTGTACAATTCGACGGAATAAATCAACCGCAAATTAATCTTCAACCGATTCGCTATCTCAAAATATTTCCCTGATATTGATTTTTGCAAAGCAGGCCTTTTTAGCAACTTTGATATTTGAAATATTCGCCATTTGAAAAATGACACATTTCTTCCTTTTCTTAATTTTATTTTGTTACAATTACTAAGAAACGTTACTTTAAATAAACAGACTGACGGGAAGCACAATAAAACATCAAATTAATAGTGATTTTGTAATTGAAATGTTAACACTTCATGTCACAATTTGTAAATATTTCCTGATTATACAAAAAAAAAATAAATAAATAAAACAAAAAAAAAAACAAAGAAAATTTGTAAGAGATGTGTAGTTATGTATTATACTTATTGAATATTGATAAAATCCTGGGAATGTCTTAATAAAATGTTGCAAGAACTTGGAACGTGTAACCAATTCCTTTTGTTATGTTTTATAAGTATTGTTTAAATATTGGTAATTTCTTGTTTAATGATATGATTAAGTCATATTTCTATAATTGTAAAACTTATGTTAAACTTATGTGAACTTAATTTTGTTAACGTTTGTTTGCATATCATTTTTTCCTATTTGCGAATTCACTGACAAATCAATCTTTGGTATCGAAAAGTCGAAAAATACAATAATATGGCACACTTAATGTTAGTTAAATGGGATGTTATAGTTTTCAATTGGCACACAAATTTAAGTACTAAAATCAAAGATAAGGCAAAGGTATTTGAAACATATGTCCTGTCATTCATTTATGCCCCAGGTGTATCATCAGCAAGGTTTTTTTAGTGAATAAACCAATGAACAAATGATAGATGATACATTATTGTTCCTAAAGGAGTTTAGTTGCACATTGTCTTGATAATTATACCACAAATACACGATTATTGTCAATCATTTACGATGTTAATATGACAACGTCTTTACATATATTATATATCAATTTTAAGGTATTAGGACCCTCTGGAAATAGAAACGAGGCTACATTGATAAGATTGGCTCCATAATAATTTCTTTTTGAATATCACATGGTGCAAATACTGACAGTTGGTGATATTTATAAGGTGTGATACAAAAATTGTCATTTCGTAGTCACATACAATATAACTTGTTTTAACCATGTTTTATCTTCTCAGCCAAATGTTAAATGAAAGTTATATTCAGAAAACTTTAACAAAAAGTTTGCGAAAAAAAATCTGTTATTTTCGGAATGACAGACATTTCCAATTTCAAATATTGCTACAAACCTTGTCTTGCAATCACTTATATAAGGATAATATTTTATTATTGTGACTTAATGTTAATTTACGATAACCCTTTCATTATGTTTTATTCCATCAGTTTGTCCAAACCATTCCCTGTAACACAATATTCAATTGAAAATTTTTTTTTAATTAAAACAGCTTTTTATTATGTACTTTGTCTATTATATTAATGTAGATTCAAAAAATAGTATTTGGCAAAAATACTCGTAATGCAAAAAATAAAAAACAAACAAATATGTTTATTAATTTCAATGGTGTTTATTTATTCATATTAGCACACTTGTGCGGGGTATAGGTTTTTATTTTATTTATATAATTTGAAATTTTCATATAAAAAATGTTATCTCAATGCTTCCAAATGATCACACCTTTTCCAGTTTCTTTTATTTGAACTTTGCATGATCTTAGGATATTATAACAGAAATATTTTAACAGACGTGATAGGGAATGTGGAGGGTGTCACTGTTTCGTTTCGGAGTACTCTATACTTTGACTTTGATATTGCTCTCTGTTTTCCCACTTTTTTTAAAGCAGTTACTATGCTTTCCAATTATGTACTTATGTTTTCTACAGGTAAAGAGTAATAATAAATTATAACCTATTCTAATATTGTATTACATTGTCAAGTATTTGTACACACAAGCAAGAGGTATAACATATACTTGTAATAATTTACCAGAATAAAGACCTCAAATCAAGCAGTATCAACACAATTGTGACAAAAAACTTTTAAAACTTAATTAAAATATTACGACATATTGATTTCTATTTCAGAGGTTTAATTAAATACTTACACACTAATATTAATATTTTCCTTATTGGACCTAATACTTCTTGTTGAAGCTTTTTTGTTATTCCATATATTACATTTACATTGTTTTGTTTTCTCTTTTATGTTTTATTTCGATTAATAAAAGTTTCGAAAATGCCGCAAAGAGGAGCCTTCGAAAGAGCAGTTTAATGGCCCAACACAGTAAACCTTAAAGACGGTATTAAAGTATAAAACAATCCTATAATTTACAATTATATTATATTTCATACCATTATCACGTTATGTCATATGTGATATTCAATATCACATAACATATTATATTAAGTTACGTGTATATAACTTACTTTATCAGTGTGATTACACATATAAAACACAAGCAAAGGAAATACACATTTTTTATTAATGAATATGTAGATGTTTTCTGTGAAAATAGTCCAGAATGCGCAGATTTCAGCATTTTATTCTTATTTATGGAATATACATGTATATCAATATTATACAAGTTTACAAGAATGCGATTGTCTGAAATTAACAAAAGAAACAAACTAAATACTGATTACAACGCATTTAAAACAAAGCTACAATGAATTGTCTAAAATAATAATGTTATTACAAATCAGAAATATACGATGTCATCTTTACAATTAAAGACTTAAATCTATGCAATAATACTTTACTTTTATATACCCGCAAATAATTTTAAATTCACGGCAAATTTTTTGCAACGTTCATCATCATTAATTTTAATAAAGATTGAATTTACTATTGCAATTCATACATAATAAATTACTAGCTTACCGATTATAATCTACTTTCCATTGGTCCATTGGAAAACATCAATAAACAAATACATCAACAATTTTAAGCACTTCCGCCCAAGGACATCTTAAATTGAAAGAGTGAAACAATATCTTTAAAAGTAAACACTATCGGACAAACATATGAAAATTCTGTGATTATAAATAAAATAAATTTACAATTAAGAAGTATAATTCTTACAGAATTATAGTAATTAATAAACTGAATATATTTTTAAAGCATGTATCACACAACTGATTTCATTAATTAACATATTTTCTGATATTAATCATGATTTTATTTATTTATGCAAGAAGCTTTATAACTAAGAAATTCAATTTTGAACTCTCAGTTGTAGTTTATCCTCGGATGAAGTTGCTGCTTTTAATTGTTAGGTTTATATTTATTATAATCACTCGCCATACATATCTTTATGTGATTATATAAGACGATGTACTTTGTATAAGGCTGGAAAATAAAAGTTCTGTTCTGATCTGTTCTGATTTTATTTGAAATCAAAGTTGAAGGTCGCATTAAAAAATCTCGCCCTATCATATAATTAAATCTGATTTATCAGACAGTTTGTCTAGTTTTCATTTGTAAAGCTTATAAAAAATATCTGTACCAATATGTGGATTAAGTTCCTGTTGACGAATAAAAACTGTAAATTAAATGAAAGTTTTTATTGTAAAAATTTAGCATTGTAGATGGCACTGATATTGCTGAGATGTTTATTTATAAAGAGTATAATAAAAATGAATAACGACTGCATTTTCTAAATACATTTGATACTGAGTTTTATTTGAGACGATATTACACATATATAGTGTGTCGGCTTTCTTCGCATGCCAACTTTTCATTTATAGCAACTGTTGAGCAAACTACTTTACCACATTCTATCAATTTATTTTATGCTATGGTATAAACCAACGTGATTAGGTTCCATGATAACTGCCTTCGGATGGTCCTTGATCCACAACTGAGCGTGCAACAGTTTGATTTTTTTTTGTTTTGGGCGTTATTTAGGGATTCTGTTTTAAGTTTGATATATTGTTTATCACTTTTCCTAAAACAATTTACAAAATCATTTAATCAAATTTAATCTTTGACAAGTGCGACGTCATTAAAACCCCCAAACTTTATTAACGTAAGATGTAACATAAATTCCTGGTTCAAATGTAAGAGCATGCAATGCAAAAACTGGAAATATTATTTTTTACTTCTGGATTAAAGGTTTACTTGTGTATTCTTGGAAAAGATTGTCAGGTTCTCATACAAAACTTGTAAATCAAATTAAGTTTCTATAATCGTTTACTTCCTTTCATCATGATAATTGCACACACTTGTGTTGAGATCAAGAGGTCGGAATGTGTCTAACATTTTCAAATCAGAAAAGTTATGTTTTAACATTTATCTTTGTCGTCGAACTTTAGAATAGAATGATCAATTTGAAATATAAATAACTTTAATCGTAGAATCATAAAATATTTTAAATGTTCGTTTGTAAATATCAATTTAGGAAAGTGCAACGAGGCTTATTCACTAAAACAACTTGACAAATCAAATAAGACTGAGCAATAACTTATTTAATTATTTTTTTAGGTCTAAAAAATCAAATATGTTTGAACAGTAAGTTATTTACTTCCTTATTTATTTTATAGGTCTGGTAAAAATAATTCAAATTTGTCGTTTTGAAAGACATTTCTTCACAGTTTGCGTTTTTTTTATTGCCTATCAAAATACGTTAAAAAAGGCCGTCTGGAAAATAAAATTACCAATTATGAATAGATAATCTTCTAGTGATTTTTTTTTTAAATTAGATTAATATTTAAGGGCGAGCGAAATCTAACAGCTTAGTGTTAAAAAATTGACGTAATACGGAAACAATGCCTTTTTGTTTTTGACTGGCCTTGATTATTCAAACACCGGGAAATATAATAATTAATTTTTTGCTTTACCCGTTCTTAAATTTGTACCAACAAGATAAAAAGAAACATATTTAAAACCTACGATTTAGGAGTAGATTTCAATGTTCTTAAAGGACAAGCATTATCTGAAACTTTTTAGCTCTATACGTTAACAAATGGTAACATATGATGTGAATTTTAAACTGCAGTTTTATATTCGTTACATATTAACTTATTTTCATAAAAAAGGTGTTGAGGTTGTTTTCATTTTCTGTACTATTTTTCGTCATCATTTTAACTAGAGCATTATTATTATTTAAATTTATAATCCTCCTATTGAACTATTACAAGTAAAAAATATCGTGTTAAATCTATCGATTAAAAGCTTATATGACTAACAATATCAAACGCGCAATTACCTTATACAATACTCTGAAAAAGGATTGTAATAGTGTGCCCACTGGTAGTACTTGTTGCTTTGTTAAAATTGACTAATATGTTATTGTCAGGTTGCGTACATCAAATACTTTTTTTCTGTTTTGTTCTGTTATATTTTTGTCTTCTCTATCTATCGTGCCTTAGTGAAGGCTACCCATTTCATAATTATAATACATGTTTCGAAATTCTGAGATAAAAATAGAATTGGTAAGGATGAAAAGTATTTAACAAATAGAAAATATTACATTTATAAATTCTTAGACAATCCAGGTCAAAATATCTATAGTATTATGTAAGGTAATAACTTATGCTACATTGACAGGGTAGGGTGCGTGGACGGGAGCTTGTACTTACCAGTACCGTCCACGAACAGGCTTAATCAAACCTATCCCGCAACATTTTGAATTGTGCCATTTTTGACGATCATTTATGATTCTTTTTTCTCTAACTTCTTGCTTTTTTTAATTGTAATTTAAAAGTTAATAATCATTTTAAACCACCTTGAAAGTTAAAGGCATGCTAAAAAATTGAGGTTTCATTGTGGTACCCGTGAAAGGCACAATGTTGGAAAATAGCTAATTTATTTCGAACAGAAATAGCTGAAATATGTTAATGCGTAGCAAAACAAAAACTAGAATGACTTATACTCATAATCTACGTTGGTTCAAATCTTATGATGGCATATATCAAATGGTCTCTGGAGAAATTTGAGTCAAATTGTCTGCCGTGCTTGACTTTTACACGGAAGCAAATTCATCTTGGAGAAAACAATTTGGAAATTGATGGAAAACTCAAAGGTTAAAACAAATAATACATTGTATGTCGTGCTGTTAAATGAATATAAAATACTCTGATAGCATTATGCCCCAGCATAATAAAGTTCTGAAAGTATATTTGTTCAATTCTTAAAAAGATCATTGACAAAATTTCAACCAAGATGAATACCGATTTTTTGAATGTAAATTTTATAAACAATTATAAATAATTATAGAGTGAATTAACTTCTATACTGGAAATAATAAGTATATCATTTTCTTCTGGTTGTATGTAATAAATAAATTATGGCAAGATGTAAGTCAATTTATGTTAGATTGAAAATAAAAAAGAAGGCAACATTTTTTGAAATCTATAATATGATATACATATTATAATAATAGTATATAATTTAGACATTTTTTCTACGTTTATACCCGAAACTATGCATATACGTTTTATGTTTTTTTAAATGGTAGTAAAATACTTATATTGCAGTTGTCAAGTTAATATTTTTATATTCAGTTTGATAAATGTGCATAATAAATTTTTAACAAAATTTTTTACAAAAATTAATCCCAGAACAAAGTAAAAGGCCCCAAGACTGAAATAAAAAAGAAAAAAAAATTTCGGGTTTTTTTAACAATTTTAAAAAATACTTTTTAAAATCTTTAATGAAAAACTATTTTAACCCAAAATTTTATTAAAAAAAGCAAAACCCTTTTTTTTAATTTAAAAAATACGTTTTTAAAAATGGGGTTCAATGATTAAATTTGAAAAATTTTGGCCCTTAAACAAAAATTTTAAAAGCACGAAAAAAAATTTTTATTTTTAAAAAACTTTTCCCATTATAGGTTTTTTTTGTTTTTTCCAAATTTTGTTGTTTGAATTTCATTTATTTGTAAAAATTTTGTAACAATTTAAAAAAAATTTTAATTTTGAACTTTAAAGAATATAAAAAAATTCACAAAATTTAATTTTTTAATTATAAAATAAAAAAAATTTTTAAAAAATTTAAAAGAAATTTTTTAACTCAAAAAAATGTATGCCCACAGATAATGTTTTAATCATTCCAATATATAGTTAGCCATAACACGTGGTGCGTGTTCAATAAGATTTAGTACGATTTTTATAGCGCAATTATGTTTAACTTTTGTTGCTTATAACAGTTTGCTGGATTTACTTTCAGTTTTTCCAATTGGTTTTTGATGTTGTCTATTTTTTTCTTTGTATTAATAAAGCCCAAAAACAAGCAGAACAGCTTAAGCATTGTACTATATTTAAGTGCATTATTAATGAAGATGGACCATACTTATGTAGAACATTTTTATGTTAATAACAATTTTAGAGAAAACACCATGTCTATTGAGTTCGTTAATGAGAAAATGTTTAATATTTTTCATTAACGGAAAAAATAAAAATAAACGAAACACTTAAGTACAGAAATTCGTCAAAACAACTGCAGAAGTCTGCAATGAAAGATTTTTGATTCAATATTTAATAGAACTTTCATCAGAAACTGCTGCAAAATAAAACATATAACAGTGGGACACCGCCTGCACGAGGGGCATGGAAAGTCATTCTGTCAGTCGCCTCCTCATCGCGTACGTTCTTTTTTGAACGAGCTTTTCGCCATTCTCCACCGATAGCAGCAAATTATATTTTCAATCAATCAATCAATCAATCAATCGACAAACCAATAATGATTTTCCGCTGGCTTTGCGCATAGTAAATCTTTTCTCACACGTTCAATGTAATGCAAAATGTCTAAAACAAAATTTAATATTGAATACGATGCATTCCTTTGTGCTATTTTTATGAATGAAAGTAGTACTTAAACGAGCATTGCTTATATACCTGAACTTGAATTTAAAAAATGCCAATGCACGCAATGTAACAGATGAATCAAAGAACTTAAAAGACCACACCAAAATACTGACCTGGACTACAATAAATACAACCACTGACTTTTGCGTTATGGAATGGATTCTAAAAGTTTACTTTTTTTGTATTGAGCGTTTTTGTGTTGTTGTTTTTTTAGTTTGTTGCCAGGTATGAACTTAAAAATGCAAATGCACGCAATGTAACAGATGAATCAAAGACATTAAACGACCACACCAAAATACTGACCTGGGCTACAATAAATACAACCACTGACATGTGCGTTATGGAATTATTTGTTTTGTATTGAGCGTTATGTTTTGAGTGTGTATGTCAGAATGAGCGCATGGCATAAACTTTCCATATGATTTGCATTCAATTTTTCAAAACTTATATGTGAACGTTTGTCATGTACCATCTTATTTATGGAACTCTTGCCCTTATTTTCTACTTACTGCCGCAAAAAATGCAATGAATTATTATATAACTTATCTGGTAACGGTAACAGTAATTTGATTGTCTGGAACAAAAAATATTTTGTTACGTAAATAGCTTTTTCGTCAATATTACTGGAGTGAAACTAAAAGCTATGACACTATATATTATGCAAACGAAAATGCTTCAAGTACGCATTATTGGTTGTTAGCTTTTATTTTTCAAAAACATACTTTTAAAGAAATCTTTGCAAAGTTAGGTATTAAAACATATTTTGTTTGTTGTGATAAGCGGAGACACTTTAATCGGAAATATATGCAAAATATAATTAGATAATATAGTTAGAAATAAATTGAAATCAATATATCTGTGCTTAGTCTTTTCAATTTTGAAGATTTAAGATATGAATTCTGGGAAAACGTAATGAGCGGATGATTGTAATTGTGCACACAAGTGATTTGAGTAGACCTACATTAAATATAATATTAATCCCGAAAAATAATTTCCAGTCTTGTTATGTCTAAAAACCTTAGTGGAATCCTGTGGAGTAACAAATAAGACATGAATTTGAAAAACAACAAACATTTTATGCATCTAATACTAGCAAAAGTATAGGTCAGACTTCAGAGCATATGGTTTCAAATCATATAACGTTATTAAATGCTAGAGTTAATAAATCCTAGCTCTAATGCCCTGACAATGTACTCTAATACTCTAGTTATTAGCTTATAAGCGACATACGTGCTGTATCTGTAAAATCAAATATTCAAGCGGTGCTATAATCACAATTGTTGGTGATATATTTATAGACTTAATAACCACTAAAGGAGATGGAAAGGGTAGAAATTACACAGCAAATTACAAATAGAAACTATTTTCAAAACGTCTAGGATTTTTTCATTTAATCTGTGCAGTGCAAAAACTGTAATTTCTAGGCTAATAGCATCACATTAAATTCACATTTAATAAGAAAGAAATTTGTTTTACAAAAAGCGCAGATTGCTTATACACACATAATAGTTATACACACATAATATCAAATAAAATCCTTAAACATGTACAAGTGTGATAATATGAAAATATAAAACATTAATAAATTAACACAAAAAAGTGGTTTTTAATATATTTATATATATACTTTTTCTAAATGCCAATAAACTATTTCCTTGCACCTGCATTAATATGGTACGTAATAAAACATGTTTTAATTAAATTTGTCTTCAATGGGATAAACCTACACAGGGAATGTTTTTGTACAATTCGACGGAATGAATCAACCGCAAATTAATCTTCAACCGATTCGCTGTCTCAAAATATTTCCCTGATATTGATTTTTGCAAAGCAGGCCCTTTTAGCAACTTTGATATTTGAAATGTTCGCCATTTGAAAAATGACACATTTCTTCCTTTTCTTAATTTATTTTTGTTACACGTTACTTAGACACGTTACTTTAAATAAACAGACTGACGGGAAGCACAATAAAACATCAAATTAAATAGTGCCTTTGTAATTTAAATGTTATAACACTTCATATTACAATTTTTAAATATTTCCTGATTATACAAAAAAAAAAAAAAAAAAAAAAACGAAAGAAAATTTGTAAGAGATGTGTATTTATGTATTATACTTAATAATATTGATAAAATCCTGGGAATGTGTTAATAAATGATGCAGGAACGTGTTACCAATTCCTTTTATGTTTTATAAGTATTTGTTTAAATATTGGTAATTACTTGTTTTATGATATGATTTAGTCATATTTCTATAATTGTAAAACTTATGTTAAACTTATGTTAACTTAATTTTGTTAACGATTGTTTGCATATCATTTTTTTTTCTATTTGCGAATTCACTGACATATCAATCTTTGGTATCGAAAAGTCGAAAAATATAATAATATGGCACACTTAATGTTAGTTAAATGGGATGTCATAGTTTTCAATTGGCACACACATTCAAGTATTAAAATCAAAGATAAGGCAAAGGTATTTGAAACATATGTCCTGTCATTCATTTATGCCCCAGGTGTATCATCAGCAAGTTTTATTTAGTGAATATATCAATGAACAAATGATAGATAATACATTATTGTTCCTCAAGGAGTTTAGTTGTACATTGTCTTGATAATTATACAACAAATACACGATTATTGTCAATCATTTACGATGTTAATATGACAACGTCTTTACATATATTATACATGAATTAATAGTAATAAGAACATGGAATCCTCAAAGTTGGTTTTTAAATTGTGTGTTGTACTTTTGATGAAATTTATTTCTTAGTCAAAACTGTGAGGGCATTTTAGACTGTTGTATCAACAATATGTACTTAACATTTCAAAAGTACGTCATAATATTTAATCTGATGAGAGGTAAATATATTTCTGAAGAAATTTAACATTAAATTCTCTTTTTCTGATTTTCAATATTAATTATTATATAACATGTTTAATGTACATAGTTCACCTATAAAATAAGAAATTAATTCTTCACAAAATAAATGTGCTAAAAGCAACTTTAAACCACTCTAAAATTTACTTTCTCACCTTATTTCATACAATAACCATATAACAACATTTTTCACACCTTGTGAAATCAAGTGTCATGCCTAAGTGCATTCGAGCAGATAATGACAACAAATCTAAGATCTAGGTAGGTATCAGTGGTCTTAATAGTGGGGTCAAATAAAGAATAAAACAATGAATTGGGACTGAATCTGGTGGTCTTAAAAGTGGATAAGCGGGGTGGTCTTAATTCTGGATCATGTAGCCATTGATATAAAGAACAGAAAATTCCGTTCTTTTAAAAACTGGTCTTAATAGGGGGGTGGTCTTAATTCCGGGGTGGTCTTAAGGAGGGATTCTACTGTATATCAATTTTAATAGTGTAAATGTAACTTAAATACCGAAAAAAATCAAAAGTCTTGGTAACAATGACGATTGTTGTATATGAAAACATCTTGAAAATATGAAACTATGTCATTGTCAAAACCTATGGAAATGCCCTTTCATCGCAGATAAAAAGCTTCGAAGCGAACCGTCATATGTTAAGTTTGTTTCAGATCATCGGAGGAATATATGCTTAAGAATGACATTTGTGAAATCTTAACTACGTATATTGTACACGGCGTTGATCTGTGTACGAGTCCAGTAGAATCCGGATTGTTCTAAACAATGCATAATGATATCTTTATTTTACACCACCCTTTTTGACATTTACACATGACTTTGTTGCTTCAGGTACAATAAGGATTTCATATTGATTTTTGGATTCTCAAAAAAGAAAAAGAGGCTAGATAGCGTATGATATGTATTTGATATAATTTGTGTGGACTCTGAAAAAAAAACAAGGTTCCGTCAAACCTGTTGAAAGGAGACGCCGAACATGTCCTTTTTAGACAAGTGGTCAACTTTTGAAGGACATTTTGTTCTGTATATTCAATGGAGGATTGTCTTAGAGTGACGTTTTTACACATGGTGATCTTAATTTAATATTGGTAATTAGGACTGGTTTGACTGTTTATTGGGTACGATATGGATTTGATATGAACATTTTGGATTCTGCAAATGGAAACGAAGCTACATTAATATAATTGGCTCCAATAAATAATTTCTTTTTTGAATATCACATGGTGCAAACACTGACAGTTTTCATTGGTGATATTTATACAAAAGTGTGATACAAAAGTTGTCATTACATAGCCACATACAATTTAACATGTTATAACCATGTTTTATAATCCTTTCCAACCAAATGTTTAATGAAAGTTATATTCAGAAAATTTTAACAAAAGGTTTGCGAAAAAAAATTGTTATTTTCGAAATGACAGACAATTTTTAAACATTGCTAAAAACCTTGCCTTGCAATCACTTATATAAGGAGAATATTTTACTATTGTGACTTAAAGTTAATTTGCGGTAACCTTTTCATTATGATTTATTCCATCACTTTGTCCAAACCATTCCCTGTAACACAATATTCAATTCAAAACAAATTTAATTAAAATAGCTTTTTATTATGTACTTTGTCTATCATATTAATGTAGATGCAAAAAATAGTATTTTGCAAAAATACTCGTAATGCAAAAAACGAAAAAAAAATACGTTTGTTAATTTCAATGGTATTTATTTATTCATATTAGCACACTTGTGAGGGGTAAAGGTTTTTATTTTATACTTATTTGTGTATAATATAATAATTAAATACATTTAATAATACCACAATAAAAATGACCAAAATATAATTTATTTTTATCTTGTGAATTAAAAAAAATTAACAATATTTTTTGATTGGCAAGACCACTCGCGTAAAACAGTGTTCGAACTTCCGCGTGGGACATATATTATAAAGTCTGAGGTTCACTCGATGAAATTAACCACGAATAGATATCTTATATTGCAACAAGTACCATGCGTATGTTATGAGTCTTATAATTTAGAACCCTTAACATGGCTAAATAATAGAAGAACAGTAAAAAGTCTTTATTCTGCTCAACATCTTAAATCTAAACTTCCATCTTAACACCTGGCCAAAACCATACCTTGATTCGGGGTGAGGGGTGAGGGGGTCAATATGACTAAGAACTGAACAGCAAACTTCACAGATATGGTGAGCCGATCTTGGTTTTGGCTTGATTGATACTGTCGTTCCCAGCAGGCTAACATCCAGTCGTTTTATTTTCCTATACAAATATTTCTACATTCACCCAAGTCAGATTTAATTATTTAACATTTTCAAAAGATGTAAGAAATGTTATCAGTATTGAAAACTTGCTTTCATTTACTCGAATTTTCTTTGTTCCCTAAATTGACTTACATAATTATATATGATTATTTGATATTGTTAATACAAAGATTATATACTTATAACTCTTAAATAAATTACATTTTTACTTCATGCCAATTGTTTTTCTCATGATTGACATGTCTCTATAAATATATTGATGTTCATGTTCACAAATAAGTCTTTATGTACTTGACAAATGTCTTAAAATGCAAATTTTGAGACATTTTTGCGTCATTTTCCGCATTTAACTCATCCCATAAAATAAATAAAAGTTTGATAAGCACTTTGAATATATGAGATAGAAATATTTAACAGATTAATCTCAAAAGCTCTTTAATCTCTGCCCTTTTTGTCACCTCCTCATATTGCTTAATGTGGTCAAAGTATCTATTTCTGTCATACAATCAACGTTTGTCTAGCCAACAGTTTTCGGTGAATCGCTGAGAGAATATTTGATTTCTAATATACCTTAATTATCTTCTTCAGGCTAATACTCAGAGCATTAGTGATAAATGTCAGGGCATAAGGTAGTGACAAAAATAGATACTATTTACGTAAAGCATTAAATGTTGATATATATAATGATCCAGCTCTGATGCATATACTACACATATGTGAAAATCCAGGTCTAGCTTTGGTTCAATTTACCGGTCGTATTTCATATTTTAGTCATTTATATAAATCACATATTTTCAAGCAGCATGCCTCCAGAAATATGCCAATTGTTGTGAAAATTTTATTTTGAAAATGTATGTAAAAAGAATCAATTGTTAGCTGACCATAAAAAGTAATTTACACATTGAAAATAACAATGTTAAAATTCACTTATAATCCACGTTAATTTCCACAGAAGGGTCAAAACCGGCTAAATAGTCTGTTTTTGCATTATCACGTAGTAGAAAGTTGATAAAATATATTGCAAAATCGACTTTCTCAATATGTTTTTGCTTATCTGAAGGCATGCAGTTTTAATGCAATCGTATAGAAAGAAGTAAGTGTCATTTTTTCATTGGCAGAAAATCTTACACAATGGTATTTGCACTCAACAAAAAAGATGTGTGTTCTATAAAATCTTACAACTTAGAAATCGAAATAGTTGTATAAATTCAAATACATAGATAATATGCAAAAAGAAATCTTAAAACATAAGAAGGTCAGAGCTGAAAAATATTTACCAAAGAGCAACGAAATCGCCCATAGTCAACCAATGGCCTATCCTTAAAACTATTCAGTTATTTGTAAATATGTTAGAAAACTATTTACTCTGGTATTCCTACGAGAAAAATGTTATTATGTAATATAACAGACTTACATTCCAGACAATCAGATTACTAGACCTTTTACGAGATGAATGATTAAGTAATATATCTATTGTTTTGCCACGAGGTTATGATAAGGAAATAAGATCCCGAGAATCTTTTCTTAGCAGGCAAAAAAAAAAAAATAAATAAATAAAAAAAAATAAAAATAAATAAATAAAACACGCTTAAATAGACAAGTTCATCTTTCAATATGTATTAAATGATTTATTATTGTAAAGAAATATATAAAAAAAAACATACTGATTTAAATGTGACTGGTGCAGAATTGAACAAACAACACGAGTACGCCGGTCGTGCTGGGTTTCTCGCCACAAACAAATGCATTGCAGTTGAAGCCATTATATGATGATAAGAAAATAGCAAAATCTGATGCCATATCATTAATCAAAATGTACTTATGTATTCTACTGAAATATAGTAACGTAGCCTTTCATTATTGCTTATTTTAATAGTTAGTTTGCTTTTAGTAATGATTACATGGATCCCTTTGATAACAGACAATAGTAGATGATTTGAGAATAACTACAAAGAGTACTCATAAATTATGGTTAGACAGCTATAATTACAGATACAGATTCGGAGAACATAAGGAATTATGTATAATTAAATTTTCCCAACAATACTTTATCCAGCTCATATAATTGTCCTTGAAATGAATGGTATGATTATTTCATTAAACAATGTACTTTTAATGACAGTTATACCGATTCTGCATTGTATTGTTTGAAAATGCATCCTAAGCTTTTCATAATTTTTTTTCTTGTTACTATTATTTTATGGTACTTTCTATATAAGCGATACAGCTTATGAAGAATCATCTTTGATAATGCATCATATGTTTCTTATCCAATAACATTTTTCTTTCTTTTTACTGTTTTTATGGTTTTCTTTCTACATAAGCGCTACAGCTTATCAAGAATCATGTTTGATAATGCATCATATGTTTTATTCAATAACATTTTGTCTTTATGGTACTTTCTACTTAAGCGATAAAGCTTATGCAGATTCATATTTGATAATGCATCATACGTTTTTATCCGGTAACATTTTTTCTTTCTCTTAACTGTTGATGCGACTTGCCTTTCCATTTACGTACATTGTATTTTTAACAATATTTAAATAATCTACTACACAAAGTTTTCACCCCCAACTTTCGAGGGGTTAAACCCCTATTTATCAAGGAGTTTCTGTTCATTTTCATTTAACCCCTAGAAACATTGCAGGTGAAAACTTTGTGCAGTAGATAATTATAATGAATTGTTTTCAGAATAAATCCTGCAATAATTTGAAAAAAAACCTCATGATTATCAAATTTTGTAAAACATTTCTATTACACTTAATATAATTGAATGAAAACACATTGATAGAATTATACAAGAATGTAAAATGAAATCTTTATATTTTCTTTTCAAAGTAAATTTCCATGACTTGCTTTAATTATAAATTAAAAAGATCAGCCCTTTGTATTAACAACATACTTTTATTGACATATTTTGATGTGTATATTTTTCAAGATTTGTCTCACAAAAAACCGCTACATAGTAACCTAAAAATGAAATAAACAATCAACTTTCTCACACTACTCCCGTCCTTTGCATCCTTAAGTGAAAATATATTGTCTATTTATGTCATATAATTAACATTTGTCTAGCCTACAAGGATTATAGAACTGCTTTTAGAATGATTGATTTGTGATATAGTACAAATGTCTTCTTCAATTTATAACTAGAGCATTAGTGTGAATTGCCAGGGCATTAAATTAGGACAAATTGGATATGTGCAGCATTTAACAAAGTTATATTATTAGATACCATAAACTTTGACGTGTTGAACTTTACTTTCTTAAAAACAAATAAATGCATTTCGTGTATAACGTTATGTACAGTGTAATTGTTTTAACTCTATGCTTTCATTCAGATAATAATTGCTAAATTTAGTCGAACTTCTCTGTTTGTTGTTGTATACATAACATAGTTTACACTATACTTTCGTTGGTATTATTTGGGTCTACATTTTTCCAGGTTACCTGACGTTTATCATAATTCAAGACATTTATATTTCAATTTAACGAAAGGTTTAACTTAATTTTGATAATAATTTTAAATTCCTAGTAAAGCTACTTTGAAACGAATTGTTTGTTATAGTAACAATTATATCAAATACACTCTTAAACTGATACTTTTCAAGAATTAATGTTAAAAAAACACAATATAAAATATTAATAATGCAGTTCTAGTTCTATTGAATGTAATATTTAAAAAAATGTTTATATAAACACACAGAATAAGGTTTCACGTTTTCATAAGAATAACAATAAATCAAACAATAAGGCTTCCTAACAACCGTTTTTCGTTTAAGTAAACTTGTACCCTTTTAAGTAAGCTTATACTCTAGAAATATTGACAGAATAGCTATTTGCGTATCATAATGTGTTTTGTTCCAGACAATTAAATTACCGTAACCTTAACCAGGTAAGTTATATAATAATTTATTGCAGTTCTATGAGACAATAAGAAGAAGAAAAAAGGTTAGAGTGTAGTTTCGTAGATGCTACATGACAATGTTTATATACCATTCGAACACTACTGTCAAGGCCGTCAAACACGGGTAAATCGTTCTTCTTTATCATGTGTTTATTTTAATTTTATAATGGTTTTAGAGACTATTTTACGGTGACCAACTGAAGTAAAAAAGCGCCAAATGTTAAATAATTTGTCATTACAGTAGCAAAATGGTGTTGTGTCTTTACACAAATACTTAATCATTATAATTTGATGCCAAAGATCGATTGCAAAAAAAACAAAAACAAAAAGAAACAAACACACACACACACACACACACACACACACACACACAAAGAAAAAAAAAACAACAAAAAACAACAACAAACAATACACTCCAGACTTCTTAACCAAAGAATAGATTTCATAACTCAGTTGTCGGTGGTTATATCGATTGTAGTCAATGTTGATATTTTGTCATATCACGGTCTTGTTATTCAGTTTATTCTATTCCTTTTATAATATTGAAATACCATAAATAATTGATAGCGAAACATGAAATACAGCAAGTTCAGGTATATAGAAAATACCATATTTAATTAATTTAATCATTTTCATTCATAAAAAATAAATCAGTGAAAAAACAACCAGTGCAATATTAAAATTCCATTGAAATATTTTACAGTAAATTGCACGTCTGACGAACTATTTGCTGATGCACAAAGCCGCCAGCAAGTTATAATTACGTAATATATTGATTGCTTAGATGCAATTAATATTACTTTAGTATAAACTTTTAATCACTTTAACTGTATTAAATTCTAAAGTGCAAAAAGACGCAAAAAAGGTTCAGCTAAATGGTCAATGAATAACTTTTAAACCTTTGAACCTGTAGCAAGGCACACACATTAAAACGTTTTAAGAAATAAAAATATCACTATTTGGGGCTTCATTAATGCATCCAGTGGTACAACGTCATTTGGCTGGCTATTCACCTTTATCGATAAAAACAGGATCTCAAAACTTGTATCTTCATACTTTATTCCAAACGGATGTTTCTGTATTATAAACTTTTGTTTGATTGTCGAATTCTGCCTTATCCTGCGTCATGAAGCTAGGATTGTTAAATTAGAATTATATTGGACGTCTATGAACAGGATGTATCAAACCGAGCTTGCAATATTTTCATTTTTAATTGACCTACAAGATTTGATTTTTTTATTTCCAATTTAATACTCTCGAGGACACATTCATTTGCAGGAAAGCACCGTCAATCTGCATTTAAATGTTGTTTCAGAGAAGAACAAATCTGTTTTATTTATTTTAACATCAAGACAACAAGTTGAAATCGCACACGAAAAAGAAAAAAGTTGAAATATACTTGTTACAAAATCATCACAAAACGTAATAAAATATGGCGGTTATAATTATCGAATTCGTAATAAACTAAAACCGCAAAGCAAAATTGCTTTCTTCAAGTATATAAGTATATCATGAAAATCACTCAACCTTTTAATTGCATGCTCACACAATGGTCTTGATAATATAGAAATTACTTTCAACCAAATAATGCATTTCATAATAACAACAAAATTACTAATAAAGCAAAGATTAAACAGCAGATAAATTGCCATTTATTGTAAGGCTAGCTACAAGTGCCACTGCGTTAAGAACTTATCGCTGATTAAAAAAAGAAAAGAAAATATGAACCGAATGGTAGACACATCCATCTTAATGGAACATTTGCTTTGTACACAATTCAAAAATCTTATTTATCTTGCCAGAAAAGCCTGGGCGCAGCAAATACAAGTGTAAACATATTTTAAAAGTGGTGAAAATGCATTCACCACCAAAATACGAACCGTTTTATTATCATTATGTCATATAATGTAGGACAAAGGTGTAAGGAGACAAATAAAATGTCCGAAATGTTGACAAATATCAGTTATATAGTGTGTGGACTATGCATTGACACACCATTTTTTGAATTTGAGTATTTCCAATTTAGGTAGAATAGCTGTGAACCCTTGCTTATTTACTGATGCGTTATGCTTATTGATAGAATAAACCAGACAACTGCTAAGGGTATGTCATAATTCACTCTCTATACTTACTACACAACATGTCAACTTGTGGTTAAAGTAGTGAAAAACATCACTGATTAGATAATTTTGCACAGTGATTTACTTTAATTCCTTGTTTGAATTTATTACAAATGATACATGCTTTTTGTATATTTTCTATATTTTGATATTGCGTTTCGTTATCTAATATTTTGATGGTTTTCATTAAGTTCAGTCCTTTGCTTGGTCACATACACCTGTAACTTTCTTATATCAATCAAACATTATAAGTATTTGTTTAATGGTGTTTAAAAGTATTATCGTGTTCGACATTTTTACAGACCATATGTTTTATGCATTTGATAATAAATGTATTATAAAGGTTGGGAAATATCAATCGTGAGAAAAAGTCTAGACAAAGCAGAAAACAATATTTTTGCATTTGATTTAGTAAGGTATCTTAAATTGTAAACATGTAAACCACGTGCACCTGCTCCTCTAAACACAGTAATCAAATTTCTTTCAAAACAACCAAATACAAGTTTCTATTTTGTAATTTTTTGTTTCTACTTTGTGATTTATTGGCATTTCCTGTCAATATATTTTAATGTATATCTTGTTTATGAATAAGTTACGCTTAGAAATTAAGAATTTGTATGGAATATCAAAATAAATACATTGTATTAACTTATAAAGACATTTTGCCCCCTGACTTTAAAAAACAAAGGTAACATAAATAACTTGATTCAAAAATTTTATTGTTGTTTTTTTGTGTTCGGAACACAATATATTTCCGAATATATTGCTAGAAAGGTAAGACGGAAAAATATGAGCAAAAATAGCAACACCGCCTACAATTACAAGAAAAGCAAGTTTCGAGTATATTTCAAATATATTACATTCTTACAATAATCGTATAACTATCACATACATTGGTATTAAAAGTGCATTATTATAATCATTTGCAGCGTTTAATATACTCGTTAGGCTTAACAGTTTTTAGAAAAACTAATATATACAATCGTATTTCATTAAAGACAAACACAATTCGTCTAAAATAATTACAAAATAATTTCAAAGCGTAATTAAAATCGCAGTTATAATAAAGGAATGTGTAATAAAGTTAAACCGCAAAACAAAGGTGTTTTACTCAGGTAAATCATGATGAGAACTTAACTTGAACCTTAACACATGCGCATATCTTGATGTTAGTAAGGCATAGATAAGTTCCAGACTAAGCCTTAAAACTATATAGCCAAATCATTGCTTAGCGTATTATACACTTTTATTTCATTCTTTTATTTTCTCCAAAAGTTGAAGAGCATAACATATAAAAATACAAATATTAATATGAAATGATATAAACAAAACATATTATGATAACATAGCATTAATAACAAGTGGAGAGGCAATTCCCTTCCTTAAGACTGCACTTGTCAGATCAAAATTAAGTAAACTTAAATCTTATACAACAGGAGTTATAAAATTGTTAGCTGTTATAATTTTCTTATATATCAAATAAGCATGTTTCTAATAGTGTCTTTATTACAACATTGGCTTAGATATAATGTGATCATTTACAGTGACATTCGCAAAAGTTATTGATAAATCTCTTGTTAAGATTTTAATTAATATCATGATAATTGTTTTATACATAAACAGAGAATTTTGTATAGAAAAAAGTCATTATATAAATAAATTCTATTAACACATTCGGACATTTCCGTCACTTCTTTGGAATAACAATAAAATTAACAATGGCACAATGCGTCTTATAATTATCAAACTTAGATATTGCCTTATGGACATCACGGAACATTTTTTTCCAAACATAATTCAAGGAGAACTGGTCTAAAATGGAAGGTTTGTAAAACAATAACTAATTACGTTGATAATGTTAACTATCAGACATAACATTAAACTATTAAATAAATACAATTATATGGCTGATGTTGGCAAGTGTGAGATACATGATCCGATATTACATAATTATATTCATATAGCAGACAATAAATTGTTCTAGAACAAAAAAAATATTCATCATATAAATGTTCATACAAAATGACTTTAAATTTTATCACCATTCTTTTCAGTAATAATTTATAAGAATATCCAAATGATACATTTCTATTGTTTTCATCATATTTGAAATTCTTATAGAAAATGCGTGCACTGAATACTATCCGCTTCAAGACAATACTGTGAAAAATATGTGGTTTACAATGGAGACTCATGTGTTGATGTAAATGGTGGTGGTTTAATAAATTTCTTGGCACAACGTAATTTGTCTGACCGAATTATTTCTCGTATAAAAGATACCGCCTCTTGCAGAAGACAAAAACATGAAGCAAGAAGATAGAAAATATTTTTAAAATATTTTTAGGCCCCATCTGGGATTCACCGTTTTTTTCCCCCGTAATAGGTATGAGGGGGTCGGGGTCATCCCCCATCATACCTACATCTTTAATATACAATGCATATATTATATAATATTTGTATTAATATAGATAATACCAAAGAGATATACAGTATATACTTGTACATAAATATGAACATACATACAATAAACACATCTCTGTCTCAAAAAGAGTTTAAACATCATTAAAAAAGATAATAATTTGGATATTCCTTCAGCATATGAGAATATGTTTTAAGTAACAAGCCATTACTGGTAAAACAGTTTCACTCAAAACAAATGATTTTCGAGAACGTTTAATTTTTTAAACTTTATGATCTGCACGTTAAAAAAGTGGAAACAAAAAGATCCCCCGGAAGCCTTTAAACTTATACTTATCTGCGAAGTTCATCAATCAACATGGCATTTATACGATTTCCGTATTTGATCAGCAACCAATCAGAAAGGCAAAAAAGAATATTTCCTTACTTTAATATTAATGTCTTTTACAATGTTCAGTTCAATCTTTCACACTTCCTTGTATACTAATCTTATCTAAGAGACATTTTTGGAAAATTTATTGTTGTTTTTTTAATTTAATTACCAAGCAAATAAAACGTAAACTTTGAAAACATGTCTGGAATAACTACAAGAGTAATCTTTTGCAGACCAATAAAACATAAAAATGAATTAGATAGCTTGAATAACGTGCGAATGAATCGTGCAAATCTGTCTAATTTGATTCATTAAGTTTACAAGGAATCAGTACCAGCAACACGATGCCAAATACATTAACAATGACAAACGGACATCTAAAAATTATTCCGTTTGTATTTCAATTAGAATATCATTTTCATTTATATACTTTTCTTGTGGCTGAGGGGTTGCAGTTAAGTGTTGAGGCATCAGAATTGCAGTCACTGTTCAGTCATGCGTGATCGTAAGAGGCGACTAAATGGGTTTGAGTTACTGGAGTCTATGCATATTTTACCTCAAGCAGGTGATGTTGCTTTCTCGACTTCCCACTGTGGTCATTTTGCACCCTGTAATTATTTTAGCTATTCCTTTTAGCATTTTGTAAGTTTAATAATGCATTTTATTCAAATATTAATGTTTTTATTCAGTTTAAAAAACAACAACTACATTATAAACACAGATAAGAATAATGTCAAGAATAAATTAGGATAAATGTGACATTATAGAGTATCTTGTTTTCCAGCAGGTGAAAGTCAAAATAAGTTTACATCTTGCAAAACTCCTCTTTGATTTTATGATTTAATTCGCATGAACGATAAGTAACTCACATGACCTAAAAAAATTCTGTATGCATCGGAATTTATCTGTAACGTTCAATTTATGAAACAGTTTAGCGCAATTTTTTTAGTATTTTAGACAGATATTTATTTTATCCTTCATTTTACTTTATACTCAGCATTTTAAAATATCAACTGTAGGTCAATCACCATTGTCATGGGAAATGTTTTTAAATAAATAGTATATCCATCCTCTCATGACAAATGAGCATAATGCTACTTTAAAATTACGTCTGTAATTATTACTTTTATGATATTCAAAATTGGTATTTGTCATCGACTCAATGTTTGGCTCTCAAGTAAATACTCAAAAATAAAACGAAAACGTATTCTAAAATGTTGCTCAAAATTCAAATTTTATAGTCAAAACGGTATAGATTTATAAGCTACTTAAGACAACAAATTTGAAATGAGCAATGCATGTATATTTTGTACAGCTACACATATTCCTTTTAAACATTAGAATGAAAAACTGAATGCGGACATTTTGCAAGTTACTCAACAGTTAATGTATAAGAATTGACAGGTTGACTCTTAAAAAACATACTGGATAATTTAAAAATAAACATATAGTTTAGATAATATAAGTTATTGCTTTTTTGTTTTCTACGCTTCAAATTAATCATTCAGTCACTTCCAAGAAAAGCAACCACATAGATTAATGTTTAAGATGAGATGTCTGATTTGAAAATATAAAAAATATTCCTTCCACTTTACATCTCTGACTTGCTACAAAACAGATGAGTCCAATTATCATGATCAAAGAAAGTAAAAAGCAAAACAACTAAATTCGTAATTTTGTTAATTAAAATTAGCCGTAAGGAAGCTACAAGTGATAAGCGTTTGCCACAAGAATACAAACATCTTTTTTGTATTGCTTTGAATGACTTTTCCATATTCAGTCTAAGGATTAAATGTAAAGTATATTCACTTTATGATATTTTTTATTTGCCAGTATCATTCTAATTGATCACATCGTTATGTATCGAAGGATTAATTATGTCAATGACCTTTTTCATATGACCGCCATATGAACACATCTGCGGATGTTTCATAATTCTAAATTTTGCCAGTTCATGTTAAATGTTGAATTCTGCTTAAGCCGGTGCTACGGAGCAGGGGCGGTAGTTTGCACTTGACAGTACCGTTCATGAACAGGCTCAATCAAAACGAGCCTGCAACATTTTCAATTTTGTCGTGTTGGGCTCTCTTTAGGGATTCTTATTTCTCTCTATTTTTTCAAGAATTAAAAATAAATTAAATTGGTATTTATGGTTTTTGGTTCGGTGCCTTCAGGTTGTCCTGCCGATGTTGCTGGATTGTGTGAGGGGCTTCTTTCTGTGAACGTCGTCATTGCCTGGTTGATCTTTGTACTTATTTTCCCCATAATAATTGTTAAAAACTTCATTCCAAATGATCATACCACTTCTCAAGAATTTCGGATTAATTCAACAACTTGACGTGAAATGTATTTCTTCTGTATTAACCTTTGAGTTTTCTTCAGTTTCGAAATTGTTTCCTCTAAGATGAATTAGCTTCCCTGTAAAAGTCAAGCAGAACAGACAATGAGGCTCGAATTTCTCCGGAGACCATTTGATATATGGTGTGAGAAGATTTGTAACAATGTTGATATAGGTGATAAGTTCTTTTTAGAATTAATAATCCTGTGCACTGTTACTTTTGACTTACTTCTTTTCGAAATGTCTTTTCGATTTTTGTCGTGTCAATATTGTGACTATAACGATATGCATCCCAGATTTACATCCTTTTAAATTAGGAGATGTTATATTGTCACGGGATTTTCTTAGATGATTAAGGGTATTGACACTTGTTTGTAGAATATTTAATATACCATCATAACCCTCAATAACCTCTTTGTTCTCATCATTATCGGCATCACCCTTATCGTAACCATCACTTAAGCGTTCCTTTTTCTTTCCTTCATTAGTAACAGCAAAACTCCCTATTTATTGCACATTTAAAAAAAAAAATCAAGATAAACAGTTTGGACAGAAAGTGGAAAATTTATAAAGAATTTAACTTTGACGTTCTTGAAAATCGCGAAACATTTAAATAAGTGATGTTATTTTGAAATATACAATAGGGGTGTGAGTTTGTTCAAAATGCTTATTCTTATGTCTCAAGTAACAATATATTACAAATATTACTTTGCATCAGTATTGTTTTCCTTGAATTTTGTCTACTAACAATGTTAAAAGACCGCCTATTCTAAGCTTTGATGTGAATGTATCTGATATTTGGACAAGAAAAAACGTATCTTTAAGCAGTTATCTACAATACACGACAGTTTGGCAGAAAAAGGTTTGATAACATAATAAATATATTGCATTACCCTTAAGGAATATAATCATTGTAATTAGAATAATGATATAGAAACCTTTTATATATTTTTTCTTAAAAACCTCTACTTGTAAATAAATCACAGTTTAGAAATCGTGTTATCACATTGCAATCTGTCTGTTTGCACTCTTATTCTTTCGCGAAATCTACATAGCATTTGAAGGTCTTTCCTCGCCAGCCAATCAGAAAAAATCATGTTACCTTATTTCCGTCATGTATTTTAAACTAAATTGCCAGACTTCCTTCTTTCTTGTAGATGTATATAAATTTAATTTACAGAATGTTGTGTTACTTTTTATACCTATTCATTGGTTTTTATATTTAATTATCAAGTGTCAAAACACACTGTGAAAAAAGTTATGAATGACATGATTAGACCAGCCTAACAATAAATTTGTAAATATCAAGTTTCCTAAGATTGAATAACAAAAATATTAATTTTTGTTTCCTTGGTTTTCTTGATCTGTTCATTTTCTTTGGCTAAGAACGAATTTATGTTTGAGTTACATGAGTCATTTTATTTACTGAAAAACAATATCTGTAAACAAATTTATACAAAAACAAAAGCAAACTAGATTATTTTAAAACTAAATATACCATGGCTCGGTATGATATAAAAACTCCTACAAGCACTGTTTGTTCTGTATAAATATATCATACAATTCTAAAACAGTTACATTTAATTAAAGAAATGTCTTAGTTTATGTCGTGGTTTCCATTTTGTTTAGTTGCGCCAATTGTTTTCTCGTTTAAAGCACGAGCTTTCTTTTACTCGGGGACCATACTTTACCGCTCTTGGAATGGTAAGAAAGTGTCATATTGAAGGTCTCATGATAACTGTCATATGAATACATCTGCGGATGTTTCTTGATTCATAATTTTACCATTGAAGTCTTCTTGAGCCGGTGCTACGGGCCATGAACGGTAATTTGGATTTAACAGTACAGCCTTTAATTGGACACAATAATACTGTGCCTGCAACTTTTTCAATTTTGGCGTTTTAAAGGTTCATTCAGAATTATTATCTTCTCTTTTTTGTATTTTGTAGGACTCGCAGTGAAACATGCGTCTTATTCAAAATTATATAAGACTCGGCTGCTTCGCTTAATTGTTATAGAATCTTAATTCAAATCTTAAATTAGAACCCGAAAATCTTAACAAAAACTAGAAATACAATCACATTGCTTAATTTTCAAATTAATCTTTTGCTTTGTTTGTTCTTTAAATTGAAAATAGTAAAAATGTTTTCTTCCGTACTATATTTTTAATAAGATTGGTTGTTTGTATAGTATACATTAATAAATCTGTATGGTGAGTTATAACGATATCTCACTACTCACAAATTGATTTTAATTTACTGATTTTGTAACTAGTTATGGAAATATTAATAAACAGGCACACAGACGCTGAATTTTATTACGTTGATTTATACCATAGCGGAAAATGTGTCTAAGTAGTTGGCTTTACATTTATTGAATAACCAGCTAACCAGAAAATTTGATACATTCTTTAGAGTTAGATTCAATAGCTGTTATATTGTTCCATAACAAAACGCAATATCTAATGTATTTAGAAATGCAGTCGTTATTTTAACATCTCCTTTTTTCCCTTTAATCCAATTAACACCTGGGCCCTATTTATACCATCTAAAAAGTTTGTACAATAAAATACTTTATTAATCTTATATAAATATTCAATTAAGTCAGGAGGAATTAAAACCACATGTTGTTATAAATGTTGTTAGCTTTAAATTAAAACATGGAGATAAATATATGAAAAGCAGTCTAATATATTAAGTTATATAAAAGAGGCAGCTAATCATTTAGTACCACCACGAACACTTCTAGGTCTACAAATGATAAGTAAAGTACATATATTCATTTACATTTCCTAATGTGACCAACATATAAAGTCATTCATTATAAATGTCAGAAAATATATTAAAAAAGGAAGGAGAAAAAGGCAAAAAATATATCTTTTCAATGGTTTATTCCATATGATATATTTTTTTTATATAATTGTATCATATGCAGCCTTGTCCAGAAACCTCACAAGATAAAAACCTTCACATTCATCGTGACTGTACTTCTGCTTGAAATGATTGTTTGTGATTCTAATTAAAGTGACATAATGCCCATCCAAGAAATATATAATGAGAGTAAAGGTAAAAGTCAAATGTCGAAGTTTACATTTTGAAATAATTCCTTTAAATTCTCTAATTTAATTTGCATGAACAATAAAAACTTCACATTGCCCGAGGAAGTTTCTATAAATATCCATAAGGATTTACCTGCTTACGTTCAAGTTATAAAAAGAGTGGAGAAGACTTTTAGGCAGATTTTTATTTTATCTTAATCATTTTCTCATATCAATCGTTGGTAATAATCGTTGTTTAATTATACACTTGTTAAAACTATATTTTTTTGGAAAATGATATATTTACCTTGCCAATGTACTCGTGCATAAGATTTGATAATTAAGTGAAAGCTTTTGATTTACATTTAAGTGACATTATGCTCTTTATTTTCAGTGTCCATTTTAGCCGAATCGGCTATATTTTAAAAACATTTTTTCATTGACAAATCATTGATAAACGAAATGCTTAAGATAAAATATAACAATATAACACATTTACCTAGAATAAAAAGTACTGTTTTTATAATTTAAATGTTAACGACACATTCCGAAGGATATATATAGAATTGGCTGAAGGTCACGTGAGTTATTCATTACACACATTACCTAGTCTATAGAATTGGAAACAGTTATGCGAAATCTTAGGTTATTTTAAACCAATTATTTACACATGGATAGGCATAATGTCAATAACATCTCAAACATACAGTAATTCAATTTGTAATACACCTATTCATTTGTTTAAGTATGATTTGTTGGCGAAATGTTTGAGTATCAAACTGATAGTACATGTTTAGTAAATAAAATTAGATGTTAAAGGTGCTGTTCGAATATTTTAATTTATTGACTGGTTTTTTTATTATCTATGATTTATGAATGCTTCCTTTTTTCAAGAAATCAATATTAAAGTACTTATATCTGCTGACCAATCCAATGCGGCACCTTTCTGTGTTCCTCAGATGTATGTCTTTGTTCTTTCATACTATTATGGTGAAACTTTAGTTTGTGTCCCTTCTTGTTGTTCTTTCATCTTCGGTAAGAATCGTACCTTTTCACCTAGCTTTTTTTAAATTTTGCCCATCCCTTCCTCGAATCTTGAGTCCCTTTCACCTGTACCCTATTACTTTGTGGGCCTATTAATCAATCAATTATTTGTTTTCTTTAATGTTCTTGTCGGTTACTATTATTTTGTTTTAGGTACGCACCAAATAGTAAAATTGTATAAGAATAACAAACTATATCTTAGTTTTTATATAAACAAACATGACAACCACTAATGAAACGTTTTTCATCTTAAGTCCAAAGACACTAATAAGGAGAGCAAAAATCAATACTATAAGATACACAATTGTTATAGGTATAAACCTGCTTTTCAAAATACAACCACGGCAATTAAAATATATTAACATTTGCAATTGGTTTAAACTTATTTATACAACAAAACATTTAGGAAGTAACAGTATTTACAAAGAACATTTTGGGAGTGGGCAGAAAGCTATTAAAATTATGAGTGTCCTCTCCCAGCATTTGTAATAAATTTCCGAACAATTGATTGTTTTATTATCACCTTTCTTTACTTATTCAAAAATATAATGACAAAAGCGATAGGTTATTGCATTCAATGTTTAAATGTAAAGAAAACATGTTACCAAATAAAATAAGTCATTTGTGATGGTTAGAGAAAAAAAACAACAAATGTCTCCCTTGACAAGATTATGTAAACTGGTTGGTGTTCAAGGTATGAGTCAGTAAAAGATGGAGAAATTTATCTACTATTTAATTCACAGGGGAACTAAGCTTAAATAAATCTTATATGTTTGTTTTCTCTAAGAGATCTATATTCTTTCAGAACCTATGAATAATTGCATATAAATGATTCCACAAATCATTCACAAAAATCATTCACAGAAAAAAACATTCACAAAAGCAAGGGTCTATAAATAATTATTTTAAAATCCAAAAGACGCCCAAGTTCTGTCTGAAAGCGATATTATTGTCTGTGAAAATATTACTTTATTTGATGTTATATTTAAGTGAAGTTTTTCGACATGAATTATAATATGATGAAACGATATAGTACAATTATCATTATTTTCCGTTGTCAGACACTTAATACAGTATTATTCATTTATTTATATTTTTTGATGATGATAACGATATATATTTATTATTTATGTGTGATACATGATATGATAACAATATATATAATCGTTATCATATCATATATCACACTTTTATAATAAATATATATCGTTATCATCATCAAAAAGGGACTTGTTCAATTTGTAATGTTTTGGTTCGAATTTTTGTTTGACATTTATTTCTAGTTGCCTTGCCACCTGAATCAAGAGAAATTACAAGAAATATCTGAGTATTTTCATAATAAAAAATGAAAAAGAGAATTAATTTGGAAGAAACAACCGCAATTTCTGAGTTCAGGTGTGCTATCGTTCTGATTTTCTTTTGACTATTTAAATGAATATTGACAATATCCTACGCCTTCTTTTGGCTGCACTGCATAATTAGTTGTGTTATAAGATATTTAAAACTATCATTTTATTTATCATTTCAATATTAGTTTGACTGCATAACAGTTTGACTATTACATTATCTAAAACCTTCTTAACATTAAGAAAGTCATTTTAAATGAAAGACAAAGAGGAAAACCAATCCACTAACTTCAACAACCAAAGAGATTCAAAGTAATTTAATACCAAAACTGTTACAGAAATGCATAACATTTCCTTTTTAACATTCATATCAATTAAATGATAATTTTGCAATTGATAGGAAAAAGATAAAACTATATGTTAAAAAAAGAATAAATAAATAAATAAATAAATAAATAAATAAATAGTTTATTAATGACTTAACCAGGTTAACCTTATGCTTGTACTACACAGCATTATATAAAACTTTTGATAATAATATTTTTTCATTATTTATTTTTATTTTTGTGTGTTTTTTCCATAAAAATAACATTATAATCTTGACTTATGTTGGTACAATTAAATACATATTATGTCGTGTATGTACATTAACTTTGTATTATTTTTGTACATTGTATTTGAACTGAAAAGATGTTTTGTAAATCGATTTAACCAAACCAGTATTATACAAGAAATTTCAAGAATAAAGACAAAACGTGCGCATATATCTAAACTATTTTGGTATGATATAGATTATAGAAGAAGAAGAAGAAGAAGAAGAAAAAGAAGAACAAAACGAAGAAGAAGAACAACAACAACGTTCATTTCACTTAAACTACAAGTTTCTCGTGATTAACATACTAGTATATACAAGCATACATATATAATGACATGAAAAATACAATGACATGAAAGTAAACAAAATAATTATATTGGATGAACGAAACAAAATAGAGATGACACAAATATTAAAGCATAATGGCTATTACATACACAGTAGTATACACAATAAAACTTTACATTAGTTTGGACCTGTTAGGTATACAATAAAGTAGGTTGAAATACATATCTGAGCATTAATAATCTGGTATTGTAATTTGAAAGCTTCATTAATATATTGACAAAGCATAATTGTTTCTTTATTTTTATAATTTTGTAATAATTGAGTAAACTTAAATATACTTGGTCTATTTCTTTAATAATTCTTAATATATATATTTTTTAAATTTTCATATGCAGGACACTTAAACACAAAACGGAACTCGTCCTCAATTTCATTTGTATTGCAAATTAAACAATATCTTAAATTTCGCTCTGCTCTTTCACGTGAATATCTACCTGTCTGAATTCTAAGATTATGAGCTGAAATACGCAGTTTTGTCAAAGCTATTCTTAGTCTTCTTGATACAATATTTTCTAAATAACGTGACATTTCAAAACTGTCCTTTACTGATGTATATAAAAATAATATATCATTACAATTAATACTAGCTCTCCATTCATGTAAATATTCATATATTAATCTCTGTTTAAAACGACAATAAAACAATTTTGATTAACGCTTAAAAGGGTTTAACCATACATAAAAAAACATATTTTTCTAAAAGACTTCGTACATTTGCAAACCAATTTGTATACCCTATATTTATATCAGACATACATAAATGAACAATTAAAAACCCCATACTTCACTTGCATACATTAAAATAGAACCAATAAAAGAGTCGAACAACTGTAGGGGTATTTTTGGTTTACACTTATTATACAAAGTGAAATGTAAGATTTCTGATAATTTAGCAATAAACACGATAAATATTTGTTTAATGTTATTTACGATATCCCCGTATAAATGCGTTAATTCCATTGATATTTAACAATTTGATTAATGATCCTGTATGTTGTAATTAAGGTTGTTACCACACTGTTACTGAAATTTTATATGTGTATAGAATCATGCTTCTAAGACATTTTTTAAACATCGAAGAACTTGAAAAATTTGTACTGCAAATATTTGTCAACATTTTATACAGTCATGAAAATATATGCATTCATTTCTTATTGACAAATTTGATTTAGACTTCATAGAAAATAATTTAATATTATAAATTCGGTTATATATTTACAAAAATGCTTTTCGAACTTACAATATTGATAAATCTTCATTTTAGCATTATATTTATGATAACCATAAAACATATGTTACAGGATCTTTAATGCCAGTCGAATGGTTATATAGCAAGGTAAATATGAAAACATTTGAGTTTTATACCAGGTATTATTTTAAATATTTCTAGGTATACATAACGCCGGCTTTGATTGTATGCAAAAGATCAAAATATCCTATTCATGCTTCTCATAGTATCCATTATGTTGAAATTAAAAACATGTTACCAGCAAACAATACCTATTCAAATGAAGTATTTACAATTTTGTTAAATTCCTTTAATCAATATAAATTTAAAAGAAATAAATTTTATAGTTTGCCTTTCCTGACGAATTCAAATAAGAGAAAATAATAATATTACCATTAAAAATAACTGTATAAGTGTTTCATTTCGCGACGTGGAAATGTTTGTGATTTTTGCGAAGCGAAATAATCCATAAAAAATGAGCCTGCAAAAGTTACACCAACTTTAGTAAAGTCTTTGGCAGCCATTCGTAATTTTATCGTATTGCAAACGTTAACCTCATATCCTGTTGTATATTTAATTTATACTACATGTAATATTCTTAAGAGCATTAGTAAGAATTATGTCTACTTGTTATGAATGAAATTTCTGAAAAAGACAAGCAATTGTGGGTAAGGAAACTGACCTTATTAGAACAGATCAACACTTTATAACTAAAGTTAATATTAAGTGACACAGCAACTGATCATCTGAAGAAGCTTATCCAATTTGCAAAATTTGACACCGAAACCATGACATAAAGAAAGACGATTACATTATTTTTCTTATTTGTCATTTACAATTCGATAAATGTCTATACTGTGTACCCCAGTAAAATGTAAATTTCATTAGAAAGATATTCTTAAAATCATGTAATTATTTTAATCCCTTGCTAAATGATAATTTAATGATTGATGCTTACTGTAGATGTAATATTTCACGAACAAGTAAATTAGTTTTTGTTATCGCCGGAAATTATAGTTTTGGCTTATTGCCTTTGTTCTAGGTGATGCCCTAGGGGACATATGGATTTATAGGAAATATGAGCATATTGCGTATTGCCTTTTTATAGGTTATGTCTTAAGAGACTTGTATTATGTATGGGGAATGGAAATCTTATGAATATAATAATGTTTGCTAAAAAAATCAAGTTTGGAATCTACGATAACTTAATTCTTCATGTCCTTAAAGAAAAGAGGGAGGGTAAGCAATTTTAGGAAAGATTACAATGATGGTATCTATTTTCATGAATAAAAATAACAAAGCATGTTCTCATATAATTCTATACAAAATCAAATACAAAATATCAGTAATTTAGGATATATTTAGAAGATTTGGGAGAAACCACTTAGTAGGAAAGGCATGGATATTTGATTATAAAATAACATCGACTAGAAATTAGATCAAGTTTACAAACACATCATTAACAATAATAGAACTGTTTACAAAGACTATGTAAATGTTTTGCATTGCTAGGAAACAACAAATGCAACAGTCAATATAAAGCAGTGACTTTATTATTTAAAAAAAGAGCTGCTCAACTGTTTAATTTGTTTTATTTCCTATTATTTGACATGCAAAATACCTTTATGAATACTTTTAGGTATGGCTTTTAAAATTGCCATTTTACATGTTTATGGTCATAAAAAACGGATTAAACATCTTCTTAAAACGTAATTTCTCATACTTGCCTAATTGAAATATTACAACACTTTTCTTGTTTAAACTTTCGTATGTATGGGAAGGGAAATAGAAATTGCAATTTAAAATACTTACTCATGTGAGTAGGAATTAAGATTATTTAACGTCATCTATCTATATTAATATTGATATGAATAAATTTTTTTTTGAAATTTCAAACAGGATTTTCCGTTTCGGTTAAACGATTCATTGAAACAACGACTGTTGTTATGTGTATGTTAAAAATATAAGTATATTTTAATAACTGATGATAGCCTGTTTACTGTACCTGTTCTAGATTTCTAGATTGTCCCTGTCAACTGCTGATAATGGTGTTGGTAGTTTTTACTCCAGATCACGGCAGTAAACCACACAAAATTTACCAGAATACAGTTCAGACACCGCATCATTTCCGGGCAGGCTGTCAAGCAGTTTACCAGTACTAGTTGCCTTCACTTTCGCAAGGAACTGATTACTGCTGCCGTACATGCAAGAACAGAGGTACAGTGCGAATGACCGTAAAAAGGATTTCATGATCAATCACAATGAAAGTAACCGGCGCCGTCCGGGAATCGATCTCTTGAGCTAACCGGACGGCATTTAATTGCTGATGATTCATTTTTGGCGACTTTAGTTGGAACATTTGATTTTTTTAAAGTTTATATTAGAAATTGTGTAGAATCTATATTGTATAAGATTTTTCTTTTATTGCAAAATGTTTAGAAATTTTCTTCATTTGAACAAATATAAGGAGAGTAGCTCGAGCTAAAATCTTAAGGAATGAATGACATACAAGTAATGCAGTAATTTTTAACCAAACACTACTTGAGTGTGATTTAATAGAAATAAGACACAATTATCGCTCATTTTTGTAAGACCCCCAGCTAATAGTTTCAACATTCATGTACAGTAATACATTTGTAACTAAGTATTATTAAAAAGTAAGTAATTTGATTAATGAAATTTGTGATTTGTTTCATGATGAAATTTCTGTTAATGATTAAAAGTTACTATTTACTCTACCTGTTACACGTTTATACCATAATACTGTATTAACAAATTGAAGCCTCCGAGGAAAGCTAATCATTGTGTACGCAATAAATAAATGATGAATTATAGTTTTGCAATAAACCCCTTGAGACGTTTGTCTAACTAATTAAAAACGCCATGCGTTTAGACTGATTGTTAAAGTACATTTATTTTAATAAATCACAAACAACCTTGAAATTTTATTGATGGAAATAAATTTCAGATTGATATTAAGTACATTATGTATTATAAATGTTATTTTGAAATATCTCTATCATGAACAAATTTCAATTATTTCACAAAATCGGTACACTTAAATGAATATTTATAAATTCAAATTAATAAACAGGAAGATAGGCATACCAAATAAATAATTTTAAGAGGCAATAAATGAAATTTTGATTTTAAAATTGGCTCCTCCTCCTCGACATGGGCTTATTAAGATAGAAGTAAAATATAAGGCACCAAGATGCATTATATCTCAGGTTTTTGTTTTACATCTAGAAATGAAATGCTTATGTTTACTATATGTTTGTATTAGCGTGACTGTGATAAGAACATAGCTGTGTTCTATCATTGCACTCAATTTAGGACTATATACTTGATGACCATTTCTCCTTTGAAAATATCACTCGGTTGATTTTCTCAGCAGACGAAAAGTTGACAATGTTTATTGTTGGTATTATTCTCAACATATCGATATTTTCCAAGTTATTGCATTTACTTTTAGAACTATCAATACCTGTCAAACAAAAGCGATTTGTAGGACAAAGTATTTATTCATTCATAATGTAAATTTTATTACCGCCACAGCAAGCAGATAAAATTGATTCATGCCGCTGATGAAATATTGATATTTCATTACGCAGATTTTCTTGTTTGTTTGCTAAAACATGTATTCCTTAAATTGGGTTAGGTTTATTTCATTATTAAACCGAAACGTTTGATATTAATGTAATATTACAAAATGCATCATCTATCACTCTCTTAAATAACGTATTTCACAAACACAAAACATACTCTTATAAGAAAGAAGCATGGCGACAGTGTCTTAGGAAATTAATATAATAGCAATCTGAAAGCTTTCATCGTCTTCAGCCATGAAAAGCGGACCGATAATTGTATCAGGTCTTTTAATGTTGTTTTAATGACAATAAACACAAATGAAATCCACGGAAATGTTGCATTATTGTTGAATTTGTAATAAAAATTTCATTCAAGATTTTTTTTCTAAATTCTTACAACACATTGCTTTTTTATTCTTAAAGCGTGTTTAAAGCATTGGATTTGTGCACAAAAATTTCAGATAATTTAAAAACAAAAAATGTACATAGTGTTGTATACATGTACATTGTGTTTTCGTAATGAATAGAACATTTTGTTTTATTAGGATGATGTATCGTTGATGTATTGTATACTAGATCTAGAGATAAAATTGCTGATTTTTTATATAATGTGGATATTACCATTATTTTTCAGATACGCCTGTAATCCGAGCAAATTAGCCCTAATTGGTACTACTTGTGCTCATTTAACATTCATTCTATAAGAACATTATACCTTAAAACTAGTAAATTTATGAAACTATGTTGAAAACCATAAAGAAAATAAGCATATGTTGCCAATCCATGGTATGAATATGTGTTTATAATTTTCAGTTAATTAACAGATCAATTAAAACATTAAATTGGCACTTACGGGTGCATCTGTGCATTAAAACTATTGCAAACTAAGTACAAACTCACAATTACTCATGATTTTGAAAGCATTGTTTTTGAGTGATAATAAAAATACGTAGTATCAATCCTGAAGAAATAAATGTTTCACTTAAAAAGAAAGTGTTTTATTTCCTACACGATGAATGAATTGAATAAATAAGGTATCGATATGCAAGATTATAACAATATTCATCATATTCACTGTTAGATACTTTATAAGTGACAAATTACACTTATTCACTATCTAATTTCATAATTTTTAAAGCTTATTCTCTTGTATAAACTGAATCATTTATTATTTTGTTATATTATAATACCAACCTTGACACAATGTTTTATATGTATTACTATTAGTTTTGATGTATAACGAGATACATGTTAATGCATAAGTTAATAAAATGTTTTGCTTCTTCCTTTTCTTTCATTATAATACATGGATTTATTAATTTGCATGAACAGTTTTCTTTCTCTCGCGGAAGGAAAAAAAAATTTGACAATGTCTGCTCTAAAAAAAACCAAGCCACGTCATTTATCACTTTTGTTTTAAATCAAAGAAAAACAAATAAATCTGAAATAGATATAGAAACATTATTTTTCTTAATGAAGCTGTATGTCTGACTTTATACTCATTGTTGTGCTTGATTAAATGAACAGACTAAATGAATTACAATTTTACATCTTGCACACGTTCTGGCAAGATGTGATCCCTTGACAGCATTGAAAACAAAAAGACAGAAATAGACATATATTGACATGATTTCAAAGTACTAACCATTTGAAAAGGATAAAACAAATATCTATACATAGTGAGAATAATAATTGAAACACAATTAGAAAATCTCACTTTCATTTGATATATTGGAAGTAAAACTCACTTCAAATAAATAAATCGTATCTTCATTGTTACACAATGTGTTTTATTTCCACTCTTATTGCATTGTTTTAAATCGCTTGACGTGAAGCATTACAATCGTTGACATTTGTGTAAGAATGACACTAAAACATGTTGTGTTATATTGCAATAAACTTCACGAAATTTGTATTTCATAACTTCGTTTAATATGCATTTATTGAGGCAATTCATAAATCTGAAATAGATATAGAAACATTTTTTCTTAATAAAGCTGTATGTCTGACATTATTCTCATTGTTGTTCTTAATTAAATGACGAGAATAACTGAATTTGTACACGTTCTTGAGAGATGTGATTTCTTGAGATCACTGAAAATAAAAAGAAGAAATAGACATAATATATATTCACAATAATAATTGAAACACAATAAGAAAACCTCGCTTTCATTTGATATATTGGAAGGAAAACTCCCTTCAAATTAATAAATCGTTTCTTCATCATTACACAACATGTTTAGTGTCACCCTTATTGCATTGTTTTAAAGTGCTTTGACGTAAAGCATTACATTCGTAGACATTGATGTAAGAGTGGCACTAAATGAATAAATAACTAGACGTTTGCTAATTTGTCTTAAAACATGATTCACTGAGGGACTCCACTGTGGTTTTTTTAACATGATGGGACTTAACATATTTTTCCAGATAAATGTACCATTTGATATAGTGATATAGTTTTAGACCACTAATCTTTGTGCAAAATTTCAGATCATTCGCACACGTCGTTTTTCTAGAATAATTATTCAAATTGTAAAAAAATGACCCAAAATGAAAAGCGTTTAAACGCTTTTTACTCAAGTTGGGCCAAGAAAAGAATAAAAATACGATTTTCAACTTACTTCAAAGTATATTCCTTAACTATCTTTGCATATATTTCTGTTTAAAGTGCCCAGCTTATTTATGTAAGAAGTTCAAATGTTATGTTTTTAGGCTTTTAAACTCAGTGGAGTCCCTATAAGTCGAATTTCAGTATCATATACCTTATATCTTAAATCAATAAATATACCTACGAGTTTAGTCATCATTTCAGCATCATTTGAATATAACAATCAAAACAAATCCATATGAACGGGTGTGTAAATAATTGTAAAAGTTAATTTCATGCTTGACTTGAAAATTGTACGAAGTTTGTAGTTTTGTTTAAATATACAATCTAAGAAGAATAGCGTAGAATAGTTTTAATTACATACAATGGTTATTGTATTGTGGATAGAAGATGTTTTGTTTTCCACTTTGCTAGAATTGTGAAATTACTTTTTCGACTCAAGTTCAATATAATCCGTTACGTGTAGCCTTAAAGAAGAATATAATTTCAAGGGTAATTAACTTACTTTTCATGAATAATTTACACCAATATAAACAATACCTTTGCATCTTCCCAAATTTTAAATGTATCACTTTCGAAAGCGTTTATTATTTCCTTTGTTAAGAATATGAAGCAATTTCATCATTGAATTTTTGACAAATAAAAAAACAACAACAACAACCTAAAAAAACAACAAAAAAACAACAACAAAAACCGCTGGTTTCATCGGTACTTTACATATGGTATTTGTTACAAGAATGTTTAAGAATCTTAATTATAATCCAGTAATTTTAATTTCTGGTGCTAATTTAAAGGATAAACATAAGTTGACTGCAAGTTTAGATGTTTTTAAGATTTTGTAAGAATTATGAAAATAAAATGCCAAAGTTAAATGTTATCTTAACCATAAATAAAATTTTGCAGCTCTGGTTATAATGTGATACGAAGGGTATTAAATCTTCTTGATGCTGAGTTACAACAATGATGAATTAGCTAATTTGATTATTTTAAGAAAACAATAAACATATTCGTTTTCCCAAAATTGCCCATGCAAGAAGTACATATATTTTGATATCGAATGGTTTATATTTTGTACAAGAAAACAACATTACAAAACTCTTAAGATATTCTGTCTACATTTTATGACATAAAATATTATACTGATTCGGTAGCATTAATCACAAAATATTTACTTGAGAATGGCAGACTTGGTATGATTGAGTCTGTACATGAGGGATAATGAAAGAATGCAACATCCCTCACGCCCTCAAGTTTACCTCATTAGATTTACATGAATTTTCTTTTGTTCAATAAATTCAAAAGTAATTTATGCAATTAAACCCGGTTTTAAAAATATATACTTTAACAACTGGGTGCACTATATAATACATATTTCAATTGGTACATAGAGGAACGTCTGAATGAATTGTACTTAAAGTCAAGGAGTGATGGTTATTTAGTAAAGTTTTGTTAAAATGTAAAATAACAATAAACACATCTGGTGAAGTTTTGATCCATCGTAAGTCTAACATTTTATGGGAAAAGGAAGGATTATGAATTTGTTAAGTAATTATCGAAATTAAAACTTCAATAATCAAAGCTTTTGATGCTAAATTGAACCATCCTGCTTTCAATGTTGTAGATAAGGAGTAACTGTTAATTGTTTTTATAATACTCTCGTTCCTTTTTATATTCAAGTAATGGTCTGTGTAATGAGGGTTAGATATGTGAAAGAAGGCACATATTCTGACATTAAAGCAATAAACACTGTAAATCAAAGGCATAGGCGGCAGCTACTAATTATGTTATAGTGTTATATAATGTTGTTTAGTAACATGGTTTATTTAAAGTGAAAAAATAACAAAATAAATTTATTCTTGTAAATAGAGTATATAGAGGATATTTGTTTGTTTGTGTGTAAGATGAAATTTTATTTCATCGAGTGGGCTTTAAAAACAGTATTCTCACGAGTGGCGTTGCCACGAGTGAGAATACTGTTTTTAAAGTTCACGAGATGAAATAAAATTACATCTTACACAACAAAGAAACATTTTTTTTTTACTTTTATTTTATGCTTAAAAACAAGTTAAAACGAAATTTCCATAATATTAACGTTAATATAAAAATTTCTTTTCCCCATTGACAGCTATCAGCTCGTAGTCGGAATTTCTCATTAAATACAAGAAGTCTTGAGCTGAAAAGAAAGTTCGACAATCAACGTTAAATGACGGTATTATTCATTTTAGTAAAAAAATATGAATTATCGCTTGTTTTAATAATAAAAACAAACAATTCTTGTAGGAGAAAAAGTCCAACCATCCATCCATCTTTCTGTTACTTACTGCGAATTTCTATTAGACCTGGCTTTGTTAAATGTAAGAGGCAGCCATTTTTTAAAGTTGTGTATTTCACGGGAGGAAAATAATTGTGTTTGATTCAGAGGGATATCATTTGGATTTGTTAGTCATGCACCTTTTTAAAAGAAAGGAAACTTATTTGAGGATTGTAACAGACAAAAAATAAGTGTTGACAGATGTGAAAACATTCATAAAGCAGCCAGGAAAATGGAAAACTTGGAAGCTGTCTCAGGAACGCTGGGTTGTTTACTTGTTCTACGAGCTGATAGCTGTCATTGCTTTTCAATTTTTCATAAAGCATACGGCAGTTATTGCTCGTAGGATACTTTAATATGCCCAAATGTCATCAAGAGCAGTTTTGCATGTGTTTCAGACTGTAAAAATGAAAGAAAAACATTTAGAGACAAAATTTGGTGATTGGAATTTGAATTAATAGAAGTAAGTTTTCTTCTTTTTATTACTTTTGACATTTAAGTTATTTATCAATTTCAGCTTTGCTTTTTCTTTAAATAGTCTGACATTGTCAGAATTGTCAGCTAAAATAAAATTGAGGTACCACATGGGGAAAATCTTAAAAAAGTAGTTTCGTCATTGAAAAGTGTGAAATTATATTTTGATAATTTTCACTGTGAAATTATCAAATATAATTTTCACGGATAAATCAGTAATCCACTGAAAAACATAAAATAAAATAATATATTTAAGACCCATTATGCCAAAGAAATGTTTTCATTTTTATTACTCGATTTTCTTTTTCATTTTTTCTGCTTTGTTATAATTTCAGCAAATACTACTTTGTTTATATTTTGTTACTTGTAATTATTTCCCATTCAGTACAATTTTCGTCAAGTAATAAGAATCTAGTATGATCTTAAACCATTACTGAAATGCTTTAAAACTCATATTTGAGTTTTCGAATGAAGCAAGAGTGTATAAGCTTCTGGAGCATAATGTGCCATTGACCAACTTAAGTATGAAATTTTGTTTCTTTCAGTGTAAGATAATCACGATATATATTTTACAGAGTGGAAATTTGCATAGTTGAACTATAAGACAGTTAGGATTGAATATAAATTGAGCAGATATTCGTGTTTAACCCTTGGTCTGAAGGCTGCAACCGTATATTTTTATCCGAACAAATATAACAAAAATATAAATTTAATTGATATTTAATTTCTTAATTTTCCTCAATTTATTTTCAAAGAATATATTATTTAATAAATTCGTTATGTAAACATCTAATTCACGTACAGTCTCACATACAATACATTGCTTAATGCAGAGGACACAGATAAATAAAGTGATGTAAATGTCTTAACTGAACATCATTTTAAATAACTTTGCAACCAACTATAATGGTTAACACGGAACACTTATTATAAATACGCACATTTTTGTAAATATTTAAGAAACATGAAATTTTAATACCGTTACAATGTTTTCTGTTGATATTTAAGTCTCACAAGAAAGATAAAGGTCAGTTTACGTTTTCAAAAAGAATGCAATTTACATAATGTCTTTGAAATCTTTATGAATCACTTGTAAACTAGCAGAAAAGCTTCCGCGTTGTGATGAGTAAATAAACTTCATGTACATGCTTGTCCACGTAGTATTATATATTTTGCTTGTACATGCTTGTACATGTAGAATAATATATTTTGTAACGAAACAATCAAATAAAAGTTGTATGACACTAAATACATGCATCCTTATTCATGACCCAGTTCACTGTAAATATACACCATTTTTTAGTTCAAAGTAATATTTCAAAACATTTTACTAATAATCCGTCTGCATTAATGCTGATTAAAGTAAAGTTAACATGAACCTCATCGAAACATTTTTATTGACCTCGCATTCACACTCAGAAGTAAAATGTAATTGACAATAAATGCTAGACAAATACCTGAACTTGAAATATTAAGTATAAGTTGTTCTGGAAATGCATTAGCGAGTTAATTCTGCAAATAGTAACATCGTATTTTTTGTTGTGTTTATAATTATATTTTAACACTTCTTGCTGATGAAGAGAAACTTGTTTAGAAGTATTCATTGCAAGACTGAACGCTTTATTCAAATTTAATGACTGACGGGATTTTCAATTTACGATTTAATCAGTGTAGAAGCAATCTGTTCCTGACATACCATTCATTTGTTTCATCAGCATCAAAGCTGGTAGTTCATTCAAAATATTGTTTACGAATAGTATGTCATGTCAAAAAATCAATTTAAACTAAAAATAATATAAACTTTTATATGAATGCTTGAAGCATTTCGTGCGTTTAACTTACTTTAGATAGAAATATATTTCTTGATGGTAATTGATAGCTGAATCTGAATCACAATATTATACTTTGAAAAGTGCTCTTTTGAACATACATACCGGAAGCTTTTCGAGTATTATTTGTTAATAAGAATCAAGATTGTAAGGAATGAATTAATTGATCGAAATTCAAAGGCACAATAATACCTTAGAAACGAATAAAATACTCATTCCTAAGAAAGGGTTATACAACATTGGTTTTGTTACAATAAAATAATGCTTTTAAAGAATGTTGGATGCTTAATACCTGATAAAAGTAGTACAGAATGTGAAATCATTTTTCACAAAAGTATCAAAATGTAAGCTTAGTTGTATTGTGACTTCCATTCAAAATATTTAATCACTATTACCTGTACTAACTGCCAACCAGCAACAAAATCCAACGACGATGAGGTAATTGACCAGTAAAAATCTTTTTATGAAACTAAAATAGGACACCACTAGAAGCAAAAGGTTTTTGAGAAATAAGACTAAAAGCATACTTTTAGCCATAAAAGACCTTCAAAGTTAACGTTATTCTCAAAATAAATTTTAAGTTTTAAATTATTCTTGCTTTGTTGAAAGAGTATAGAACTCGTAAAAGCTTCTATAATTCGAAAACAATCTTAAGAGTCTGCCAACATATTCTGTGGTTGTTCTAAAAGTACTTTCAATTATGTAGGTTGATGCACGTGCTTTTACAGATAACTCACCTTATTTCAATTGCAACACTCTAAATCATTTTTCTATCACCCAGGTACATAAACTTCGTAGAAAGTTAAATACCGTAGCAAATTAATTGTCTGTGCTTATACAATAATGGTTATTACAAATAAATATAAACAAAACAATACATATCTATTCTGATTCTTCAGATCAATACAAAATTTTGGTTTGTTTTGTTCTGGCAATTAACTTGTTGTTTGCTTTGCGTGGTTTAAATATTGTATGAGAAATTCTGGTAATTTTGTTCACAGGTTGATAAACTGAGAAAGCCTAAACAAAACAAGTAAAACGAATTGTGTTAACAGGCAATTGACTCTTTTGCCTTTTTGGCCTTTATTAATTATTTTTCTCTTTATGTTTATTTTTTCTATTGCATATTTGGAACAATTCTAAATATTTCTTCTTACAATGACGAAGGCCGTTTGGGTACTTAAAACACCTTTTGCGATTAAAGACTTTAGAAATAGAACCAACCATGTTGGCAGATAATAGTAATTTCTGAATAAGTAACTGTACACTAGTTTGTGCACTCTATTCTCAATGTGTGGTGCCATAGCATGAAATCACATTTTAATGATTCAGAAGTTAATATGTAAAAAATAGACTTATATATCGGAGAGGAAACATCTAAACCTACCCGTTGGACTTTGTGAGAAAAAAATATTGATGAAGGGTGCCATCATGTTATTTTCCTCATCAATGGCGTAATATTGAAATATTGATTGAAATAATTGTTAGAACAAACAAACAAACAAACAGACAAACAAACGAAGATAACAATGATTGAAACGCCTTTTAAAGTAAGATAATTCTTTGCTTTAAACCATAATTGAATTAACAGAAGTAAGGTTTAAAAGTAATGGTAATATATAAATACATAATCAATAAGAAACTGGCCGCCTTGGTCGTCATCAATGAAGCATGTCCTAATACTTTTAATTGCTTCTTTTCACTGTTACTTGATTGTAAATAGGACAATACATTTTGCATTTGTTTTTGTGTATGATGGTATATGTAATGAGCGAATTTAATTTATTTGAAGGTGGTTTGATTGTTTAAATTGATAACTGTTTAATGAAAGATAGTAAAAAAAACTTCATTTGTCGGAAAAAAAGTTTCTTTGAGATAACATTTTTAATCTTATTTCGTAAATTAATACCTGACAAAATAAACATTTAAATAATTAGTGTTGTATGATTATATCGAATTGGGAAACAAAGAACTTTTTAATGTGACAAAAGCTAAGGCACGTGGTCTCTATAGTATGTTTATGCCCGCATTAGCATAATATTAAAACCATGTAGGTTTGTGGATTGAAGTACAAATATAATCCTTTAAGCGTAATTCTTAATAAAATGATAACAAATATAAAAAATAAAACATTGCAATAAATGATTTACAAGTTCAAACAGATTTGAACAAAAGTATCAAAACGAGTATACTATACGTCTGCAGCAAATTTTATTTCGAATTCATGGAATAATATTCTTAAAGGTTGTGGTTTTGTTTGAGTAAAAATATTAAGTAAACAATTTTAATTAATATGTATGGAAAAAAACTTGAAGAAACGCATACTTGGCTTTAAAATTCATGTATTTTGTATGTTTTATATATTCTAATATGTATTTAGTCACCTTCAATTATATTAAATGAGTTTGTGTATGTTGCCAGCTTGAAAACTAATTTCACTTCAAAGTAATATTATTCTTACCGAACAAATGGTTACAGAACAAAACAAAAAAGCGGTACTTTGTTGTTTACCTTTTGATCCTTTGTTTTAATATGATTCACAGAAATGTTTTGGAAATGTTGTTATACCACAGAATAGTCTCAAATTAAATTCTAGATCATCTAAAACATAATAGATAGTTCTGATGATATATTATGTACAACACAGATATGTTTTATTTATGTTCTATAATTGCTTTAGTTGTCATAAAAAGTACAAGCGAATAGAATAACCCTTTGAAATACGAACGTTTATATTACTTCTAAACCATTTCATAGAGATTTACTATTTATAACAAAAAGCATTTTGAAATTTTAACAAATTTATCAAGAATCTATTAATATTGAAGTTAACATATTGAGAGATATAGGCATATGTAATTTTGCTAAATTATGTAATATTGCATTTATGTCATGCTTTGTTATGAAAGAGTGAATAGACAGAAAATTGTGAAAACGTTTTGAAAAAATATTTATGTAAAACTGTTGATATACGAACACTGTGCGATATATTTATGTAAAAATATATTTCAAAGTCAAATTGAAATTGTTGATTTAAATGCAATTACAGTATTCAAGAATTGTTTTATTTGTACAAATAAGAGTGGTGTGCTGTAATAAGAACATTACGACCACACAGAACGAGAAACCGAAACAAATTATAAAAATATCATAAAACATTTAAAACACACACAATAATTGTTTACGAGTACCAGCTTGGTATTCAATTTATTGCTAGTAGCACTCAGTTCTCATCCTTTTTAGACATAAGGAAGTACGAAAAGAATAATAAGCATAATTGTTATGACTGAAAATACATTAAATTTTATAATTTGATAAAATATGTATATTTTATGCACATTTAATGTTTATTGAAAAATTCACACTATCCTGTTATTGATTAAAATATTAGATTAAATTTGAAACTGGATTTGACACTACTGTATGCAGCTAAATGAATATTATTTTATCTTTATTTGCTCACATTTAACGGAATATTCATAGCCGTTGATTGGAACATAATTGTTTTTAATACTAAAACTGAGGTGTCCTTAAACACACAGCTATACAATCATAACCAAACAGTAAATTGAAATAAAAAGTGTCATGTGAGTTAACATGGCATTAAATATCAGAAATTAAAACATTTTTCCTGTGTTTTATTAAAATGGATTAAAAGCACGTGAAAATTTTATCACGTGACAATAACAGCGTTTAATATGACATAATTTGTCAAATAATGTGCAAAACATGAACAAAGATGAACGTTGACTTCCATACAAAATAGTTTGTCACTATAACTTTTATAATGTTCAATATGGACGCTGAGTGTGGTTCAACAGTTTCGAAAATAAATGAAATGTGTCTATCACAATGATTAAAGATTTTTGGTTTTAGTCTTATCGTACGTTAATAGCAAGAAATAGCTATAATTCAAAACTTTGTTCACTTGCATTGTTGTGCGACACATAACTATTGATGAAATAAATGAAGCATAAAACATCATACATCTTTTTAGCATAATTTTGATAAACTTTTTCAAAAGCTGGATTTGTAAATTATTAGTTGAGTTAAAGAATAACTATATGTTGATAAAAAAATAATTCGCATGAAATTAATGTGTTCTTTGTTCGTCTTTGTTTTTTCTTTTCAGTACATTTATTCATATAGACAAAACAAACATTGAGTGTATTTCGTACATGTGTTGTAGAAAATCGCATTCACTGGGTCTGTCTTCTTTGTCATAGTGTACCAACTAAATATAAGAACCTTTAAAACTATATATAGCAACCGTAATCCTTTGATGTGATAAGAGCAATATATCTATAGAATGTGCCTAATGCTATGTATTTTCTAACTAACAATTAGTGAAAGTGTTTCTGTTAAACTGCACATATTGAAAACAAACTTAAGGAATTTATATGTGCAGCTATTTAAGTTATAATAAACCTTAACGAGTCTTTAATTGCCGCATCTTTCGCTATATTTCAACATCAATATTGTAATAATGTTTTTGTATCATTATATTACCATCATATTTTACACTCTTGATCTAATCAACCCTGCAATAACGATAACATAAAATATGCACCTCGTGGTTGAAAAGTTGAAAATGATTAACCTTATTGCATAATAATCAAAATGTTACTTAAGATGATAAGTACTTTAAAAAATAAGTCAGGGGTGAATCAACAAAATGAACATCATCAATACACATTCTATTGAATTTCAATAAACTGGTGGTTGAACATTTGTGTAAATATTTTTGCCCAGTTGTAAATAAAACAATACAGTACGAAAGTTATACGATTTCCAACTTTGCACACGTATAATTAAATTGATTTCCCCGGTACATGTGATTTATAAGAAAAGATCAAAGTCAAATACAACATTACAATATGATGAGGTGAGGTGCAAATTTATATGTATTCAGTTTATACCGAACATATCAGTACGTTCCAAAGTTAGCCTCGATTCAGGTTAGTATATTTTATGCGAATAACCCTTTTATAAATAAACCACTTCATACATGTACAAATCACTTTGCGGGTATAGGCAAAATATAAAGACTTTTGACAGACTAATTATAAGTTTAAGTTCACATAGACACTGGCAGAAAATATAGCATTATTATCATTCTAGCTTAGGAATGGAATCAGGTTTGTCCTGAAATATTTATATGTGAAGTATTTTTTAATCGATCTTTCTACTAAAACCTAATACTTTCTTGCAAAAGCTTGTCTCCCGAATGCAAATGTACCATCAAACAAAAATTAAGAATATCATCATTTTCACTTGTTCTCGTTCTGTTTTGTTATTTCGACTGGCAAATGATGAAATAAACTAAAATGTTTTTTGATTTTTGATTCAACCACCTGACTGGAGTGTCAAATTAATTTCAAGGAGGAGAAATTGATAAAAAAACGCTTCCCAAACTACAAAAGTATTGTAATAATGTTTCATTATACTATCACAAACGTCTTTTTTATTCTTCAACAAAGCATACGATTTAGTGGTATATACAAACAATAAAAAAAAAACACTTTGAATTCACTGTGAGAAACAATTCCTACAGGATTTTAATATCTATAGATATTTTCATGTAAGAAATTCCACTATTAGATGATATAATCTCATCTAGTTTATTTATTTGTAGCCTTATTTAATTGAGGGCCTATCGAAATCGAAATCTATTTTATTCTTTACAATGCAAATTTATTGCTTTCCTTTGAGAATATAATGTTTTTTGAGGTTCAAATTCGTTAACAATTATAGTGATGTTCCACTTTGATTTTAAATAACCTTACTTATCATAATATCTATGTCTTGTGTGAATTAACGTAGCACTTTTTGCCTTGTAGCCATTGACCTTATCTTTCAAAGTATATCACATAGATTGTTAAATGTTATTTATATTTAAATTTGAAACTTTTCCATTATTATATTTAATTAACAAATTCAATAATGTATTAGATACGCATTTAGCATCTTTTCATATAGAAGCATAAAAATCATGATATCACATATTATTATCACCTAAACATTACAGTTTACAATTATCATTTTTGAACGTATATGAGACTTTACAAATTCATTTGATATTGAACAAGAAACAGGGAAATTTGATAATATACCATGTACTGGTAGTTTAATCATAATCTTTATGTAAACAATAACTTTACAAAACATCATGTTTACCAGCATGAAAAATGATTGCACTGATATTGGGTTTTCATCTTATCTTACATATTGTTACATCTTATATAAAATAAACTACAAGCAAGATTATGCTATGTGATTAAATAATTAAATAAAATTTTCTTGCTCTGAAGTACACGAAAAATTGTACTACTTGTTTGAAATTAGTTGAAAATATTAAACCAACATCTTGTTAGCGTATCGTTAATGAGATCACGTTCAAATAATCGCAAGTGTACTTTCGAACATGTAAAACAGACCGAATAACAAATAATTATTTTTTTATTTGGCTGTGGATCTTGAGTAGGAAATTTAAAGCAGAATATTACAAACCACACAAACTATCTAGATGCAATTCATATTATAACAAATGAATTCATTTTGGAAGTTATCATGTGAAGAATATTGTTTAATTTACAAATTGCAATTTTTCTCATTAAGAGTTTGATTAATTTTCAAAAACAATACAAATATCAAAGGAGGGTGTAATGAGCACATGAAACATTTTTAACATTTCCAAACAATTATGTCTTGCATGATATAGCAATATTACAAACTTTAGGGAATATGAAAAATCATATTTCAAAGAGAACGAGAACTTCTTAAATCGTTTTCAACATGATTTTGTGCCGATGACAATATGAAATTCATAATAATTTCAATTGAAACAACTCCTGCTATTGATTTATGGACTTCCTTGTGTTGCCTATATGGCTAGTTGAATAATGTTCATGAGAACAGGCAAAGAAATTACTCTAAAGAAATCATTTTGTTGTGTGTTTCAAAGACTTTCACGAAAATTGGTGCCAACCATGATTTTGATATTTTTGACCCTTAGTAACCTTCCTAAGACCAATTTTGCTTGTCTGTGACAGTTTCTTACTTTCTCGCAGACTTCAAGGAATCTTGGTGTCAACCGGATTATAACATGTTGACTTTCAGGAACCCTAGAGGTCGTTTGAGCTGGTGTGCGACCGTTTTTTTAGCTATTAATTGATTTAAAGAATAAATATGTGCTGATATAAGACAACCCGAATCAAATTTATGTTTAAATTAAATGAATATATCAATTCTCATAAACATAAAATAATAAGTATAATTTGACTTACCAGGAGATAACATTTAAGGAGCCTGTCTTCTTTTTCCAGTGTACTAAATCTATGAAACATTTAACATATATAGTAAAGATATTATTTTAATAAAATAAGTGCAATATATCTATTTAATTATATCTAATGCTGTGTGTTTTCTTATAATTAGTGTAAATGTTTCTGCTCAGTCCCACATATAGAAAAAAAACAACAACAACAAAAACTCATGAAATTATAAGAAATTAAAAAAAGTTTTTACTACAATATCTTCCGCTTAATTTTAACATCAATAGTGTAATTATGTTTCTATATAATTATGAATCCATGATTTCTTACATTCTTGCTCTAATTAACCTTGCAATTACTATATGATAAAATATGGACCTCTTGGTTAAAGGGTGTAAAATAATTAACTTCATTGCAAAGATATTATGAACACACGTTCAAATGATTAGTACTTAAAAAATAAGTGAGTAATGTATCAACGAACTCACAATATACAAAACAGTCTAAACACAATACGATTATCAGCTAGGGTAATCATTTATATCAAACTTAACTTTGTTTAAAAAGATCATGTTAAAGTGTACTATTTGTGATTACTTTTCAGTTAGTTTTGAACAATAAATAGATTTCTAATTTTCAAATGTATAACTAGGCGCATAACTTCATTTCCTTTGTCCTCTTTATGTTTTGTACATGCGTCTGCTTAATGATGAAATAAACAATACTTTTTTTAAATTATTTGTTCAACCACCTGATTTGAGTTTCATATTAATATTAAGTACTAGAGAATTTGATAAAACACGCTTCCCGATTTATAATAATATTATTGTTTTTTGTTGTTGCTTTTTGTGTATCTTTTTATTATCATAAAGTGAAAGAAAAACAGAGAACATATTGAACCAATACCATAGGATTGAGTAGTATAAACAAACAATAAAACAAAATATACTTTTCAACGGTTGTAAATATACGAGCAAAACAAATTTCTATAAGGACTTAATCATCACGCAAAACAAAGTGTTTGCTTAGGAAGAAAGGAATCAAATAGAACCTAAGTTACAAAACAAATTTATAACAAAAAAGAAAAGAAGACCACAGAAATAAACATGAATTACAATCAGGTCCAAAGGGTTTTGATATTCATAACTTTGCTATGTTTGTTTGTATATAGAAGATATCAACTCATTAATTTACATTCATTTGTTTGTAGCCTTATTTAACTGATGGCCGATTTGAACCCATTGGCCTTATCTTTCAAATTATATCACACAGATTGTTAAATATGCAACCTTATAATTTGAAAATTTTCATTAATGATTTTTTTACTATAGTTCAATAATCTTCAATTAAAACGCAATTTACATATTGACTTTAATGATATAAATTATTTTTGTGCTAAATTGTAACTGTCTAAAAGAGTTTTTGAGCAAATATGAGGCTTGCAAATACTGAACAAAAAAAAAACAACAGGTAAACAGAGATAACATATCTCGCAATTCCATCATTATTGAGATGCCCCAGCATTACTGCTTAGCCTGATGTTATTGTTGATTATATGTTACGTTAAATTGGCAGACATGTACTTGAAATATTCATCTTTTATCCGTCTATTGTTCACACTTAGCTATTTTGTAATCCAAAACTGCTGTATCCGAATGTTGTACACTTATTGAGAAAATTGCTTTTTTGGGCTTTTTGGGCCTTATAAATGGATTGTTATCTTATGATTAAAGATATCATTTGTGCTAACATGCTTAAATTATTTCAAAATGGAAATGATTGTCTATTAGGCTTATATATTCGGTAATTAATGTTATTTTCGTTAATTTAATTTACTTCCGGGTTTTGTTAAGCGGTGTTAGGGTAACTTTCTCCCTAGCAACTGTAGAACGTTAAAATATCAGTGTTTTTGACGATTTTCTGCCTAAATGAGTCTGAAGAGGAGTTATAATGTAAGAATCCATTTGTCTTTGATATATTTTTGTCATATAAATTAAGTTTTATTACTTTTTGGTAATATTTATTGCATAAATATGGAATTTGACATCGATTTCTGGTTGCCAGTGCACAAAGTTTTTTCGTGCACTTGTCATCCAATGGCGTTCATGTATTGTACACGTAATATTTTGCGTGCTGTGCACATTTTGTGTACAAGCACTTATTTTTTGTGCACACACAGACTATTTTTGTGCACAGTCCTTGGGTATATAAACTGATTGTTCCCGTCATTCGGGGTCTCCACAACTTAGAAACATCTAGGGTAAATCTTTGTCAGATTCCATTCTCAAGCAACAATTTGAACAATCTTTGATAATTTTAAGGTTAACATAATAATACAATTTTTGAGTGAATAGCATTCTTCCATTTTACAGTATAAATAAATTAAATAGATCTATATCCTTGAAGCATTTTCAAGTAAATTATCTGTTGTATTCTTAAGTAGAGATCTAACAACTATTTGTCTCATAAATTTAGCAAGATACAAGATTTTTGTAAAATTATCATTTGAGATATAATATCCCCACTCCCATTTAGTCGACAGATCTGAATTTTTTCGTAGCTTTTTCGGGATTTTCTTTCGTGCAATATAGTATACAAGAGGTATTAATTTTTATATTTACATTTCTTGACTTGTATTTTGCATTCATTACAATAGATATATTTTCCATTATAACATTGAATAAAGAGAAAGTACTGCCATATATGAGTCTTTTTCCTTTGCATTATAAATAACCCCTTTTGCTTATATATACACATGTATATGACTTTCCCATAATTCCCTGTGGAGACCAAACTCTTCAATATCACCTCATCAGAAAAGATCAGCTTGTATAACCTGTGGCGCTTAGTTACACTGGTTCAGAGACTCCAACTTTACGACATTGTGCAAAACAAAAGAAACACAGTGTTGCGAGGTCGGTGCTTCTTATACGCTACCCACATCATGTTTACGAGCATAAAACATTTTTTGCACAGATAATGCTTTTTATAACATCTAATATAACATAAAACTACAAGCAAGATTATGTTATATAATGAAATATACAATACTTAAAATAAAACTGATTGATGTACATATCACGTGGAGACGTTTGCTCTTAATGAATTAAATATATATTGAAATTGAAAATTGTAAATGTAAGTTGCGAAGAAATTTAGTTGCAGTCTACCTGTTTTGTTTGTTGTAGTTTTATAAGATACCTTTAACATTTAACATCTGTTTCAAATGTTACAAAATGAATAAATAGATAAACAAATTAAAAAAATGGAGACACGTTTATGAAAACGATACCAATGTCAATGTGTTTCAATACTTTAACCTTTTTTGTAATTTTTTATTTTAATTTGTCCATTAAAATGTACATTTTAATAATATGAAAAATAATTGACAAACTATGACTTTGGAAGTGTTTAATTCATCTTCGTATATTTTTCATATGCTTTTAAAAGAAATTGGATACACGATTATTTTTTATAACACAATAATTTATTGTGTTAATTTACTTTACTTAAACTGCAAAAATAATGTTTAATTGCAACAAAGAATGAAATATGAACATAAGGTGTGGAATTTCACACTAAATCTAAACGAAATATTCAACATTCGTGCTTCAATTTTGAACGTTCAGTATCCTCAAGTGTTTTTATCTTAAAAGGGAGAAAAACGAAAAACTGAAAGAATATTTTAAATGGCAAAATTTATTATGTTGCAGACTTGATTTGATTTAGCGTGTTAATGGACGGTACTGGTATAGCTACTATATCTGCCCCATAGCAACGGATGATGATAATTTATAAACATGATAATTATAATTATCTTATTATCATGTGTTTAAGATATGCAGTGCTGAAAAAAATCTAAACTTCAGTATTAAACGGTAAAAACACTGCCATTGCATTTTGTTCCGCAACATTTCATAGTCGCAGTGTTCAAATTCACAATTCATTTGTGTTTATTAATAGAAGCATTCTATGTTACTCCATTTAAAATGAGGTTTCGAAACGGAAAAACAAACATAATTTTACTGCAAATACATTTTACAAGAAATATCTTAATTTATACAGATTTATACCTGTATAAAAACGTTCAGTTTATCTAATAATTTTAATCAAAGTGTTAAACAAAATATCTCATATGGTGTTTGACAATACATATGCGCTTGCAACATTTTCAATTTTGCCATTTTCGGAGACTTAGGAGTCTTTAATTGCATCATCTTTTCTCTTTCATTCCGCAGTTCAATCGTATCGATTTATATTTTATTCATTTCTCACTATAACGTACTATTAACTTGAGATTGTTTCCTTATTACAACGCACCTAGGGAATTTTCTTTTTATGCACGTGTAAAACACTTTAATTACTAACAAATTTTAACGACTCTGCAATGGCCTCAGCGTCTGTGATATTTCAAGAAAAACGTTGCTATAATATTTGTATATTAATATGAGTCTAACTACAACAAATGCACTGTTGATTTAATTTACCTTTAATAATATTTTGGTACTTTGAAATACACGAATAATTGTACTCTTAGTTTGAAGCTATTGAACTAACTAACATCATTTTAATTTAACGTTTTAGATACCATGTTTAAAAAACCGGATGTGTACTTTCGAATGTATAAAAGAGACTGAATAACAAAATAAATATATTTTAACTTACACAAATTTATATTTTCGGGCAAACGTTTATTCTTTCGAAAGAAAGATAAAAAGGATATTTAGTCGTGGATTTATTATTAAGCGTATTTAGCTCTTTGTATTTGCTTCCTTTAGGTAACACAGCTATTGTTTGAATCTTGAAACAAAGAAAAGCGTTTGAAAGAAACGTGTTTGCATATTTCCGATGAAAAAAAGGCAAATGCAAGAAACTGTTGCATTTAGGTTAAAACTCTTTTTAAAATAGCAGCATAATAGTTTATTCCGGGAAATAGTATAATTCTTTTTTTTTCGTACAATATTCATGCGTTTAAATAGCGGAGACATTCTGTGTTATAGTTCTTAATAGATTGTGGAAGGAACATAGAAATCTTTTATAAATTTTATAAACATGTTTCTTAAGATATAGCTACATATTCTTTAAAATGTTTTGTTTAATTCAAAAAACACACCAGTGATTTTAATAAGCATATTGAAGATTTAATAATTGCCTTGTTTTTTTTATTATTTTGTGTATTATTTTTCTCAATTGTAAAAATCACAACGTAACACAATACCATACAATACATAGTACGACATTCAAGCCAAATAGAACAAACCACACAGACTAACTTGATGCAAATTATATTATAACAAATGAATTCATTTTGAAAATTACCAGATGTAGAATATTGTTTAATTTACAAATCGCACTTTTTCTCATTAACAGTTTGATTCATCTCCGAAAAGCAATTATGAGAAATATGAAACGACGCTATAATGCGCACAGGAAACGTTTTTAACACTTTCAAACAATTATTTCTTGCATGATATAACAATTTTAATAACTTGAAATCAATGACTACAATCAACTCTTCTGAAGAAAATATCAAAAATCATATTTCAAACAGAATGTTAATTTCTTAAATTGTTTTTAACATGATCTTGTGCCGATGACAATATAAAATGAATAATAATTTCAAATGAAACTTAACTGCTCCTATTGTTTTATGGACTTTGTAAATGTGGCTCGTTGAGAATTGTTAAAAGAAAAAGGCAAACGAAATCCTCCAAACAAATGTCTGTCCTACTGTCCGGCAACAATTATTTAGGGATATATTGACAATGGCTTGTTGTGATTTATAATTTAAAGAATATTATTCTCAAATAAAACTGTTTCTGTCCGCCAACATTTATACAGAGGTATTGAGAGGTATATTAACAAGTTTATGTTGTAGTTATCAGCTTAAACAGAATCATTGTTTTGGTATGTCGTGATATAACTTAAATTATATAATTTCTAAAGAAAAATGTCTGCCAAGAACTATAAAAGGATATATTGACAAGGGTATAATATTCTCCTTAACCATACCTAAAGAACATTGACGGTCTGTTTCACGAGAGGGGTAAAATATTTAATGTTCAATACATCATCTACACAAAATAACTTTTCTTTTACCTCATCGGTAACAAACAAATGTTTCTACGCCCTAATTATAATGACAAAACAACTTTCCCTATTTGGAAAATATTGTTGCTTTAACAACTCACATTTCTAATGTAACATTAAACAATATATAGATTTTGAGGTTTTAGAGGTTTTATACATGAAATAACCTAGAGCATGCGTATCGAAAAGTCGAATAAAATTAGTACTAAGATCTTAACAAAAGTAACAAAAACGATGAAATCTTCCGTGAAATAAAATTTCTCAGAGCTTGACTGACATGATTTCATGGTCATTTAAGTTTAATATTAACTTTCGTAAAATCTCTAAAGAATTATGGAAATTAAGCAAAATCTTTTTCATTTTGAATTCCCTCTCAATTATTTAGCCTTGGAGAAATACAAATTAGAAACAAATATTCTTAAGAACTTGTCTTCATTGATTTAAAAAAAAATCAAATCGTTTAAGACTACATAATTGATTGCCGCTATTTCACATATTATATTAAGAAGGAAGAAACACAGAAGTGTTAAAATAAATTCCATTTAATATTACACAAATATTCTATTTATACATTTTTTGTCATGTACACGATTGCTACAAACTTCTATTCCTCACGTTGTTTTTTAAGTGTCATTTTTTTCCGACACTTGATTTTGCTTGAACATATTGAAAGTGTTTAATATAATTATAATAAATAAATAAATAAATAAATAAATAAATAAATAAATAAATAAATAAATAAATAAATAAATAAACAAATAAATAAACAAATAAATAAATAAAATTAAATAAATATATAAATAAATAATTTAATAAATAAATTTATAAATAAATAAATAAATGAATGAATGAATGAATGAATGAATGAATGAATGAATTATTTGTTAATTTGTTTAAGAGATTTTACTGTTTTAGCCTCAAAATAAAAAAACTACCTGAGGCAATTATTAAGTTAATGGCGGGTACAAAAAAAACAAAAAAACAATTAAATATTAATTTTGTTTTAAAAAGACAAAAAATATGATAATGTTACCTTATTTGTCAAGTTATTCTTTGATCTTGAGTTTTCATATTTCTACGTCATTAATGTAACACTATTTTGTACAAGCAACTATCATAGTATTGCAAGCAATCCATAAGTTCCCTACCGGTTAGAACCCCAGCAACATTTTGATGGGCCATTGGCCATTTAATTTTACCACTGAATGAATGACATGAATGAACTTAAATCTTTTGAGTTCTAAGTTTGTCTATATCACAATAATGTGTTAACTTTCCCTGCCTAGTAAGGAAATTATGTTTATACAACCTTTTTAAAGTAAATCCTATAAGGTTGAGTGATAATAAGAAACATATATATGAAGTTTGAAGTAGATACATTAGGAAATAAAGAAGTTATTTAAAAAAGACAACATTTTTTTTCATAAAAATTTCAAGGGAGGTAATACATTATACTGATAATTTTTGTGCTAGAGTTGTAAACCTTGTCACATATCATGTGGTTGATGACCAGAAACTTATATCTAAAGTTTGAAGTAAACACCTTAAGAAATAAAGAACTTATAGTGAAAAAGCTAAAAAATTTAAATCAGAAATCTTGAAAGTAAGGCTATTTGTTGCCATAGCAACCAGAAATTTCAACATAAGAAGAAAAGAAAACAATACGCATAATCTGCAGACTGCCATCTACCCATATTTCAAGTTTCATAAAAATATTTTCAGTACTTTTTGAGTTATCACTGGATCCAATTTATGTGTTAAATTTGTCATATTTTCAGACTATGTTGCCATAGCAACCAGAATTTTCAACACAGGAAGAAAAGAAAAAGACGTGCATAATCTCCATACTGCCATCTATCCATATATCAAGTTTCATAAAAATATTTTTAGTATTTTTTGCGTTATCGCGGGATCCAGTTTTGTGGACGGACGGACTGACGGACTGACAGACAGACGGACAGACGGACGGAGGGTAAACCTAAAGTCCCCTCCGGTTAAACCGGTAGGGGACTAATAAATACACAATACCTGATCAAAAGTAAAAATGAGTTATTTTATCACAAAAACGGAATCCTCAACAGAATTGATTTTTTATTAAAATGACATTATGCTCATTTTGTTAACTGTCAAGTTAGGAAAAATTGGTAATATGTTACTAGAGAGTGTATTTGACCAAAATTGACATTGAAAAATATATATAGGATAAAATATAAAAACTTCCTTAAGTTATATAATTATATAACATGACTGTACCTCTCTTTGTAACAATTGGAGGTTGCTGACACATTCCGAACAATATTTTATAGAAATTTCCTTAAACACTATTTTATTACTGCAATGCATACCACTGACAGCTGCGATATTATCAAAGCGCATTATCTCTTCAATTTCATCAGTCCATGTTTGTTTTGTAGCAATATATATCTTTAAATGTCACAGCAAAATAATCATTTAAAGTATAATGCATTAGTGCTTCTGACGTCAAATTATTCGTCTTCAAATTAGCAAAATGTAATCAAGTAGTGCTTTGACTTCCATACAAAACGCTCAATCACTATAAATGTACTAATTGCCAAAATGCAACAGAAGCAAAAAATGGTTCAGGTTATTGGCCAAATAGTATTATTTCAACATGACATAAAAAGCATTTCTGAATTAAAAAAAATTTTGAATCATAATAGGCTTTTGTTGGTTTAAATTCATAATATCAGTATATTATTTACCTACTTCAATTGAGTCACGCCTAATCAGTTTGCTTTATATTTAAGTATTTCTCGTTATTATTCCAACAATAAGATAGGTTTCAGCAAAAGAAATGGTTAAGACTCAAGCCCTATTTGAACAAATGCCTTTACTTTTCTATCACGACTTTTTCTCTAGAAAAAATGAGAAATATGTTCATGTCGTTGTTAAAGCAATCCGCTCTTTATAAACTCGTATACGTTATTGCGCGGCCTAAAATTCTACACTTAATGAAATAGTTAACAATAACAATGCAATGAATGATTTGATTTGGTGCATGCCCTGATTAATTAAACATATTACACTAAAACATGATCTTTTTAGACGAATCTTTTCTACAGATTTAGTCGTACTTTAAAAAACCATTATTGTCATTTTATCTGCATACATCGTTTTGCTTGTCAATGTACCTCTTAACAAAATTCTCTTCATTAAAAAAGTGTCGAAATAAAATACGAACACAACATAATATAAAGCTATTATCAATTACTGAATTAAATTGCTAATGCATATCAATCCAAGTTGATACTTAACGTTTCAAGTTCAACTATTTATTTTGCGTTTAGTATCAATAAGGGGTCCATTTCAATTGTAAAGAAGAGTACGAGGTCACTTAAAGTTGCTTCATTGTGTTTCATGATCTGTATACTCCGAGCAACATTTGTTAAACGCATTCATTTATCATTCATGTATTTCTTTGAATTGTCTAGCTAAACAATAGCAGTTAAATGATTTTTGTATTTATTTCTTATTCAGCTTGTAGTTGACAAACTTACATTATTCATTCACTTGCAATATAAGCAATATCTAAAAAATCAATTTTTCATTTTAACCCTAAGCAGTTTTCTGAATAAATATATATCAAAGCATATTTTCTTAATTACAACAATGTATTGTACTATTAATTTTATAAAACATATGAATACCATATTTTTCAATTTACAATAAAAACGAGAAAATATAGAGAACACATGGTTAATGTCGTAACATCTGAGTGAGAAATTGTATCTCGGCGAGTTTTAGTTAGCCAAGATTCCTTTTCGCAGCGAACCGGATATATCCGGTTAAGAAGCCTGCATATCAAACATTAGCTGTCAAAAGTCACATTTTTAAAGCAGGCAGCATGTCCTGAGGGTGCTTTTATAGTATTCAAGTAAGGAATACTGAATTTATCCAACTATTAAAACAAATCTTAGATGTATCTAAAAGTGAGTTTTTGTTAAACACTTGTAAAATACATACAATCATGTTGACAAATACATATATCAATTGACGAAAGCATATTATGTTTTAGCTATTTTTTCCGACATGAAAGAAATCGAATTCGTGATCGTGAATTAAGATATGCTTAATAAATAGTTTCACCGACACCGTTTCATTAAAACCATTTGTTAATTGCAATTTTCAATGAAGTTTAAAACAGAGAAAAGTTTATTTTTATTCTGTTTTCTCTAATGAATTAAGAAGTTATTTAATAGATTCTCTTTCTTGACTTTGTATTACAAAAGACAAACATCATTTTCCGTTTGATTGTATTAATCTACTGTCGTGCTTTTTAAAGTATATTTTTTAACATTTAAAGACATATATGTTTGAATCTTTAGAAGCTCTGTCATTGCGAGATATTGTCTGCATTCACCATTCATATGATAGTTAAGTTATCAGTCTGCAATATCTTCTAATTGTTACTTTATTATATGCATATGTCTTTTTATGATTAGTAAAATCGTTAACATAAAGTTAGATTTTTTACTTTTCTATTTCACAAAGAGAAACAATAAAATTATTATTTATTAAAATGCCACCTTGACACAATTAAATGTGTCTGGGTCGCTATGAACCAATGAACAAATCGTTATGGTTACAATTTAATTGATCTAGTTATATGTGTGAAACGATTGATTTGATTTCATCTGATGATTGCCAAGCAAATGCTTACATCAAAATATAAATTGTCTGTTTAAGCCAGTTCGTATATGTCATTGTGCACAACATAATTTAAGTTATATGGCACCGAATCAGAAAAGATGATTTTGGCTAATCTCGGTCGTTACAAACTGAAAGCAACACCAGGTAACAAAAAACACCTCACCTGCTGGGGCTAAAATATGCATAAACTCCACTCCATTTTTCGAACCCATTTAGTCGCCTCTTACGATAACGCAGGAATAAATAGTATACATCAACTATAATTCTCGTACCTCTTGAAAGATTACTAGTGTATTTAGTTGACTTGATAATTCATTTAGAAATAAATGTTCTCTATCTTTATCTCAGACTAATGAATCATTACATGGGGCTACAAACAACTCATCTTCTATTATCTAAAAGCAGTATCATCAATGACAATGACCTTTTAATTGAAACAAAATAAATTGCTATTTGATATTCATCGTTCCGTGTTATACTTCTTTTATTGCCTTGAGAGTCAATTACAATGATGGTCAAGTAAGATAATTAATTATATGACATTGTTTGTTTGATTTAGCAAATTTTATCATAATCAAGTAATGCAGTGTGAATATGCGAGACTGCAACACTTCTAGTATAATAAATTGAATAACTTCGAAATAAAGGTTTGTTAAAAAGTAGAGATATATGCATTTTACAGTACTAGTAGTATTATTACCAGTTTGAGTATAAAAAATGTATTTACTACTTTTGACAATACCACATTTTGTTCAGACTTTTTAATGCGACTGTCTTTGGCATCTTAAATACGTCGTTATTGTTTAATTTATCATCTATAATTTATTATATAATGTTTTGTTAATAGCAAAATTGTGCCATAAATTGAAATAAAAAGGTTTCCAATAAGTCCAATAGTAAATACAATGAAGATTTGCTTTGGCAGGAAATATCCGTCATCGAAAGGATGCAAGTTACTGTCACGTTTTACATTTCACATAACAAAGACGGTTCGATAAGTTACAAATATTTTTTGGTAATTGAAGTTAATTTTTTTTAAATACAAGCTAAATGTATGGAATTCTACAAAGGCTTGAATAATATGTTGATATTTAAAGAAACTCCACTGAGGATCAAAATTCTAAAAACATAACATTATAATTTCATACATAACTTTAACTGAAGGACAATAAATCAAACAATTAAAAAAACGCATTATCTTTATTTAAAAATGATTTACGATTAAACAAATATTTGAATATTACAGATTTCATGAAATGTAATGCAATGATGCACGTTTTATGTTGATTTAAATCCATTTACACAAATTGTTTACTTAGTAAATTAGATATTCTATTTACATAGAGCATTGCAACGGAGCGGAGAAGAGATTAACACGCTGTTAACTTGTCTTTTTTCAATTTGCTTTAAATCTATTACATTTACTGTAATGTCAAAAAACAATCACAATCTTGGTTTAGAAAATAATTATCATATGTTTTTTTCAAATGTTAAAGACCGAATAAATGAAATTAAATAATGAAAATTTCAAACACAAACATTTACAAAACTGGCTTTATGTTAATGAAAATAATATACGAGGGGTTATCTCTAAATATTATATCCTCTCCGAGATGCATTGTGATACTTAATTTAACACAAAATAATATAATCACTAATGGTTTATCAATTAAAATGACATCATTATATCCTGACTAATGATGTCACTGCTTCAATAAATCAGTGGAATGAAGACGATTATCACCAATCACAATTAAGATACAATTTGTAGAAATGCAATGATACATTTAAAACAAAATAACTTGATGATTTAACAATTTACGTTTAAGCATAATATAAAGCAATTAATAAAATTCGCGGTTTGACAATTGAAAGAATTTAGAGTTGGCACATTAAACATCAGAAACAGAATTAGAAAAAAGTTTTATGAAAAGATTAAATCGTGCACGAACTACCATTTCTACCTTATTTTTACCATAAGTGCTTGACTAAAATGATTTCATAATAGTATTTTGTACAAGTCTGAAAATAAAGTTTCTGTTCTGTTCATAAAAGCTAGCATGAAATATTAACACTATTGCGTAGACAAATTGTCTTATGAACTATAAAACAATGATGCTATAATATCTATATATACATATGATTCTAACTAAGACAAATGCATAGTAACTGTTGATCTTACTCACCCTTTAACAATATTTTCTTACAACTATGTTTGAAATAAGTTTAAAAGTATTAAACTAACTGACATCTTTTTAGAGTAACGTTAATGAGATCACATTCAAATAATCGGGAAATCGGAAGTGTACTTGCGAATGTGTAAACGAGACCGAATAACAAAATAACTATACTTTTTTATTTGACTGTGGATCTTGATTAGGAAATATAAAGCATAATAAAACAAACCAGACACACTATCTAGATGCAGTTGATATTATTACAACTGCATTTATTTTGAGAATTATCAGGTGTAGAATATTGTTCAATTTACAAATTGCAATTTTTTCTCATTTACAGTTTGATTTATTTCAACAATTATTATTAGAAATATCAAAGGAGGGTGTAATGAGCACAGAAAACATTTTTAACACTCTCAAACAATTATGCCTTGCATGATGTAGCAATATAACTAACTTTAGAGAATATGAAAAATCATATTTCAAACAGAACAAGAACTTCTTTAAATCGTTTTCAACATGATCTTGTGCCGATGACAATATGAAATAAATAATAATTTTAATTGAACCAACTTCTGCTATTGATTTATGTACTTCCTGTGTGTTGCCAATATGGCTAGTGGAGTAATATTCATGAGTAAAGGCAAAGAAACCTCTCCAAATAAATCTCTTTGTTGTATGTTCCAAAGCTTTCACGAATTCTGGTATCAACCGTGATATCTTTGGCTTCTAGGAACTTTCCTAAAACCAAGTTTGCGTGGTTATGACAGTTTCTGACTTTCTCGCAGACTTCCAGGGATCTTGGACCTTGGTGTCAACCGAGATTATGACATTGTGACTTGTAGGAACCATAGCGATCTATTGAGCCGGTCTGCGGCCGTTTTTTAGCTATTAATTGATTTAAAGAATAAATAAGAGCTGATATAAGACAACCCGAATCAAATTTATGTTTAAATTAAATGAATATATCAATTCTCATAGACATAAAATAAGAAGTATATTTTGAACACCTTAGTTTATAGGTATCCAGGAGTAACAATTAACGAGCCTGTCTTCTTTGTCTAGTGAACCAAATCTAAGAAACATTCAACATATAGAGTAAAGATATTCTATAAGTAAAATAAGTGCAATATATCTATATAATTGTACCTAATGCTGAGTATTTTCTAATAATTGATGTAAGTGTTTCTGCTCAGTTGCATTTACAACAAAAAACACATGATTAAAAATAATTCTTCAAATTATAAGAAATTTAAAAGAGTTTTAACTGCTTTATCTTCCGCTATATTTCAACATCAATATTGTAATAATGTTTCTATATCATTATGAAGGCATGATTTCTTACACTCTTGCTCTAATTAACCCTCCAATGGATTTATGATAAAATATGGACCTCTTGGTTAAAAGGTGTAAAATAATTAACCTCATTGCGCAGATATAAAGAACACACGTTCAAGTGATGAGTACTTCCAAAATAAGTTAGTAATGTATCAACAAAAGACACATTAATAAACATTCAATTAGATAGTAATACGACATTCAATAAAATATAAATACGACTAAAATGTCAATCAGTTCATTTTATACAAAACAGTTCAACATTAATACAATTATCAGCTGTAGTAATCATTTATATAAAGCTTAAGTTTGTTTCCAGTAAACTTGTGTTTATAAAACACCATGTTAAAGTACATTTTGGTAATTAATTGTTAGTTTTGAACAGTGAATATATTTCTAATTTTTAAATATATAACTTGGCACATAACATCCTTTCCTTTGTCCTCTTTATGTTTTGTACATGCGTCTGCTGAATGATGAAATTAGCAAGACATTTTTTAATTATTTGTTCAACCACCTGATTTGAGTTTCAAATTAATCTTAAGAAAAGGAATTTGATACAACACGCTTCCCACATTATAATAATATAATTTTTGTTGTTGTTGCTTTGTGAGTGTGTGTTTTTTTCTTCTTATAACAATCATAAAGTAAAAGGAAAAATAGAGAACGTATTGTATTCTTTTATAGACGAATACCATAGGATTGAGTAGTATAAACAAACAATAAAACATAATATACTTTTCAACGGTGCAAAAACAGATTTATATAAGGATTTAATCATCACGCAAAACAAAGTGTTTCCTCGGGAAGAAAGGAATGAAATAGGACAATAAAATCAAATCAAATTCATATATTTACACCTAACCTAAATTACAAACAATTTTATAACTAAAAAGAAAAAACCACAGAAATTAACACGGATTGCAATCAGACCTATTTAGCCTTATTTAACTGATGGTCGATTTGAACCCATTGGCCTTATCTTTCAAAATTATCACACAGTTAATGATTTTTTTACTATATTTCAATAATCTTCAATTAAAACACAATTTACATACTGACTTTAATGATATAAATTATATTTTGTGCTAAAATGTAACAGTCTAAAAGATTTTTGAGCAAATGTGAGGCTTGCAGATACTAAGCAAAAACAGGTAAACAGAGATAACATATCTCGCAATTTTAATCATTATTTTTATGTAAACAATAAATTTGAAGAACATCATGTTTATGAGCATGAAACATTTTTTGCACATTTTAAATATAACTGATTGATGTACATATCACGTGGAATTAAATCTCAAAGACGTTTCTCTTAATGAATTAGATATACTTTGAAATTGAAAATTGTAAATATAAGTTGTGAAGAAATTTATGCGCAGTTTACGTGTTTTGTTTGTTGTAGTTTTATAAGATACCTTTAACATTTTAACATACTTGTCTTTCAAGTATTACAAAATAAATAGTAAAAAAAATATTCAAAAAAAAAAAAAAAAAAAAAAAATGAAGAGACATTTAGTAAAACGATACCAACGCCAATGTGTTTCAATACTTAAACCTTTTTTGAATTTTGAATTTTAATTTGTCAATAAAAATGTACATTTTAAAAATATGAAAAATAATTGACAAACTATGACTTTGGAAGTGTTTAATTCATCTTCGTTTATTTTTCATATGCTTTAAAAAGAAATTGGATACACGATTTATTTTTATAAACCCCAAATAATTTAAATTTTTTATTTACAAAAATGAAAAAAATATTTTTTAAATTTTGCAAAAAAGAAGGGAAAATATGAAAAAAGGGTTTGGGGTTTTTTCCCCAAAAAACTAAACAAAATATTAAAACATTCGGCTTAAATTTTGAACTTTCCATTTCCCTCAAGGGGTTTTTATTTTAAAAGGGGGAAAAAAAACCCGGAAAAAACTAAAATTTAATTTTTTAAAAATTTTTAAAAAATTTACCCAATGTTCCCAGCCCCTTGATTTGAATTTACCCTTTTTTTAAAATGGACCGGTATTTGGTAAGTAAGTAAAAAGCTACAAAAATTCTGCCCCTTTGAAAACCGGATGATGATAAATTGAAAAACATGATAATTATAATTATCTTATTATCATGTGTTTAAGATATGCAGTGCTGAAAAAAATCTACACTTCAGTGTTAAACGGTTAAAACCCTGTCGTGGCATTTTGTTCCGCAACATTTCATAGTCACAATTCATGTGTGTTTATTAACAGCAGCATTCTATGTTACAACTCCATTTAAAATGAGGATTTGAAACTGAAAAACAAATATAATTGTACTGCAAATACATTTTACAAGATAAATTTCAATCAATACAGATTTATACCTGTATAAAAATGTTCAGTTTATCTAATAATTTTAAGAGTGTTGAACAAAATATCTTATATGGTGTTTGACAATACATACGCGCCTGCAACATTTTCAATTTCGCCATCTTCTGAGTCTTGGGAGTCCTTTATTGCATCATGTTTTCTCTTTCATTAGGGCAGTATGGCAATATCGAATCGAGGGAAAAAAGAACTTTTATATGAGACAATAAATTAGGTAGATGATTAATTTAGCATGTTTAGGTATGTGGATTACAATTCAAATATCATTCTTTAAAGCGAAATTCTTCATAAAATGATTACAAATATAAATAAATAAATAAATAAATAAATAAATAAATAAATAAATAAATAAATAAATAAAATAAAACATTGCCATAAATGATTTATAAGTTAAAACAGATTTGAACAAAAGTTTCAAAACAATATACTGTACGTTTACAGCAAATTATATGCCAAATTCATGTTATACTATTCATAAAGTGTGTGGTTTTGTTTGCGTAAAAATAGTAAGTTAATAATTTAATTGATATGAAAAAAAGCAAAAAACAAAACTTGAAGAAACACATAATTAGTTTTAAAATGCAGTATTTTGTATGTTTTGTATATTCTAATTTGTAGTTAGTCACCCTAAATTATCTTTGATGCGCTTTTGCCTGTTGCCACCTTGAAAACTAATTTCACTTCAAAGTAATATTATTCTTACCGAACAAATGGTTACAGAACAATACAAAAACGCGGTACTGTGTTGTTTACCTTCTGATCCTATGTTATAATATGATTTGTAGAAATGTTTTTGAAATGTTGTTATACCACAGAATAGTCTCAAATTAAATTCTAGATAATCTAAAACATAATAGATAATTTTGATGATATAGGATGTTCAAAGCAGATATGTTTTATTTGTATTCTATAATTGCTTTAGTTATCATAAATAGATACAAAACGAAAAGAATAACCCTTTGAAATACGAACGTTTATATTACTTCTAAAATATTTCATAGAGATTTACTATTTATAACAATGATCAATTTGAATTTTTAACAATTTAAATATTGAAGTTAACATATTGAGTGATTGAGGCATATGTAATTTTGCTCATTTATGTAATATTGCATTTATGTCATGCTTTTTAATGAAAGTGTGAATAGACAGAAAATTGTGAAAACGTTTTTGTAGAAATATGTTGGCAAACTGTTGATATACGAACACTGTGTAAAAATATCTTTCAAAGTCAAATTGAAATCATTTTTTTAAATGCATTTACAGTATTCAAGAATTGTTTTATTTGAACAAATAAGAGTGTGGTGTGATGTATACGTAGTGAGAACATTACGACCACACAGAACAAGAAACGAGAGAAAATATCAAAAAAATATCTAAAAACATTTAAAACACACAAAATAATTGTTTACGAGTACCAGCTTGGTATTCAATTTATCGCGAAAAGCACTAAGTTCTCATCCTTTTTAGATATAAGGAAGTACGAAAAGGATAATTAGCATAATTGTTATGGCTGAACATATATCAAATTTTATAATTTGATAAAAAATGTATGTTTAAATGCACATTCATTTGAATAATTATTCAAATATAAAATCAAACTATCCAGTTTTATTGATTAAAATATTAGATTAAATTGAAACTGGATTTGAAAACTACTGTATGTAGCGAAATGAATATTATTTTATCCTTATTGGCTCACATTTAACGAAATATTCACAGCCGTTGAATGGAAAATAATTGCTTTAAATACTAAAACTGTGGTGTCCTATTACACACATCTATACAATCATAACCAACCAGTAAATGGAAATAAAAGTGTCATTTGAGTTAAGATGGCATTAAATATCAGAAATTAAAACATTTTTCCTTGGTTTTATTAAAATGGATTAAAAGCACGTCAAAATTTTATCATGTGACAGTAACAGCGTTAAGTGTGACAAAATTTGTCAAATAATGTGCAAAACAGGAACAAACATGAACTTTTACTTCCATACAAAATACTTTGTCACTATAACATTTATAATGGTCAATATGGAAGCTGAGTGTGGTTCAGACGTTCCGGAAATAAAACAAATGTGTCTATTACAATGGCTTATATGATTAAAGTTTTTTCGTTTCAGTCTTATCGTTATTTATAACAAGAAAAAGCTATTATGCAAATGTTTGTTCATTCGCAGTTTTTGTGTGACACAGAACTGTTGATTTAATAGATGTAGCATAAAACGTCTTAAAGTTTTAAACCATACGATATACTAGTTCAATAGTTGGATTTGTAAATTATTATTTGATTTAAGAATAACTTTATGCTGATAAAAAATAATTCGCATGTACTCAATGTGTTATTTGTTCGTTTTGTTTTCTTTTCAGTACATTTATTCATATAGACAATACATACATTGAGTGTATTTCGTACATGTGTTGTAGAAAATCGCATTCACTGGGCCTGTCTTCTTTGTTATAGTGTACCAACTAAATATAATAACCTTTAAAACTATATATAGCAACCGTAATCCTTTGATGTGATAAGAGCAATATATCTATAGAATGTACCTTATGCTATGTATTTTCTAACTAACAATTAGTGAAAGTGTTTCTGTTAAACTGTACATATTGAAAAACAAACATCAGGAATTAATATGTGCAGCTCTTCAAGTTACAAGTACAAATGTTGCTGCAATGCAGCAATTGAGAAGCTCCGCGCAAAAAATGTGCTTATTACAGATACCTTACCAAATTATTCCTACGCACAGGTCATGTTATATTCAGATTAAGTACTATTGTAGATTTTTTCCGAATGTTTTGTAAACCATTTTTTGCATAATTATACTTATCTTATGCACAGTCCATAAATGTCCATCGTTAAAAAGAGGGGAAAAATATTTAATATAAAAAATGCTTTCACTGATGCCTTCCTGGTAAGGAAAGTAATTCCATTGAATACAAACAAGACTTACAAGACTTGTAAATGTTATGTGACATGGCTGTACTGTGTTCTGTTTCATTAACAGAAGATAGATGATAGAAATATAGTTGTTACAAATATACAAATAGTAACAAAAGGGACTAATATTATAATATAGTAATATTACATATATATTTTTCATTCAAATTAAAAAAATGGTTTCTTTCAATACTGAAAGTAGAACACACTCTGGAATGAAAAATGGGATGAATTTCCAAAAGACCAAATTCAGGATTTTTTTTGTTTGTTATACACGCGTTACATGGTGATACAGTACTTATCAATATAATAGAAGACTGTTACCCGAATTTAAGGTAGGTATGAGGAAATTCACTTGTATCATATTCATGTGAGACAAAGATATGAAAGCTATTTGACATTGGTAATATATAAAAAAAACTATTGTCAATTAATTTTTAGGGAGATCAATATATATTTTATGTTGGATTGCTTTAAAACCATTCATAAAAAAACATTACACTTTATGTTCAAACTGCAGATCAATGTTTTTGTTGTTGTCATGATATCTATCTATAGCCTATGCTTAAGGTGATTCCGCTTTGTCGGTCATGTCTGTTTTAACTAAACTCTGTCCAAAGTGAAAGTAGGCCAAAATTCATATAACAACAAAGCTCTTATTGTAAAATGATGAACCATTTGAAAATACACTTCCAGGTTTATATTTTAAGGACAATCATAAACAAAAATAAAAATGATAACAATAAGAACATTTACCTTGAATGTGCTACATTTCTGAAGACCAAAAACATTCTGTTGCAAAGTTTTATGCACATTTCATGAATTGCAAAATCCTTTTAAAAGTCTGTTTTAGTGCAAACAAAAGATTTTGTTTTTGCAGCAAATACAAAAAATCTTTCAAATCTTAACTCCAAATAAATCAGTATCTTATGTCCTTTTAAGCACATGGCCTCCATTATTTTTTTTGTAAAAAAGTAGTGCAAGAAAACAATCATCATTTATAGCCTTATGAACTACAATTAAAATGAAAACACAATCAAACTTTAAAATCTAACCTTTTTATGTGTAACAGTGAAGTGTCTCTGTTTTTCATCTACACAAGAAATAGGTAAATGATGTTTATTTTCATGGTACTACTTTTTTACACATGTCATGGAGGCCATGTTTTTTCAAGGTCAGATAAACTACTTTCCTAAGATTTATGTTTTTAAAAGTTTTTGTTTGTATTTTCTGCAAAAAGTGTCATTTGTTTGCACTTTAAACTGAATTTTGCCATTCATGAAATGTGCATAAAGATTTGCAACAGAATGTTTTTGGTCTTCAGAAATGTAGCCCATTCAAGGTAAATTTCTTATTGTTATCATTTTTATTTTTGTTTAAAATAGTCTTTAAAACATAGAATTGGAAGTGTACTTGCAAATGGCTCATCATCTAACAATGTGAGCTTTGTTGATATATGAATTTTGGCCTACTCTCACTTTGCTCAAACTTTGTGTAAACAAACTTGGCTGACAAAAGCGGATTCACCTTAATGAGGGTCCATCCGCTCGCAAGGCTACAAAATCCAGCTTTCGCTGTTCGAGTCCGGACCCCCGAACATGTCACCATTCATACCAATATCACAAAGTGGTATGCTGTGCCAATGCGCCTAATGAAATGTAACCTAATATACTAAAGTTTAATTATTTCAAAACAACCAATATATCAACATGTTATTATTAAACATTTAATTTCATAAATATAAATTAAAAATAATTATCAAAAGCAAAATTGTTAAAATCTTTTGCCTCAAATCTTCTTTATATTGACAAATTCAATCACTAATAGTATACTTGATATGCTGTGTGTAAATGTATTTCAAAATGTTACAAATTATAATTGCATGTACTACTAAAAAGGGAAATAACAAATGTATAACATTTATAGCTATTTATAGCTTTCGAATTTATATAACAGCAGAACTGCTTTCCGGTTCTCATTCATTAATATGACATGCTGCGAAACCAACGGGGAAACCAATATAGAAATCGAAAGGAGTTCTTGAATGCGGATTTACTTTTAGCTGTTAATCGAAAGGATTTATTGCTCAAATCCGGGTCCATGGACAAAAAAAAATAGTAAACACAAATAGCTCCGCGCCTGTGGGCGCGGAGCAATAATAAACCTTAACGAGACTGCCACATCTCCCGCTATATTTCAACATAAATATTGTAATAATGTTTTTGTATCATCATTTTACCATCATATCTTACACTCTTGATCTAATCAACTTTGCAATTTCGACATGATAAAATACACACCACGTGGTTGAAAAGTGTAAAATGATTAACCGCATTGCATAGCAAATAAACTCTGACTTGTAAATGGTAAGTTCTTTAAATAAGTCAAGAATGAATTAACAACATGAACATTATGAATAAACATTATATTAAATTTCAATAAACTGGTGGTTTAACATTTGAGTAAATATTATTTGCCTAGTTTAAAATAAAACAATACTGTACGGGAGTTATACTATTTTCAACTAAGCACGCGTATACATTTAATTAAGTTTATTTCCAGCAAACCTGTGGTTGAACAAAAAAATCGAAAACCATTACTTTTCAAATATATCTGAGGTGATAACAATATAAAGTCGCTTGCGTTACTTGTGCTTTTCATTTTACCTTTTACTTACTTTTTGGGAACAATGTTAACTCCCGGTTATGCAAGACATTAAACGGTAAACAAGGTAAAGGTGCCAATTAATGTGCCTTTTTATAACGAATACGCCGGTAAATTCTAAATTTAGCCTCAATTCAGGCCGTGGCTACACCTAGTCAAGTTTCATAAATGTCACATTTAGATAAGCTATATAAATGGTCCATTCCATTCAGCATATAATCAGGCACAAATTTACTGAATTGTCTTAATAAGATTGCCCAGGATTTAAACCTTTGTTTTTGCAATACTATTATGTTTTTGTTAAATGTGTGAATAAAAAAGCAGGAAAATGATGCAATTAGCTAAAAACAATAGAGTAAATACAATGTGTATATTCTTTTGAAATAAATGGAAAATGTGAGGAAAAAATATTTTGAGCTTATCAAATTGATGCAAATTCTTTATTTGATGAAAGTAAATTTAACTAAACGAACAAGATCATTTAAATCCCTATTGATTATACTTTTGAAAAACTGATCTTTTTTTTGCTCTTCTGTGTATCAGTGTATCGATTCTTTCCTTTGTAAACTTTTACTGAAATTCACAGGTCATGAACACTGAATCAGTAACAAAAAAGTCAGAAAATAATAAAAATAAACAGCACTATCACACCTTTGGGGCACATGTTTTGTGTCAAACCGATGTTATCAGTGTCTTGACAGCGACAAACTTGTAGAAGAATAGTACCTGTTCTAATTTTCATGCAAAAAATTATGTTCATGAATGTCAAATAATTTCTCTTGTAGGGTGTCTACACTATGCAAGACAAGAGAATATGATACTTGCATTCAAGACTTGAATAGGTGTACACGGGGCCTTAGGTAGGTACAATTCTTTCGAATAACGCTTAAAAATAAAGGTTTTTTTTCCAATTGGGGTGTAATTCTTTAAAGCATCATTTTATTTCTATATCGTTTTGAATTTCAATGGTACTTACTCGTATTTATATTGTTCTCACCCTTGTAATAAACTTTATATTGTTTTTCTTTATAACCCCGCACCTAGGAAATGAATTTTATATGTATGTGTTAATCAGTTTAATTGCTAACAAATTTAAATGATTCTGTAATGGCCTCAGCTTCTGTTATACTTCAAGAACAATGATGTTATAATATTTATATATAAATATAATTCTACTTACAACAAGTGCACAGTAACTGTAGATCTTATTCACCCTTTATAAAATTTTCTTACTCTGAAGTACATACATATTGCACTACTATGTTCGAAATTAGTTGAAAAATATTAAACTAACTGACATCTCGTTAGCGTATTGTTAATGAGATCACGTTCAAATAATCAGATGTGTACCTTCGGATATGTTAAAGAGACCGAAAAACAAAATAACTAATTTTTTATTTGACTATTACAAACCACCCAAACTATCTAGATGCAGTTGATATTATAACAAATGAATACATTTTGAAAACTATCACGTGTAGAATATTGTTCAATTTACAAATTGCAACATTTCTCATTAAGAGTTTGATTTATTTTCAAAAACAATTATTAGAAATATCAAAGGAGGGTATAACGAACACAGGAAACATTTTTAACACTATCAAACAATTATGTCATGCATGTTAAAGCAATATTACTAACTTTAGGGAATATCAAAAATCCTATTTCAAACAGAACGAGAACTTCTTAAATCGTTTTCAACATGATCTTGTGCCGATGATAATATGAAATAAATAATTATTTCAATTGAAACAACTTCTGCTATTGATTTATGTACTTCCTGTGTGTTGTTAATATGGCTAATGGAGTAATTCTCATGAGTAAAGACAAAGAAACTCCTCCAAAGAAAACTCTTTGTTGTGTGTTTCGAGGACTTTTCACGAATTATGGTGCCGATCGTGATTATGATATTTTTGCCTTCTTGGAACCTTCCTAAGACCACTTTTGCTTGTCTTTGACAGGTCCGGGTTTTCTTGCAGACTTCCTGGGATCTTGGTGTCAACCGAAATTATGACATTTTGACTTCTTTTGACTTCTAGGAACCCTAGAGGACTATTGCACCGGTCTGCGACCTTTTTGTACTTATTGTTTGATTTAATGAATCAATATGTGATGATATAAGACAAGCCGAATCAAATTTATATTTAAATTAAATTACTACATCAATTCTTATAGACATAAAATAATAAGTATTTTGAACTACCAGGAAATAACATTTAAGGAGCCTGTCTTCTTTTTCCAGTGTACCAAATCTAAAAATCTAAAATATCAATTATGTAATTATATACAAAACCGTCTAAACACAATACGATTATCAGCTAGGGTGATCATTTATATCAAACTTAACTTTGTTTAAAAAGATCATGTTAAATGTACTATTTGTGATTACTTTTCAGTTAGTTTTGAACAATGAATAGATTTCTAATTTTCAAATCTATAACTAGGCGCATAACATCCTTTTCTTTGTTCTTTGTATGTTTTGTACATGCGTCTGTAGAATGATGAAATAAACGAAATTTATTTTGATTATTTGGTCAACCACCTGATTTGAGTTTCAAATTAATTTAAAGCAAGAGAAATGGATAACAAAAACGCTCTGTAAACTACAAAGGTATTGTAATAGTGTTTCATTATACTATCAAAAACGTCATTATATTCTTCAACAAAGCATTACTATACGATTAAGTAGTACAATGTATATATAAACAATACAATCAAAAACACTTTGAATTCACTAAGAAACATTTGTGTTTTACGCACAAAACACATTGAACAATATCGAATAATCGAATTTGACAACCTCTTTAGACAAAGACTAGTTTTGGCATAGATTAAAGAAATTGAATAAGTATATATTCTGTTAGATTCATATATGGTTGAATGTGACCTAATCGCAAAATTGAATAACAAAAAACCATCAATAAAAACAACACTGAAACGACAATTCCTAAAGGATTTTAATATTTATAGATATTTTTCATGTAAGAAATTCCACTATTAGACGATATAATCTCATCTAGTTTATTTATTTGTAGCCTTATTTAACTGAGGGTCGATCGAAATCAAAATCTATTTTGTTCTTTACAATGCAAATTTATTGCTATCCTTTGAGAATTTGTTTTTGTTTTTGGTTTTTAAAAATCGCAGCTATTTTTGGATTTAAAATTCTTTTGGGTTATGATTTTCCCCTTTGATTTTTAAAAACCACTTAATTTGTTCATAAAACTATGCTTGTGTGAAATTTGCGCATTTTTCCCTTTGAGCATTACCTTATTTTTTCAAAGTTATCCATAAATTGTTAAATGTTATTAATTTTAAAAAATTTAAACTTTTCCATTTTTTATTTTTAATTAACAAATTTCAAAAGTTTTAATACGATTTAGCATTTTTCATTATTTTAGCATGATTTCATAAGATCACTATTATTATGCCTAAAATAATATTTTTTATAAAAATCTTTTTTAAACGTTATAATTTCAAATTTTTTTGATTTTTAAACAAGAAACAGGAAAATAAGAAAATACACCATTATAGTTGTTTTAATCAAAATTTTTTTATGTAAACAAAAATTTTGCAAACTCATTTTTACCAGTATGAAAAAAGATGCCTGAAATTTTTTTTTTCTCTTCCTTACATAAAATCTTATATAACATAAATACATACAAGAACATGCTATGTGAATACATATATAATTTTATTTAAAATTTCATAAAATATATTAACTGATTGATGTATGTATCACATGGAAGTAAACCCGTTTTCACATTCTTTAACCAAATATTCTTTTAAAATTCATCATAGTAAATACTTGAGACAGCAAAAGGATTAAGGGATTTATTTTACATGTTTTGTTGCTGTAGTTTTTAACATACCTTTAACATGTCAAACGTACACGTGGTCTTTTATTACATTTACTGCTTTAGTTATGAGCAAAAGATAAATTATATCGAAAATGTTTATCAATTTATTTATAAAAAAGAAAAGGAATATATTGAAAAATAAAATATAAGATGAAAGTCATTAAACGATATTTAAGTCAAAGTATTTCAATACTTAAACCTTTGTTAAGTTTACACTTTCGATTTTGCTTTTTAAATGATATGTAAAAGTGACTGGCTATGGAAATTTTAGATTTATTTTAAACAAATTTGTTTTAGCTCGATTGCGTTTAACCAGTACCCGAGTATGGCTCCAGCCTATGATTCCTGGGTTGAGAGGCGGAAACCTTAACCACTAGGCGCTCTCCCGTCATGCTTTCCTATGGAGTTTTATTTAGCTCCACTTATTTTCACATGCTATAAAACCGAATAAGGTACACATTTTTTTTATAATACAATGATTGTGTAAATTTAATTATCTCACAATTTGAAAGCAATAAGCAATACTAAATCGCAAAAGCAAAAGAAATATGTACCATTAAAAACGTATGAAATTATGGAAATCAATCCCGTATTAAATTTAAACAAAACATTAAATATTTTCCTTGTTTAAACTTCTGAGCCTTAAACATTTTACCTAAAGAATATCCCAAAAGTCAAAATTGAAAATGTTGCTGTCTCGGCGTGATTGAGTGTTCATGGACGGTCCTGGTTAGTGCAAGCTACTGTCTACGTCCAATAGCACCGGTTGCTGAGAATAAATAAAGTATGCTTAACTTTTTTATAATTTGTTGAAGATATGCAGCGGTGAACACAATTTTGATAATCAAATTATAGAGTTAAGAATGATTTAAACCTTGCTTGAAGTAGCAGCATAATATATTGTTACGTTGTTGTTTAAGTTCACAATTCTTGTATGTTTGATAACAGAGATATTCTATGTTACAACCCCTTTTAGAATGAAGTTTTGAATCGACCAAAGATCACGCAATGATATAACTGTACTTAAACATTTTATAAAATATATTTCAATATAGATACAGATTTATATCCTTTAACTTAACTTATGTTACTTTCTTTCATAATTTACATCCATAATGCATAATTTTTAATACACATTGTATATAATATATCTCATATGGAGTTCTGAATACACTTAGAACTTTTAACAATACATACGCGTCTGCAGCATTTTCAGTTTTTCAATTGTGGGTCTAATTCTTTCCAATATCATTTTTTTCTATATCATTCCGAATTTAAATGGTACCTACTCGAATTTATATTGTTCTCACCCTTGTCATAAACTTGAGATTGTTGTTCTTGATAACCCCACACCTAGGAAATAAACATCAATTGTATATGTAAATGATAATCAGTTTAATTACTAACAAATTTTAACGATCCTGTAATGGTCTCAGCGTCTGTTATACTTCAAGAACAATGATGCTATACTATCTATATATACATATGATTCCAACTACAACAAATGCATAGTAACTGTTGGCCTTACTCACCCTTTAATAATATTTTCTTACAACTATGTTTGAAATTAGTTTAAAAGTATTAAACTAACTGACATCTTTTTAGAGTTACGTTAATGAGATCACATTCAAATAACTGGGAAATCGGAAGTGTACTTGCAAATGTGTAAACGAGACCGAATAACAAAATAACTATACTTTTTTATTTGACTGTGGATCTTGATTAGGAAATATAAAGCATAATGGAACAAACCAGACACACTATCTAGATGCAGTTGATATTATAACAAATGCATTTATTTTGAGAATTATCAAGACTGGTGTAGAATATTGTTCAATTTACAAAATTTAATTTTTCTCATTAAGAGTTTGATTTATTTCAACAATTATTATTAGAAATATCAAAGGATGGTGTAATGAGCACAGAAAACATTTTTAACACTCTCAAACAATTATGTCTTGCATGATGTAGCAATATAACTAACTTTGAGAATATGAAAAATCATATTTCAAACAGAACAAGAACTTCTTTAAATCGTTTTCAACATGATCTTGTGCCGATGCCAATATAAAATAAATAATAATTTTAATTGAACCAACTTCTGCTATTGATTTATGTACTTCCTGTGTGTTGCCAATATGGCTAGTGGAGTAATATTCATGAGTAAAGGCAAAGAAACCTCTCCAAATAAATCTCTTTGTTGTATGTTCCAAAGCTTTCACGAATTTTGGTGTCAACCGTGATATCTTTGGCTTCTAGGAACTTTTCCTAAGAACAGTTGTGACAGTATCTGACTTTCTCGTAGACTTCCAGGGATCTTGGACCTTGGTGTCAACCGAGATTATGACATTTGGACTTGTAGGAACCATAGAGATCTATTGAGCCGGTCTGCGACCGTTTTCTACTTATTAATTGATTTAAAGAATCAATATGTGCTGATATAAGACTAACCCGAATCAAATTTATAATTAAATTTATTCAATATATCAATTGTCATAGACATAAATAATATGTATACTTTGAACACCTTAGGTATCCAGGAGTAACAATTAACGAGCCTGTCTTCTTTGTCCAGTGAACCAAATCTAAAAAAACATTCAACATATAGAGTAAAGATATTATATTAATAAAATAAGTGCAATATATCTATATAATTGTACCTAATGCAGAGTATTTTCTAATAAATGATGTAAGTGTTTCTGCTCGGTTGCATTTACAACAAAAACACACGATTAAAAATAATTCATCAAATTATAAGAAATTTAAAAGAGTTTTAACTGCTTTATCGTCCGCTATATTTCAACATCAATATTATAATAATGTTTCTTTATTGTTATGAATCCATGATTTCTTACTCTAATTAACCCACCAATTAATATATGATAAAATATGGACCTCTTGGTTAAAAGGTGTAAAATAATTAACCTCATTGTGCAGATATAAAGAACACAGTTCAATTGATGAGTACTTCTAAAATAAGTTAGTAATGTATCAACAAGAGGCACATACATAAACATTCAATAAAATAGTAATACGACTTAAATGTCAATCAGTTCATTTTATACAAATCAGTTCAACATTACTACAATAATCAGCTGTGGTAATCATTTATTTTAAACTTAAGTTTGTTTCCAGTGAACATGTGTTTATAAAATATCATGTTAAAGTACATGTTGGTGATTTATTGTTAATTTTGAACAGTGAATAGATTTCTAATTTTTAAATGTAGAAGTAGACACATAACATCCTTTCCTTTGTCCTCATTATGTTTTGTTCATGCGTCTGCTGAATGATGAAATAAACACGACTATTTTTTATTTATTTGTTCAACCACCTGATTTGAGGTTCAAATTAATTTTAAGAAAGAAAATTTGATAAAACACGCTTCCCAAATCATAATCATATAATTGTTTTTTTTTTGTTGTTGCTTTTTGTGTATTTTTTATTATAACAATAAAAAACAGAGAATTTATTGTACTAATACCATAGGATAGAGTAGTATAAACAAACAATAAAACAAAATATACTTTTCAACGGTTGTGAATGTACAAGCAAAACAGATTTCTATAAGGATTTTAATCATCACGCAAAACAAAATGTTTGCTCAGGAAAAAAGGAATCAAATAGGACTATAAAATAAAATCTAATTCCCAAAATTTATACTAACCTAAGTTACAAACAATTATAACTAAAATGAAAAGAAAACCACAGAAATTAAAATGAATTGCAATCAGACCTAAAGAGTTTTCATATTGCTTGTTTTTATATAGACGATATCAACTCATTAATTTACATTTATTTGTTTAAAGCATTATTTAATTGATGACCGATTTGAACCCAGTGGCCTTATCTTTCAAATTATATCACACGGGTTGTTAAATATGCAAACTTAAAAATTTGAAAATTATATTTATGATTTTTTCTATATTTCAATAATCTTCAATGAAAACGCAATTTACATACTGACTGTAATGATATAAATTATTTTTTGTGATAAAGTGAAACAGTCTAAAAGACCTTTTGAGCAAATATAAGGCTTGTAGATACTGAACAAAAAACAGGTAAACAGAGATAACATATCTCACAAATCAATAGTATCTTTATGTAAACAATAAATTTGAAAAACATCATGTTTACGAGCATAAAACATTTTTTGCACGGATAATGCTTTTCCTGCATCTAATATAACATAAAGTTATATTATGTTATATAATTAAATATACATATGCTTAAAATATAACTGATTGATGTACATATCACGTGGAATTAAATATCAAAAACGTTTTTCTTAATGAATGTTGTAGTTTTATAAGATACCTTTAACATTTAACATGAGTTTCAAATATTCACAAAAATGGAGGGACATTTAGTAAAACGATACCAATGTCAATGTGTTTCAATACTTTTTTGAAATTTCAATTTTAGTTTGTCCATTAAAATGTACATTTTAAAAATATGAACAATAATTGACAAACTATGACTTTGGAAGTGTTTAATTCATCTTCGTATATTTTTCATATGCTTTAAAAAGAAATTGTATACACGATTATGTTTTATAATACAATAATTTATTGTGTTAATTTACTTTACTCAAACTACAAAAACAATGTTTAATTGCAACATAGAATGAAATATGAACATAAGGTGTGGAATTTCACACTTAATCTTAACGAAAATTCAACATTAGTGCTACTATTTTGAACGTTTATCCCAAATTTTTTTATCCTATAAGGTAGAAAAATGAAAAACTGAAAGAATAATTTAAAAGGCAAAATATAACATGTTGCAGACTTGATTTGATTTAGCCTGTTAATAGATGGTACTGGTAAGTAAGTAATAGCTACTATATCTACCCCATAGCAACGGATAATGATAATTTATAAACATGATAATTATAATTTTCTTATTATCATGTTTTTAAGATATGCGGTGCTTGAAAAAATCTAAACTTCATTATTAAACGGTTAAAACCCTGCCATGGCATTTTGTTCCGCAACATTTCATTGTCGCAATGTTTAAATTCACAATTCATGTGTGTTTATTAAAAGAAGCTTTTTATGTTACAAATCCATTTAAAATGAGGTTTAGAAACTGAAAAGCAAACTTAAACTTACTGCAAATATATTTTTATTTCAATTAATACAGATTTATACTCGTATGAAACGTTCAGTTAATCTAATAACTTAAATCACAATGTTTGTTAATACATATGCACTTGCAACGTTTTCATTTTCAATTTAAATTTCGCCATTTTCGAAGAAGTCTCTTATTTCATCATCTTTTCTCTTTCCTTTCACAGTTCAATCTTATTTATTTATATTTCATTCATTTCTCACTATAACGTGCTATTAACTTGAGATTGTTCCTTATAACAACGCACCTAGGGAATTAACGATTTATGCACGTGTAAAACACTTTAATTACTAACAAATTTTAACGACTCTGTAATGGCCTCAGCGTCTGTGATATTTCAAGAACAACGTTGCTATAATATTTATATATTAATGTGAGTCTAACTACAACAAATGCACTGTTAATCGTAATTACCTTCAATAATATTTTGGTACTTTGAAATACACGAAGAATTGTATCTCTTGGTTTGAAGCTATTGAACTTACTAACATCATCTTAATTTAACGTTTTAGAGACCATGTTTAAAAACCGTATGTGTACTTTCGAATGTATAAAAGAGACTGGATAACAAAATAAATATATTATAACTTACACTAATTTATATTTTAGGGCAAACGTTTATTCTTTCGAAAGAAAGATAAAAAGGATATTTAAACGTGGATCTATTATTACGAGTATTTAGCTCTTTGCATTTGCTTCCTTTAGTTAACACAGCTATTGTTTGAATTTTGAAACAAAGTATACCATTTTAAAGAAAAGTGTTTGCATATCTCTATTGAGAAAGTGGCAAATGCAAGAAACTGTTGCATTAAGGTTAAAACTCATCTTAAAATAGCAGCATAATAGTTTATTCCGGGAAATAGTATATTTTTTTCCGTACAATATTCATGCGTTTAAATAGGGGAGACATTCTGTGTTAAAGTTCTTAAAAAATTGTGGAAGGAACATAGACATCTTTTTTAATTTTATAAACATGTTTCTTAAGATATAGTTACATATTCTTTAAACTGTTTTGTTTAATAAAAAAATGAAATATCATCAACAACTGTGTGTTACAACAATAACAATATCAGTAATGAACAATTCAAAAAACACACCAGTGATTTTAATAAGCATATTGAAGATTTAATAATTGCCTTGTTTTTATATATCGGCCACTATCCATTGTATGTAAATAGATATGTAAGAATAATTAAATTTTGGTGCAAATTGATAAATACTGACAAGATAATTTTACGGAAAATATATGAATTAAGTTTATCTGATTGTTACAAAGGTAAAAAGAACTGGGTGTCAAATGTCAAAGAAATGCTAAATTTGTATGGTTTATCCGAATACTTTTTTGAAAATAATATTGTAGATAGTAAATCATTTCCAAAATTATTTAAACAAAGAATTATTGATAATTATATACAAACATGGCATTCATCTTTAGAAAATAATTCTGTTTTAGAACTCTATAAAAATTGTAAAGAATTATTTTCATACGAAAACTACCTTAACATATTGCCTAAGAATCTTAGATTTTACATCACAAGAATTAGAATGTCTGCACATACACTAAGGGTACAAACGGGTAGATATGGGCAAAATAGAATCCCAAGGAGTGAAAGATATTGTTTATTTTGTAATACTATGGATTTGGAAGATGAATACCATTTTGTTTTGATATGCCCATGCTATGCAGACATAAGGAAAAAATATGTGAAACAATATTATTACAAAAGACCATCAATGTGTAAATTTATTGAGCTGATTTCTTCTAATAATAAAATTATACTAATGAATCTAGCTAAATATCTGAGAGAATCGATTAAAATCAGGAACACTTTTGTTAGTACTAACACTTAAATTCTATATTTGTTACAAATTTATACTCAAATTTCAATTGATTTGTTGTATCAAATATGTTTATACTCTGCTTAGGAAATTATATTATAAGTGATGATAATAACCTCTTAATTTTTAATCCAGAATTGTTCATTCTCCAACTTTACATGGCATTCAATATTATATATTAAATCCTTTATTGTTTGTTAAATAGAAACGTGACATATTTACAATGTGTGTATTTATATTGCAGTGATGATGTACTATGTACAAATCCTAAATAAAATTATGTTCTGTTCTGTTCTGTTCTGTTATATTATTTTGTGTATTATTTTTCACAATTGTGAAAATCACAACGTAACACAATACCATACAATACATAATGTCATTTCATTTGTCGATGTTAACACGTAAATATTCATTACAAAATCATTTAAGCATTTTTAGCACGCAAATGTGTTTGACTTTGAATCTTGAGTAGAGTAGGACAAACCAAATAGAACAAGCCACACAAACTAACTTGATGTCAAATAGAACGAACTACACAAACTAACTTGATGCAATTTATATTATAACAAATGAACTCATTTTAAAAATTACCAGGTGTAGAATATTGTTCAATTTACAAATCGCACCTTTTCTCATTAACAGTTTGATTCATCTTCAAAAAAGCTATTATAAGAAATATGAAACGAGGCTATAATGAGCACAGGAAACGTTTTTAACACTTTCAAACAATTATTTCTTGCATGATATAACAATTTTAGTAACTTGAAATCAATGACTACAATCTATTCTTGTGAAGAAAATATCAAAAATCATATTTCAATCAGAATGTGAATTTCTGAAATTGTTTTTAACATGATCTTGTGTCGATGACAATATAAAATGAAAAATGATTTCAAATGAAACATAACTGCTCCTATTGTTTTATGGACTTTGTAAATATGGCTCGTTGAGAATTGTTCAAAGGAAAAAGGCAAACGAAATCCTCCAAACAAATGTCTGTCCTACTGTCCGGCAACAATTGTTAAGTGATATATTGACAATGGCTTGTTGTGATTTATAACTTTAAGAATATTATTCTCAAATAAAAATGTTTCTTTCCGCCAACATTTATACAGAGGTATTGAGAGGTATATTAACAATTATATATTGTAGTTATCATCTTAAACAGAATCATTGTTTTGGTATGTCGTGATATAACTTAAACAATATCATTTATAAAGAAAAAAGCTGCCAAGAACTATAAAAGAATATATTGACAAGGTTATATTGTTCTTTTTAACCATTCCTAAAGAACATTGACGGTCAGTTTCATGAGAGGGGTTAAATATTTAATATTCAATAGATCATCTACACAAAATAACTTTTCTTTTACCTCATTTAACAACAAAGACTGTCACAACGAATAGTTTTTCCCACCGATTAAAATGTTTTCATTGCATCTTATCGAACCAATGTTACCCTGCGTGGTTTGAACATCGCCCTTCTTATAATGACAAAGGCAAGTTTCCCTATTTGGAAAATATTGGTGCTTAAACAACCTACATTTCTAATGTAACATTAAACAATTTATAGATTTTGAGGTTTTTGAGGTTTTATACATGAAATCACCTAGAGCATGCGTATCGAAAAGTCGAATAAAAATTAGTACTAAAATCTTAACAAAAGTAACAAAAACGATGAAATCTTCCGTGAAATAAAATTTCTCAGAGCATGACTGACATGATTTCACGGTCATTTAAGTTTAATATTAACTTTCGTAAAATCTCTAAAGAATTATGGAAATTAAGCAAAATCTTTTTCATTTTGAATCCACTCTCAATTACTGCGAATTCACTTATATTCGTGGGCATGAAAGTTCGTGGTTTTATCAAAACGAGCATTTTCTTGGGTTCTTAAATTCGTGGATTTTCGTTTTCTTGTTAAAAAAAATTAATTAACCTAATGCAAAGTAATCTTAATCGCCTAACAATTTTACTTACAACATGTACATATCTTTACTTGTCACACAGCGGTTGTCAATAAATTTAATCCTTGCCTCTGGGCATAACTCTAATACAGCACAGTTACTGCCGATAATTGACTGCAATTAACACATTTATGTGACATGATATGCACCTCCATTGGACACACTGCCCCTGTAATTCGCCGATGTAAACATCGCATAATTTATACGACACCTGGCACGTTTTAACCAGCGAGTTTAAAAGTTTACACTTAACATATTTGACAGTAACTACACGCAACGTCACAGCGACTGTGTAAATTTACATGCATATAAATTATTCTCGGTAAGTAACACGAGTATATGCGGATCTTGTAAAAGTCGGGGGCGTCTTTGATTTTTACGGAATAGAAAATTCAAAAAATACTGATAATATAAACTGGACTTTAAAAACAAAAAGGGAAATTTACAAAAAAAACTTTTTAAGCCAAATTTAGGATCGTTTTTTTTTAAATGGGTTTTGTGTATTACGACTTTAAAAAATAAAAGTTTTTTTTTAAATAAAAAGGGCAAATTTAAAATTTTTTTAATTAGCGCAAATTTTGCCCCGGGGCCGGGGTTCCCAATTTACTCATTTTAAAAGTTTTCCCTTTTTTAACACCAATCCTAGTAGACCCAAGAAACCCAAAATGTATTTTTGCGACATTTTTGACAGAAAATTTGGGAGGACATTTTTTATAATCGAGTTTTTTTCAAGTTTTTTAATATTGCAAACGGTTTTAATATTTTCACTCCTGGTTATCTGTCTGTACTTCCCATCCATTTCACGAAATATCGGCCGGAAAAGAGCCGACGCATGTTTGTAATATATAGAACAGAGACAGGGTAAGAAGTATTTGTTGGGATAAAAGTTCGTCGGATCTTAAATTCGTGGATTGACCTACCAACGAATACCACGAAAATTCGTGCCCCACGAATAATAATGATTTTACAGTATTTAGCATTGGAGAAATACAAATTAGAAAAAAATATTCTTAAGAACTTGTCTTCATTGATTTAAAAAAAAAATCAAATCGTTTAAGACTACATAATTGATTGTCGCTATTTGTGTTATTCACATATTATATTAAGAAGGAAGAAATACAGAAGTGTTAAAATAAATTTCATTTAATGTTACACAAATATTCTATTTATACATTTTTTGTCATGTACACGATTGCTACAAACTTCTATTCCTCACGTTGTTTCTTGAGTATCATTTTTTTTCCGACTCTTGATTTTGCTTGAACATATTGAAAGTGTTTAATATAATTATAATAAATAAATAAATAAATAAATAAATAAATAAATAAATAAATAAATAAATAAATAAATAAATAAATAAATAAATGAATGAATGAATGAATGAATGTGAATGAATGAATTATTTGTTAATTTGTTTAAGAGATTTTTAGTTTTAGCCTCAAAATAAACAGAGAAATTATGTTAAACTACCTGAGGCAATTATTAAGTTAATGGCGGGTACAAAAAAAAAAACAATTAAATATTAATTTTGTTCTAAAAAACAAAAAAATATGATAATGTTACCTTATTTGTCAAGTTATTCTTTGATCTTGAGTTTTCATATTTCTACGTCATTAATGTAACACTATTTTGTATAAATACACAATACTTGATCAAAAGTAAAAATGAGTTATTTTATCACAAAAATGGAATCCTCAACAGAATTGATATTTTTATTAAAATGACAGTATGCTCATTTTGTTAACTGTCAAGTTAGGATAAATTGGTAATATGTTACTAGAGAGTGTATTTGACCAATAATTGACATTGAAAAATATATATAGGATAAAATATAAAAACTTCCTTAAGTTATATAATTATATAACATGACAGTACCTCTCTTTGTAACAATTGGAGGTTGCTGACACATTCCGAACAATATTTTATAGAAATGTCCTAATAACCCTATTTTATTACTGCAATGCATACCAATGTCAGCTGCGACATTATCAAAGCGTATAATCTATTCAATTTCATCAGTCCATGTTTGTTCTGTAGGAATATATATCTTTAAATGTCACAGCAAAATAATCATTAAAGTATAATGCAATAGTGATTCTGACGTAAAATTATTCGTCTTCAAATTAGCGAAATATAATCAAGTGGTGCTTTGACTTCCATACAAAACGCTCAATCACTATAAATGTAATAATTGCCAAAATGCAACTGGTTCAGGTAATTGGCCAAATAGTATTATTTCAACAGGACATAAAAAAGCATTGTAAAATTTAAAAAAGCTTTTTTGAGACATAAACTTTACGGGTTTAAAATTCATAAAATCAGTTTTAATTTTTAACCCTTACTTCAATTGAGTCACCCCTAATAGTTTGCTTTTTTTTTAAAATATTTTCGTTATATTTTGAAAATTTTTAATATAGGTCTCAGAAAAAAAAAAGGGTTTTAAGACTCATTTCCTTTTTGGCAATTTTTTTAAAACTTTTTTTTCTAAACTTTTCTTAAAAAATACAAATATTTTCAAATTTTTAAAAAGAACCGCCTTTTTAAAAAACCCCCTTTAATCTTAAAATTGGGGGGCGGCCCCCAAAAAATTTCTCACCCCCAGGGAAATATTTAACAAAATTTAATCCCAATAATAAAATTGTTTTTGGGTAAAATGCGCTTTTTAATAAACATATTACAACTAAAACATTATCTTTTCAGACGAATCTTTTGTACAGATTTAGTAGTACTTTAAAAACCATTATTGCCATTTTATCTGCACACATTGTTTTGCTTGTCAATGTACCTCTTAACAAATTTCTCTTCATTAAAAAAGTGTTGAAATAAAATACGAACACAACATAATATAAAGCTATTATCAATTAATGAATTAAATTGCTAATGCATATCAATCCAAGCTGATACTTTACGTTTCAAGTTTTACTATTTATTTTGCGTTTAGTATCAATAAGGGGTCAATTTCAATTGTGAAGAAGAGCACGAAGTCAATTAAAGTTGGTTCATTGAGTTTCATGATCTGTATACTCCGAGCAACATTTGTCAAACGCACTCATTTATCATTCATGTATTTCTTTGAATTGTCTAGCTAAACAATCACAGTTAAATGTGTTTGTATTTATTTCTTATTCAGCTAGTAGCAGACAAACTTACATTATTCATTCACTTGCAATATAAGCAATGTCTTATTCAAGAAAATGGAAAGAAAATCTTTATTTTAACCCTAAGCAGTTTTCTGAATAAATATATATCTGACCGTCAATGCATATTTTCTTTATTACAACAATTCTACTGTACTATTAATATAATAAAACATATGAATACCATATTTTTCAATTTAAAATAAAAAACGAGAAAAAATAGAGAATACATGGTTAATGTCGGAATGGAGAAGATTTAACCGGTGAATGAGGAAGTGTATCTTGGCTAGTTTTTGTTAGCCAAGGTTCTTTTCCGCAGCGAACCGGATATATGCGGTCAAGAAGCCTGCATATCAAAAATTAGCTGTTAAAAGACACATTTAAAAAGCAGGCAGCATGTCCTGAGGGTGCTTATATAGTATTCAAGTAAGGAATACTGAAACTATCCAACTATTAAAACAAAACTTAAACGAATCTATAAGTGAGTTTCTGTTAAACACTTGTAATATACATACAATCATGTTGACAAATACATATTTCAATTGACGAAAGCGTATTATGTTTTAGCTATTTTTTCCGACATGAAAGAAATCCGTGGTCGTGAATTAAAATATGTTTAAATGTTTTCACCGATGTCGTTTCATCAAAACCATTTGTTTACTACAATTCCAAAAATGAAGTCAGAAACAGAGAAAAGTTTAATTTTATTTTGTTTTCTCTAAAGAGATATTAAGGATGAATTAAGAATTTTTTTAAATAGATTCTCTTTCTTGACTTTGTATTACAAAAGAGAAACATCATTATCGGTTTGATTGTATTAATCTACTGTCGTGCTTTTTAAAGTATATTTTTTAACATTTAAAGACATATATGTTTGAATCTTTAGAAGCTCTGTCATTGCGAGATATTGTCTGCATTCACCATTCATATGATAGTTAAGTTATCAGTCTGCAAAATCTTCTAATTGTTACTTTATAATATGCATATGACTGTTTTATGATTTGTACAATCGTTAACTTAAAGTTACATTTTTTACATTTCTATTTCACAAAGGGAATCATTTAAATTATTATCTATCATAATGCCACCTTGACACACTTAAATGTGTCAGGGTCGCTATGAACCAATGAGCATATCGTTATAATTACAATTTAATTGATAGAGTTACATGTGTTAAACGATTGATTTCATCTGTTGATTGCCAAGCAAATGCTTACATCAAAATATAAATTGTCTGTTCAAGCCAGTTTTTATATGTCATTGCGCACCAACACAATTTATGTCATACGGCATCGAATCAGGAAAGATGATTTTGGCTAATCTCGGTCGTTACAAACTGAAAGCAACACCAGGTTATAAATCCACCTCACCTGCTGGGGCTTAAAGATGCATAGACTCCACTCTATTATTCAAACCCATTTAGTCGCCTCTTACGATCACGCAGGAATAAATGGGATACATCAACTATAATTCTCGTACCTCTTGGAAGACTAGTGTATTTAGTTGACTTGATAATTCATTTAGAAATAAATGTTCTCCATCCTTATCTCAGACTAATGAATCATTACATGGGACTAAAAACAACTCATCTTCTATTATCTAAAAGCAGTATCATCAATGACAATGACCTTTTAATTGAAACAAAATAAATTGCTATTTGATATTTATCGTTCCGTGTTATACTTCTTTTATTGCCTTGAGAGTCAATTACAATGATGGTCAAGTAAGATAATTAATTATATGACATTGTTTGTTTGATTTAGCAAATTTTATCACAATCAAGTAATGCAGTGTGCATATGCGAGACTGCAACACTTCTAGTATAATAAATTGAATAACTTCGAAATAAAGGTTTGTTAAAAAGTAGAGATATATACATTTTACAGTACTAGTACTATTATTACCAGTTTGAGTATAAAAAATGTATTTACTACTTTTGACAATACCACATTTTGTTCAGACTTTTTAATGCGACTGTCTTTGGCATCTTGAATACGTCGTTATTGTTTAATTTATCATATATAATTTATTATGTAATGTTTTGTTAATAGCAAAATTGTGCCATAAATTGAAATAAAAAGGTTTCCAATAAGGCCGATAGTAAATACAATGAAGATTTGCTTTGGCAGGAAATATCCGTCATCGAAAGGATGCAAGTTACTGTCACGTTTTACATTTCACATAACAAAGACGGGTCGATAAGTTACCAATATTTTTTGGTAATTGAAGTTAATGTTTTTTAAATACAAGCTAATTGTATGGAATTCTACAAAGGCTTGAATAATATGTTGATATTTAAAGAAACTCCACTGAGGATCAAAATTCTAAAAACATAACATTATAATTTCATACATAACTTTAACTGAAGGACAATAAATCAAACAATTAATTATAAAAAAACGCATTATCTTTATCTAAAAATGATTTACGATTAAACAAATATTTGAATATTACAGATTTCATGAAATGTAATGCAATGATGCACGTTTTATGTTGATTTAAATCCATTTACACAAATTGTTTACTTAGTAAATTAGATATTCTATTTACATAGAGCATTGCAACGGAGCGGAGAAGAGATTAACACGCTGTTAACTTGTCTGTTTTCAATTTGCTTTAAATTTATTACATTACTGCAATGTCAAAAAAACAATCACAATCTTGGTTTAGAAAATAATGATCATATGTTTTTTTAAATGTTAAAGACCGAATAAAAAAAATTAAATAATAAATATTTCAAACACAAACATTTACAAAACTGGCTTTAAGTTAATGAAAATAATATACGAGGGGTTATCTCTAAATATCATCATTATATCCTCTCCGAGATGCAATGTGCTACTTAATTTAACACAAAATAATATAATCATTAAATGGTTTATCAATTAAAATGACATCATGATACAAATTTACACAGCTACTTAATTCGAAAAATAACGTCACTTTAAAAAAACCTTTCTAAATACATTTACCTTGCTGGTCGAACACGTATCGGACTTATAAATACATTGCTATAAGAAATATTTATTTTTTTTCCATTCTCCAAGCATGTGTCTTAAATAGTACAGGTTAATCAATAGTAATATATGAACTACAATAAATTAAGCTATTTAGTATTTTCAGTTAATTTAAGTAATAAAGTCAAATATACTTTGGATCTTTGTTAGGAGTGTTGATAAATTCAAATATTTGTTAAAAGTACATTAATGATTGTTTAAATTATTTGTACAGCGTATGCATAATGCATTCCATACATTTGCACACTTTGTTATTTTCTATGTTGAATTAGCTGACATATGCTCCTTATCATTGTGACATTGCTAATTTCATAATATTTTATATGTACGTGAAACAACGAGGTACTCTATTTGTACAAGTTGGAAATAAACTTTTCTTCTTCTTCTTCTTCTTCATGATATCCTGTCAAACTAATGATGTCACTGCTTCAATAAATCAGTGGAATGAAGACGATACAATTATCACCAATCACAATTAAGATACAATTTGTAGAATGCAAGAATACATTTAAAACAAAAAAAAAACTTGATGATTTAACAATTCACGTTTAAACATAATCTAAAGCAATTAATAAAATTCGCGGTTTGACAATAAAAAGAATTTAGAGTTTGCACATTTAACTCAGAAACAGAATTAGAAAAAAAGTTTAATGAAAAGATTAGATCGTGCATGAACTACCATTTCTTAGAGCTTGACTTAAATGATTTCATGAAAGCTAGCATTGAAATATTAATACTATTGCGTAGACAAATTGTCTTCTGAACTATAAATTTAACGAAAAGACACTATCTAATTTTAGATTCTGTCTGAAGTCTGTATCATGAATAAAATAGATGCCAATTTCATAACTAGCAAATTCCTTTTATAACGGAGTATCGATTATTGATCGTGTTTTTTTATTTTTACGAAAATGTCAAATGTGTCAAATAGACTGAAACACCATTAAAATTTAGATTTAACTCTCTAGCCTAAACCTGTGCATAATCTTTTATTTGTTTGTTATCTATTGTCATTTATTTATTACTTTTAAATGATTTTATTTGTTTGGTAATCGCAGTTTCAACCTACATATAGAACACCAGAGCAGAGAATTGGTTTGTTTGATACCGATAATAAAATAAAGGATGAAAATCAGTTTTTAGTCCAAATTCCCTTTTTTCAACAACATCAGAGTAGATGTTTTAGTGAACAATTTACGAAAACAGATTTTATGAACACGAACGATGATATCAAAATAAAATATTTTGATGTAAGTTTTCCACAAAAAGTAGCTTTGTTTAATCGTTAAAACGTTTTTGTTTATAACAAATGACTAATTTTATCTTCTTCCCGAACAGGTTAAGATTAGAAATTCTATTGTAAATTCATTTTAATATAGATATTTACATTGTTTTGTAGCATTCAGTATAGATATGTTCATTGTTTTGTAGTATACACGACTATTTATCTTGCAATATTGATGATATGTACAGTATAATAATCCATGTAATATTTAATTAACGTGCAACAAACCAACCAAAAACTCATGAAAGCTTGTATGAGAGAATAAAAAACAGCGCCAGTATTTTATGATTGAATTGGGCTTTAATTAATGCAAAAGTATAACATGAAAGAATGAGGTAGTTTTTCGAAATATCTGGCAGGGAAAAACCGCCATAAATGGGTTGTCAATAAACCAACCCATAACCGCCAGACAAAATTGAGTTTTTGGTAGTAATATTCATATTCATTTTAATATAGATATGTAAATTGATTTGTAGCATTCAGTATAGATATGATCTTTGTTTTGTAGTATACACGACTATTTATCTTGCAATATTGATGATGTGTACAGTATAATAATTCCATGTAAACTATTTATAATGTATATATGTGTCGTCCACTGGGTCCATTGGGTCGGGTGTTGTGTTAAATTATTGTATTTCGTTATTTGTAAACTGTCATACACATGTCATTATAATAAAATATTTACATGCTTACTTACTTACAATGAGACTGTTACATCTTTCATATTGCTAGAGATACGAAATGATGTTGATGAAAACGATTCATCACTTTTTAATTCACTGGTCGGTCATTTAAATACCTAAAGATGAATCTAATCTTTGTAATATCCGGAATTTTATCAAATGTGTTGTAAATGAGACACTAGAGAAGAAATAGATAATAAATCAAATTAAATCTTATGGCGTTTACAGTCATAATTTATATCTTTTGTCATAATTTATATCTCTTTAGGAAACATGTCTACAGCATTTCGTTTAGTATTTCCGTTTTCCTGAAAAGACCACATTAACAATTCATTTCTGTATTATTATTTATCGAAATTTAAAGCAAAAAAAAAAAAAATAACTTTAACTTTGGCGGAAGTTAAAATATAAGGAGTGTGTGTTCATTTAAAACAAATATTTGGATATTTAGAACTTCTTGACAAAGATGCCTTCCGCATTATTATTGTTTTAAAAGGATATTAACTTTAGGTTATATACATTTGAAAAAAGATACTTTAATATCCCTAATGTTAGTCTTACCATTGCCTTCAATAAGTCTAAGTAAATGCCATGCACGTTCATGTTTGAAGCTGTCTTTGTTATTTAAGCAAATGGGTAAGAGTAGGTAAAATGACAATACTTTAAAATTTTCAAAACTTCCAAAGTTAGTATTGAAATTATTTTAATTAAAAAAGATTGGGATTTTATTATAAAACTTTTGAAAACCCTCATATTAAGATTAATTCATTTAGCAACAACAATTGAAAAAGTGTAAAAGAATTATTTTTTTAAACAGATATTCGGACATTTAAATTGAGGGAAACAGATAAAAAAGATAATGTATAAAAGCTATTAAAAAAAATTATCCTAGGTAACATTTTTTTTAATCAGCATAACATAAGTTTTGATTTTTTAAAAAATCTTATCAATTTTAATACTAAAACAACATAAATACGGGTTGTGTGATAAGTTTAAAAATACACTTTACACCTGTAATTTGAACAATGTAATACTTTTAATGCAGAATTTATGTTGATTTAAATCCGTTTCCGGCGAATATCACTCATAAATTGAAATTCAAAAAAATTGATCATTTAAAAAGCCCCCGGGAAAATAAGGCAAAATATAAGAGGTTTTTTGGGGTAGTAATTGTATAGGGAAATTTTAAAAATTTGTTTTTTACATGAAAAGGGAATAAAAAAATTTAACCCATTTTAAATGTATATTAAACATGAAGCAAAATTGAAAAATTATGTAACATGAGATATTTGGTTTAGATACATTCAAATTATAGTTACTGTGTTATATTAAAGCTTTTTTTAATAGCCTTAAGTTTCATGTTTCCAGGTTAATGCATTCATATTGATAAGAATTTCTACAACAACTGATAACAATTTCTACACTTATTGACAAAATAATACTCGTATCAATAGAAATTCAAATATTCCATTAAATTTTGATATCCAAGATTTTTTCATATATAACGAGGCAAAAATCAATGCACTGTTAAGAAAATTGTTTACTACATCACAGTTTGATGCTATAATTCAATGTGAACTTTAGATGTAATTAAAAAGTTTTAAATTTAACAGCTTTGTAATTGATATAATTCAATTGTTTTCATATTGAAAAGCAGAAACAGAATAAGAAATAAGTTTCATGTAAATATTAAATCTTGCATGTAATATAATTTCTAAAAGCTTGTCAGAAATAATGCGAAGTAATCAAATTAAAATTCTATAACATTCGGGTAATAAAAGAAAAAGGACAAGAATGATTATTATAGGTATCCTACTACCATAATCGACCAGAGATATTTTACGTCCTCGTCGTTAAGGAAATGATTTTATGAACTGAATTACACTTTTAAAGAAGCCTAAGTATACACTTCTTGAAATGTGTCCCTTTATAGCTACGTGTTACCTTATGATAATCTATTATTTCCATTTTTATAGAAATGAATTTCTTGCAATGGTATCCATCAGTCTGTAATCTATGAGTTAAAGTGCACAGAACTTATAGTTATTTGAAATCGTAACAACTTTAATGACACCCTACTTTATATTGTACTACAAAATATTTTATAAAGAGCAGTAATGATTTTATTCATCAAAACACTTTTTTATCAACTTTCATTGATACAATACTTAAATTTGAATCGAGAAGGAATCGTTACATATAACACTTAGTAGAATGATAAGTCTCATTCTTTTTTCGTCGGGAATACAGTAATATGTGGTGACGTTTTAATGACACTATTAACATATTAAAGTTTTGACTTTGACAGTATTTAGACTTTTTACAGTCTGCTTATGAATACATTGGTTGTTGACCATGTTAAATAAAATTGAACTTGTATCTGTTTCAAATTGACGTGACAATAGACTCTTATGTTTTCCTTTTTCAATTTTTCAACATAATCATATAGTCTGCCTCATTATTTGTATCACTCAGTTATATACGTTATGATCCTTTCTCAGGCGTAACCTTGGCAAAATAATGTGTTATATGATGTATTAGCTACAGAACTAGACATTGTTTACATTATAAAAATCACAGAATTTACTGTCAATATCCTGAACAATTCCAAAGAAGTTTTTATACTCCTGACGGTAAAGGTGAAATGACTTCGAAAAACATACCGCTAATCTATACGATGTAAAAAATTGATTTCTGTATTATAAATAAAAAAAAAACATTAGCATATGATACATTATGAGAACAAATATCAACAAGGAAAGGCAGAATTCAATAAGCGCATCCTCCAACAAACTCCAGCAACAGAGGACTACCGAGGCGGGTACCAGCTGAACACCGGACAGAAAGTGGTAAGGGCACAAAGACAAAAATGCTATGTTATTTATTCTCTCTGAGTTCAAGTGATTTATTAGATTCATATTGTGTTTTGCTTGCATTGTAACTATAAACAATTGAACATAGGAAAATATTGTTGCTTTAACAACCTACAATTCTAATGTTACATTAAACAATATATAGATTTTGAGGTTTTTGAGGTTTTATACATGAAATAACCTAGAGCATGCGTATTGAAAAGTAGAATAAAGATTAGTACGTATATCTTTACAAAAGTAACAAAAATGATGAAATCCGTGAAAGGAAATTTCTCAGAGCTTGACCGACATGATTTCATGGTCATTTAATTTTAATATTAACTTTCGTAAAATCTCTAAAGAAATATGGAAATTAAGCAAAAATTATTTAATTTCGAATTCCCTCTCAATTATTTAGCCTTGAAGAAATACAAATTAGAAAAATATAATTAATATTTTTATATATAATATAATTTGATAAATAAAAGAAATTATCAAATCGTTTAAGACTACATAATTGATTGTGGCTATTTGTGTTATTCACATATTATATTAGGTAGGAAGAAACACAGAAGTGTTAAAATAAATTCCATTTAATATTACACAAATATTCTATTTATTTACACGATTTCTACAAACTTCTATTCCTCACGTTGTCATTTATTTTTTAAGTATATTTTTTCCGACAATTGATTTTGCTTGAATATATTAAAAGTGTTTAATATAATTATAATAAATAAATAAATAAATAGATAAATAAATAGATAAATAAATAAATACATAAATAAATAAATAAACAGCAAAAAAGGAACAAATAACAAATAATTACAGAGTATATATATAACATTTCTTTTCTAAAGAACTATCATTTGTATATAGTTTACTGTTTCAGCCTCAAAATGAATGATCAAATATCTAAGAGAAATGATGTTTAACTACCTGAGATAACTATCATGTTTACTCCAGGTACAAAAAAAAAAACAATTAAATATTAATAACGTTTTAAAAAGGCAAAATATATATTAATTTTTTCGTTATTTGTCAAGTTATTCCTTGCTCTAGAGTTTTGATATTTATACTTCACTAAACGCAATATTTTTTTTTGTATATATTCACAATACCTGATAAAGAATAAGGTTGAAATATTTTATCAAAAAATTAGAATCATCAAAGAATTGATTATTTTAACATTATGCTCATTTTGTTCACTGTCAAGTTAATATAATATGTTTCTAGAGAGTAAATATTATAATTGTATTTGACCAATAATTGACATTGAAAAATAGGATAAAATATAAAAACTACCTAAATTATATAACATGACTGCACCTCTCTTTTTAAACAAAATTGGAGGTTGCTGACACATTCCGAACAATATTTTATAGGAATGTCCTAATAACACTATTTTATTACTGCAATGCATACCAATGACAGCTGCGACATTATCAAAGCGTATAATCTATTCAATTTCATCAGTCCATGTTTGTTTTGTAGGAATATATATCTTTTTAAATGTCACAGCAAAATAATCATTTAAAGTATAATGCATTAGTGCTTCTGACGTAAAATTATTCGTCTTCAGATTTGCGAAATATAATCAAGTAGTGCTTTGACTTCCATACAAAACGCTCAATCACTATAAATGTACTAAATGCCAAAATGCAACTGGTTTAGGTTATTGGCCAAATAATATTATTTCAACAGGACATAAAAAGGCATTTGTAAAATTAAAGCATTTTTGAGTCATAATAGGCTTTTACTGGTTTAAATTCATAATATCAGTATATTATTTACCTACTTTATTTGAGTCATGCCTAATCAGTTTGTTTCATCTTAAAGTATTTCTCGTTATTATTCCAATATTATGATAGGTTTAAGCATAGAAATGGTTAAGACTCAAGCCCTTTTTGAACAAATGCCTTTACCTTACTATCACGACTTTTTTCTAGAAAAAAAAAGAGAAATATTTTCATGTAAATGTTAAAGCAATCCGCTTTGTTATAAACTTGTATACGTTATTGCGCGGCCTAAATTTCTACACTTCATGAAATAGTTAACAATAATAATGCAATGGATGATTTGATTTGGTACATGCCCTGATTTAACAAACATATTACACTAAAACATTATCCTTTTAGACGAATCTTTTTTACAGATTTAGTAGTACTTTAAAAACCATTATTGTCATTTTATCTGCATACATCGTTTGCTTGTCAATGTACCTCTTAACAAATTACTCTTCATTAAAAAAGTGTCGAAATAAAATACGAACACAACATAATATAAAGCTATTATCAATTACTGAATTAAATTGCTAATGCATATCAATCCCAGCTGATACTTAACGTTTCAAGTTCAATTATTTATTTTGCGTTTAGTATCAATAAGGGGTCCATTTCAATTGTAAAGAAGAGCACGAGGTCACTTGAAGTTGCTTCATTGTGTTTCATGATCTGTATACTCCGAGCAATATTTGTCAAACGCACGTATTTATCATGCATGTATCTCTATGAACTGCATAGCTAAACAATCACAGCTGAATAATTTTTGTATATTTTTATCTGACAAACTTACATTATTCATTTACTTGCAATATAAGCAATATCTTATTCAAGAAAATTGGAAAAGATCAATTCTTCATTTTAACCCTAAGCAGTTTTCTGAAAAAATATATATCTGGCTGTCAATGCATATTTTCTTCATTACAACAATGTACTGTACTACTACATGATTAATGTCGGAATGGAGAAGATTTAACCGGTGAGTGAGAAAGTGTATCTCGGCGAGTTTTAGTTAGCCAAGATTCCTTTTCGCAGCGAACCGGATATATCCGGTCAAGAAGCCTGCATATCAAAAATTAGCTGTTAAAAGAAAAACACATTTAAAAAGCAGGCAGCGTGTGCTGAGGGTGCTTATATTGTGTTCAAGTAAGGAATACTGAAACTTTCCAACTATTAAAACAAAACTTAGACGTATCTAAAAGTGAGTTTCTTTTTAACACTTGTAATATACATACAAACATGTTGACAAATACATACATTTATTTTATGCTTTTCAGTGGATTACTGATTTATCCGTGAAAATTATATTTGATATTTTCACAGTGAAAATTATCAAAATATAATTTCACTTTTTTCAATGACGAAACTACTTTTTTAAGATTTTCCCCATGTGGTACCTCAATTCTATTTTTACTGACAATTCTGACAATATCAGGCTGATAAAAAAATAGCAAAGCTGAAATAGATAAATAACATAAATGTCAAAAGTAAAATAAAGAGAGAAAACTTACTTCTATTCCTTCAAATTCCAATCACAAAATTTCGTCTCTAAATTTTTTTGTTTCGTTTTTACAGTCTGAAAAATACATTCCTACCCCATGCAAATCTGCTCTTGATGACATTTGGGCATATTAAAGTATCCTACGAGCAATAACTGCCGTATGTTTTATGAAAAATTGAAAAGCATTGACAGCTATCACTCGTAAAATAAGTAAATCAACCCAGCGTTCCTTACAATGCCTTAGCAAACTTCCAAGTTTTCCATTTTCCTAGCTCCTTTTCTGAATGTTTTCACTTCTGTCAACACTTATTTTTTTGTCTGTTACAATCCTCAAATAAGTTTTCTTTCTTTTAAAAAGGTGTATGACTAACAAATCCAAATTATATCCTTCTGTATCTTACACAATTATTTTCCTCCCATGAAATACACGACTTTAAAAAATGGCTGCCGTTTACATTTTACAAAGCCAGGTCTAATATAAATTCGCAGTAAGTAACAGAAATATGGATGGATGGTTGGACTTTTTCTCCTACAAGAATTGTTTGTTTTTATTATTAAAACAAGCGATCATTCATATTTTTTAATAAAATGAATAAATATCACATTCATTTAACCTCCATTGGCGGACTTATTTTTCAGCTCAAGACTTCTTGTTTTTAATGAGAAATTCCCTCTAAATGGGGCTCTCAATGGGGGAAACAGATTTTAATATCAACGTTAAAATTATGGAAATTTCGTTTTAACTTGTTTTAAAGCATAAAATAAAAAGAAAATTTGTCTGTTTGTTGTGTAAGATGTAATTTTATTTCATCTCGTGAACTTTAAAAACAGTATTCTCACTCGTGGCTACGCCACTCGTGAGAATACTGTTTTTAAAGCCCACTCGATGAAATAAAATTTCATCTTACACACAAACAAACAAATATCCTCTATGTATTATTGTATATCAATTGACGAAAGCGTATAATGTTTTAGCTATTTTTTCCGACATGAAAGAAATCCGAATTCGTGATCGTGAATTATGATATGCTTAAATGTTTTCACCCACGTCGTTTCACTAAAAGCATTTGTTAATTGCATTTTTTCAATGAAGTCTAAAACAGAGAAAAGTTTAGTTTTATTTTGTTTTCTCTAAAGAGATATTTAGAATGAATTAAGAAGATTTTAATAGAACCTCGTTCTTGACTTTGTGTTACAAAAGAGAAACAACATCGGTATAATTCTTTTAATCTACTGTCGTGCTTATTTGAAGTATATTTTTTAACATTTAAAGACATATATGTTTGAATCTTAAGGAGCTCTTTTCTTGTCTGTTATAGTCTGCATTCAGTACTCCCATGATAGTTGAAATTATCAGTCTGCAACATCTTCTAATTGTCCCTTTGTTATATGCATATGTTTATGATTGGTAAAACCATTAACTTAAAGTTACATTTTTTACTTTCTATTTCACAAAGGGAAATCATTAAAATTATAATTTATCGTAATGCCACTTTGACACACTTAAATGTGTCAGGGTCGCTATAAACCAATGAACATATCGTTATAATTACAATTTAATTGATCTAGTCATTTGTGTGAAACGATTGATTTCATCTGATGATTTCCAAGCAAATGCTTACATCAACATATAAAAATAAATAATGGCGAAAGAAATATAAAATTACTAAAAGGATTAGAAAAAAGAAATGCGGAAAGTAAACTTATAAAATGTTTAAATGCAAATGGTAATATTTTAACAAATCAGACAGACATTTTAAATGAACAGAAAAAATACTATGAGAATCTATATACCATTCAAGACGAAACTCCCTCAAATTACAATTTTTTCAATGGCGAAACAACACCAAAACTAAATGAAAACGAAAAACAATCTTGTGAAGGAATTATTACGCAAACTGAATGTGAAACTGCCATCAAAGATATGAAAAATGGAAAAAGTCCAGGTTCAGATGGTTTAAGTATAGAATTTTATAAAATATTTTGGAATTATTTAAAAGATGATTTGATAAGTGCTCTGAATTTTTCTTTTGAAATTAATTGTCTTAGTCAGCTACAAGCACAAGGTTTAATAACTCTTATTCCAAAACCAAATAAAGATTTATCAATATTGTCAAACTGGCGACCAATAAGTTTACTGAATGTAGATTATAAAATACTTACTAAGGTTATCGCTAATAGAATTAAACGGGTATTAAATACACTCATTGATGATAGTCAAACAGGTTTCATTAAAGGGCGATACATAGGTGAAAATATAAGATTGCTTTATGATGTGATAGAGTATGCAGAAAAGAATGATAAACCGGGACTTCTATTTTTTGCTGATTTTGAAAAAGCATTCGATAGCATAAGCTACAAATACGTATTTAAAACATTAGATCTTTTTAACTTTGGACCAAATTTAAAAGCATGGATTGAACTTATTTACAAAAGACCCACGAGTTGCATACTTTACAATGGTTTTTTGTCTGAGTCATTCTCTATAAAAAGAGGAGTACGACAAGGATGTCCATTGTCTCCTTATATATTTATCCTAGCAATTGAACTATTGTCAATAGCTATAAGAAAAAATAGGAATATTGAAGGTTTTAAAATTTTTGATGTAGAAGTTAGAAATAGCATGTTTGCAGACGATGCAACTATAATATTAAATTGTAAATCAAGCAGCTTTGAAGAAACTTTGAAAATATTTGAACAATTTTCCTTTATTTCTGGTCTTAAACTTAATTACAAAAAATGTACAGTTCTCAGAATAGGTTCCCTTAGAAATCAACATGATTTAATCTATTGTAGAAAAAAATATTCAAATATAATTTGGACCTCAGAAATGTGCAAAAACATTAGGCATAACTTTCCATTCAAAATGTGACTTAATAACCAAAATAAATTACGAGAATAAATTAAACCAATTTAAAGCAGACATTAATAGATGGAGAGCAAGACATTTAACAACAATTGGCAATATATCAATTTTAAAATCCTTAATTATTTCAAAACTAACCTTAATAATATCTGTTCTTCCGAGTCCACCAGAAGAAATTATGAAAACAATTACACAAAACTGTTTTGAATTTATATGGCACTCAAAAAGAGACAAAGTTAAAAGAGATGTTATTATACAAGACTTTAAATATGGAGGATTAAATATGATAGACTTGCCAATTTTTATGAACTCGATTAAATCAAGCTGGATCAAAAGAATATTTGATGAAAATAACCATGGATTGTGGAAAGAGATAATAAAGAAAAATTTACAAAAAATAGGTGGAATCGACTTATTTAAAAGTAATTTAAACACAAATGATATACAGAAATTTAAAATCGAAAATACTTTCTTAAAAGAATTACTACTGTCATGGAGTAAAATAAATTTTAATAAAAATCCACAAAATCTATTAGACCAAATAATATGGCAGAATTCACACATAAAAAATAATGGATCTTTAATTCTTTTTCCAAAATTGAAATGTAGAAATATCATTAAAATAAAGGATATTTTTAACACTGAAACAAAACAATTTAAAACCTTTGACCAGCTGAAACTTACTTTTGACATTCCTGATACAGAAATATTAAACTTTTATAAATTAATTTCATCAATACCCAAAGAATGGAAACGTAAACTACAACAAATTAATCAAACTTCAACGCCTAAAGAAATAAGCACTTTTGATATCATAGAAAAAACAAACACGTACAATATCAGTAACAGGTTATCACAGATTCAAAAGCAAATAAGACTCTGTAAAAGTAAAAAAAAATCGCAAATAAAATGGGAAGAACGATTTCCTCAAAAAGAATTTCAATGGCAAAATATTTACGAAAACATTTCTGTTTATTGCAAAGATAATATTTTACAAAACTTTCAATATAATTTTTTACACAGGAATATTGCAACAAACAAATTTCTCCTTCAATGTAAATTAACCGAATCTAGTCTCTGTGATTTTTGCTGTATGGATGTTGAAAGTATAGAACACCTATTTTGGGACTGCCAAACAGTACAAATTTTCTGGAATAATTTATTCAAATGGCTTAATGAAATAGCAATAAATGTTACGTATGATAATTTTACATCTTTCTTTCATGCTAAAGATAAGAAAACATCGTATATTTTTCTCTTTTCAAAATATTACATTTATACCAGTAAATTAAAAAAACAAACTCCAGATATAAGTATCTTCAAAAGAAAATTTTTAAACAGATTAAAAATTGAAAGATTTGTTGCTTTACAAAATGATACATTAGAAGAATTTGAAAATTGCTGGATAAATCTAATTGAATTGTTTGATTTCTAAATAGTACATGCAGAAAAAATGCTACCAAAGCAGTTTATTTACTTTTTAATTACTTTTCAACCTTTTGCCCCTTTTCTTGTGTAATTGTATAAATGAATGAACCTCTTAACTTTTTAAAATGTCTTATATATTCTACTAAAAACATAACAAAATAAATTTTTTTTAATTATCTACATATCAATGAAAATGCTTAAGTTATCATGGTTTGTATTCTTGTATTGTATTTTTTTTTTCTTAAATAAACGGGCCTTAAACGTGGTTCCAAAAAAAAAAAAAAAAAAAAAAAAAAAAAAAAAAAAACATATAAATTGCTATTTGATATTCATCGTTCCATGTTATACTACTTTTATTGCCTTGAGAGTCAATTACAATGATGGTCAAGTAAGATAATTAATTATATGACATTGTTTGTTTGATTTAGCAATTTTTATCATAAGCAAGTAATGCAGTGTGAATATGTGAAACTGCAACACATTCAGTATAAAAAATTGAATAACTTTGAAATAAAGGTTTGTGTTTAACAGTGAAAAAAATATGCATTGTACAGTACCGGTACTATTATTACCAATTTGAGTATTTAAAAAAATGTATTTAAAACTTTTACAATACGACATTTTGTTCAGAGTTTTTAATGCGACTGTCTTTGGCATTTTAAATACGTCTTTATTGTTAAATTTATTAAATATAATGATTTGTTAATAACAAAATTGTGCTATGACTTTAATTGAAACAGGTTTCCAATCAGGCCAATAGTAAACACGATGAAGATTTGACAGGAAATATCCGTTATCAAGGCTGCAATTTGCAAGTTACAGTCACGTTTTACCCATTGCACATACCAAAGACGGTCCGGTAAATTACCAATATTGTTTGGTAATTGAACTTAAATCTTTTTTTTTAAATACAAGCTATATTTATGGAATACTACAAAGGTTTGAACAATATGTTGATATTTAAAGAAACTCCACTGAGGATCAAAATTCTAAAAACATAACATTAGAATTTCATACATAACTTTAACTGAAAGACAATAAATCAAACAATTAAAAAAAACGCATTATCTTTATTTAAAAATGATTTACGATTAAACAAATATTTGAATATTACAGATTTCATGAAATGTAATGCAATGATGCACGTTTTATGTTGATTTAAATCCATTTACACAAATTGTTTACTTAGTAAATTAGATATTCTATTTAAATAGAGCATTGCAACGGAGCGGAGAAGAGATTAACACGCTGTTAGCTTGTCTTTATTCAATTTGCTTTAAATTTATTACATTTACTGTAATGTCAAAAAACAATCACAATCATGGTTTAGAAAATAATGATCATATGTTGTTTTTATAAATGTTCAAGACCGAATAAATGAAATGAAATAATAAATATTTCAAACACAAACATTTTCAGAACTGGCTTTAAGTAAATGAAAATAATATACTAGGGGTTATCCAAAAATTAATTCTATAAATATCGTGAATCCTCTCCGAGATGCATTGTGCTACCTAATTTAACACAAAATAATATAATCACTTAATGGTTTATCAATTAAAATGACATCATTATATCCTGTCAAACTAATGATGTCACTGCTTCTATAAATCAGTGGAATGAAGACGATTATCACCAATCACAATTAAGATACAATTTGTAGAATGCAAGAATACATTTAAAACAAAAAAATACTTGATGATTTAACAATTCACATTAAAACATAATATAAAGCAATTAATAAAATTCGCGGTTTGACAAGTAAAAGAATTTATAATTGGTACATTAAACATCAGAAACAGAATTAGAAATAAAGTTTTATGAAAAGATTAAATCGTGCATGAACTACCATTTCTAAGAGTTGGACTAAAATGATTTCATGAAAGCTAGCATTGAAATATTTACACTATTGCGTAGACAAATTGTCTTATGAACTATAAATTTAATAAAAAGAAACTATTAAATTTTAGATTCTGTCTGAACTCTGTATCATGAATAAAATAGATGCAAATTTTTAATTTTTTATTTGTATAACTAGCATTTATTCCTTTTATAACGGAGTATCGATTATTGATCGTGTTTTTTATTATTACGAAAATGTCTTTACGTCAAATGTGTCAACTAGACTGAAACACCATTAAAATTTAGATTAAAATTCTCTAGCCTAAACATGTGCATAAATTTTTTATTCGTTTGTTATCTATTGTCATTTATTTATTACTTTTAAATGACTTTATTTGTTTGGTAATCGTAGTCTTATTTATTCCCCAAATAACTGAACTATTGTTTCAACTTATATATAGAACACCAGAGCAGAGAATCAGTTTGTTTGGTACCGTTAATAAAATAATAGATGAAAAGCACTTTTTAGTCCAATGTCCTTTTTTTCAACAACATCAGAGTAGATATTTTAGTGATCAATTTATGAATACAGATTTTATAAACATGAACGATGATATCAAAATGAAATATCTTGTTGAAAGCTTTCCAAATACCTTGTTAATGCTTATCTAAAATGAAAGAAATCTTTGTTAAATCGTTAAAATGTTTCTGTTTATAACAAAATACTAAAGTTTTTTCCCGAACAGGTTAAGATTAGAAGTTATGTTGTAAATTCATTTTAATATAGATATGTACATTGTTTTGTAGCATACACGACTATTTATCCTGCAATATTGATGATGTGTACAGTATAATAATTTCATGTGAACTATTTATAATGTATATATGTTTCAGGTGACTTATTGGTCCATTGGGGCGGGTGTTATGTTAAATTATTGTATTTCAGTTTATTTTAAACTGGAATAAACATGTCCACTATAATAATATATTTACTTACTTACTTATTACACACAGACTGTAAATCTTTTCATATAGATCATCTTGCGAATTGCTTAAGTCGAAAGGCATGTTAATGAAAAACGATTCATCACCTTTTAATTCACTGGTCGGTCATTTAAGATACCTAAAGATGAAATATTCTTTGCCAAAAATAACGTTATAATATCTTAATTATATCCGGAATCTTATCAAATGTGTTGTAAATGAGACACAAGAGAAGAAATAGATAATAAATCAATTAAAAATCTTATAGCGTTAACAGTCATAATTTATATCTTTTGTCATAATTTATATCTTTTTAGGAAATATGTCTACAGCATTCCGTTTAGTATTTCCGTTTTCCGAGAAGACCACATTAACAATTCATTTCTGTACTGTTAATTTTCAAGGTTTAAAGCAAAAAAAAATAACTTTAACTTTGGCGGAAGTTAAAATATAAGGATTGTGTGTTTATTTAAACAAATATTTAGATATTTAGAATCCTTGACAGAGATGCCTTTTGAATTATTGTTTAAATTCTCTTTAAAATGATGATGCTAACTTTAGGTTAAAAACATTTGAAAAAGATACTTTAATATCCCTAATGTGAATCTTATCAGTGTCATTTATTAGTCTAGGTAAATGCCATGCCCGTTCATGTTTGAATCTGATTTTGTTATTTAAGCAAATGGGTAAGAGTAGGTAAAATGAAACTTTAAAATTTTCAAATCTTCCATAGTTAGTCTTGAAATATATAAATGATTATTTAAATTTAATATTTTTTTACTCTATAATGTATTCGATAACCTGCATATTATTCGATTATATGTCTTTTCTCTTTTCAGCTAGACAACACTTGTAACAGTGTAAAAGAATTATTTTGTTCAAACGAGACTACATTCGAATACATTTGAAATTGAGAAAGAAACATGATAACAAAGATACATTCTCAACCTATAAAAACAATTATCTCTAAGTAACATTACTTTTTAATTACATCAGCATGAACATAAGCGTATAGATAATGACATTACATGAAATCTAATACAATATATACTACGAGCAACATAAACTACAAGCAAGAGTATGTGATAAGATTAAATACACATTTACTCCTGTAAGTTTTGATACAATGTAATACATTGATGCAGAAGTTATGTTCATCTAAATCCATTTCCGGTGACTATCTACGTAATAAATTGAAGGTTCCATTAAAATTGATCATTTAAACAAGAGAATAAACCGACAATTTACTACATTCAATAATCTACAATGCATTTTTTACATATATACATTAATGATATGTAATTATTATTTGCGCATATATGTAACAGTTTAAAAGAATTATTTTTTGAGAAAATATGAGGTTTGCAGATACTGAACAAGAAACTGGGAAACATAGATAATATATCTTTCAATTCAGTCAGTATCTTTATGTAAACAATAAATTTGAAAAACATCATGTTTACGAGCATAAACACTTTTTCCACAGATAATGCTTTTCCTGAAATCTAATATAACATACAACTACAAGAAAGATTATGTTATATAATGAAACATGTGTATTATATAAGATTACATAAAATATACCTGTATGGTGTACTTAGATATCACTTAGATAAGGATCCATTTCCACAGACCTTCCACTTAATGAATTATATATTCCATTAAAACTAAAAATTGCAAATATAACATAATACATGTATTAGTTTTTTTTCTTTGTTTGCTGTAGTTTTAATACATACATGTACCTTTAACACGACAAAAGTATACGTGATCATTAATTATACTTTCTGCTTTAGCTACGGTAAAAATAAAATCTATTTAAATGTGTTTTAAATAAAATAGCTAAAGAAATAAGTTTTTCAATTTAATTTGTTTATGGAAATGTTCTTTTTAATACTATGAAAAATAATTGAATAGCTATGACATTTTATGTTTTTAATACAGTTTCGTTTATTTTTCATTTGCTACACAACTATTTTTTACCACGCAATAATCTATTGTGTAAAATTAATTAATTCAAACTGCAAAAAAAAACAATGCACGATTGCAAAAATCAAATGAAATATGAACATGAAATTATGGAACTTATATATATTTTAGCGAAATATTCTACATTTTTTTGTTACAATTTTGAGCGTTTAGTATATTTATCTTTAGTGCTTTTATTTTACAAGAGAAAAAAAACCCCGAAAAACTTAAAGAACATCCAAAAAGACAAAAGTAAAAATGTTGCAGGCTCAGCTTGGATGAGCCTGTTTATGGACGGAACTGGTAAGTTAAACATTCTATCCACGGCCAGAAGCAACGGCTGATGATAATTAATAAAGATGATAAGTATGCTTATCTATTTATTGTGTGTTAAAGACATGTAGTGTCTAAAAAATCAAATTAGAGAGTTTTAAACGGTTAAAACCCTGCTTGAAATAACAGCATTATATTTTTATGCGACATTTTATTGTGTTAAGGTGTTACAGAGACAATCTATTTTAAACTCCTTTTAAAATGAGGTTTTTGAGAAACATAATTGTACCGCAAATACGTTTTATAATATATATTCTTTTATTGCATCATCTTTTCTCTTTTATTTCGCAGTTCAATCGTATTTGTTTATATTTCATTCATTTCTCACTCTAACTTGCTATTAATTTGAGATTGTTTCCTTATTACAACGCAGGAAATAAGCATGTTTTATGCACGTGTTAATAACTTTAATGACTTTAACGAGTCTGTTATGTCCTCAGCGTCTATGATATTTCAAGAACATTGATGCTATAATATTTATATATTAATATGATTCTAACTACAACAAATGCTGTTGATATTAATTACTTTCAATTATATTTTGGTATTTTGAAATACATAAGAATTGTACCGCTTAGCTTGAAGCTATCGAACTAACTAACAGCATTTTAGCATAACGTTTTAGAGACCATGTTTTAATAACCGGAAGTGTACTTTTGAATGTGTAAAAAAGGCTGAATTACAAAATAAATACATTTTAACTTAAACTTACTTATACTTTCGGGCTAACGTTTATTCTTTCGAAAGAAAGATAAAAAGGATATTTAGTCGTGGATCTATTATTACGTGTATTTAGCTCTTTGTATTTGCTTTCTTTAGTTAAAACAGCTATTGCTTGAATTTTGAAACAAAGTATACCGTTTGAAAGAAACGTGTTTGCATATTTTCATTGAAAAAAAAACGGCAAATGCAAGAAACTGTTGCATTAAGTTTAAAACTCTTCTTTAAATAGCAGCATAATAGTTTTTCCGGGAAATTGTATGATTATTATTTTCCGTACAATATTAATGTGTTTTAAATAACGGAGAAATTCTGTGATATAGTTCTTAAAAGATTGTGGAAGGAACATAAAAATCTTTCTGTAAATTTTATAAACATGTTTCTTAAGATATAGCTTCATATTCTTTAAAATGCTTTGTTTAATAACGAAATAAAATATCATCAACAACTGTGTGTTTCAACAATAACAATTCCAATAATGAAGAATTCAAAAACACACCAGTCCTGTAATAAGCATATTGTAGGAATTAATAATTGCGTTGTTAATTTATTATTTTTTGTATTATTTTTATTCACAATTGAAAAACAACCACGTTATACAATACAATACAATAAATAAATAATGTCATTTCATTTGTCGATGTTAGCACGTAAATATTCATTACAAAATCATTTAAGCATTTTTAGCACGCAAATGTGTTTGACTTTGAATCTTGAGTAGAGTAGGACAAACCAAATAGAACAAGCCACACAAACTAACTTGATGTAAAAGAACGAATACCAAAAATAAATTTAAAAGCAATTTATATTTTAACAAAAGAATTCATTTTAAAAATTACCCGGTGTGAATTTGTTCAAATTTTTCAAAATTTCCCTTTTCTCCATTAACATTTGATTTATCTTTTAAAAAAAATAAATTTTTATAAATTAATTTAACGAGCAAAATGAGCACAGGAAACGTTTTTAACACTTCTAAACAATTATTCCTTGCATGATATAACAATTTTAGTAACTTGAAATCAATGACTACAATCAACTTTTCTGAGGAAAATATCCAAAATCATATTTCAAACAGAACGTGAATTTCTTAAATTGTTTTTAACATGATCTTGTGTCGATGACAATATAAAATGAATAATAATTTCAAATGAAACTTAACTGCTCCTATTGTTTTATGGACTTTGTAAATATGGCTCGTTGAGAATTGTTCAAAAGAAAAAGGCAAACGAAATCCTCCAAACAAATGTCTGTCCTACTGTCCGGCAACAATTATTTAGGGATATATTGACAATGGCTTGTTGTGATTTATAACTTAAAGAACATTATTCTAAAATAAAGCTGTTTCTGTCCGCCAACATTTATACAGAGGTATTGAGAGGTATATTTACACGTTTATGTTGTAGTTATCATCTTAAACAGATCATTGTTTTGGTATGTCGTGATATAACTTAAATTATATAATTTCTAAAGAAAAATGTCTGCCAAGAACTATAAAAGGATATATTGACAAGGGTATAATATTCTCCTTAACCATACCTAAAGAACATTGACGGTCTGTTTCACGAGAGGGGTAAAATATTTAATGTTCAATACATCATCTACACAAAATAACTTTTCTTTTACCTCATCGGTAACAAACAAATGTTTCTACGCCCTAATTATAATGACAAAACAACTTTCCCTATTTGGAAAATATTGTTGCTTAAACAACTTACATTTCTAATGCAACATTAAACAATCTATAGATTTTGAGGTTTTTGAGGTTTTTTTACATGAAATAACCTAGAGCATGCGTATCGAAAAGTCGAATAAAAATTAGTACGTAGATATTAACAAAAGCTATCAAAAACGATGAAATCTTCCGTGAAATAAAATTTCTCAGAGCTTGACTGACATGATTTCATGGTCATTTAAGTTTAATATTAACTTTCGTAAAATCTCTAAAGAATTATGGAAATTAAGCAAAATCTTTTTCATTTTGAATTCCCTCTCAGTTATTTAGCCTTGAAGAAATACAAATTAGAAAAAAATATTCTGAAGAACTTGTCTTCATTGATTTTTTTAAAGAAATTATCAAATTGTTTAAGACTACATAATTGATTGTCGCTATTTGTGTTATTCACATATTATATTAAGAAGAAAGAAACACAGAAGTGTTAAAATAAATTCCATTTAATATTACACAAATATTCTATTTATACATTTTCTGTCATGCACACGATTGCTACAAACTTCTATTCCTCACGTTGTCATTTATTTTTTAAGTATCATTTTATTCCGACACTTGATTTTGCTTGAACATATTGAAAGTGTTTAATATAATTATAATAAATAAAAAATAAATAAATGAATGAATGAATGAATTTGTTAATTTGTTTAAGAAATTTTATTGTTTTAGCCTCAAAATGAAAAGAGAAATTATGTTTAACTACCTAAGGTAACTATTAAGTTTATTGCGGGTACAAAAAAACACAATCAAATGTTAATAATGTTACCCTTCATGTTTTATCCTTATTTGTCAAGTTATTCTTTGATCTGGAGTTAAAATATTTCTACGTCATTAAATGCAACACTTTTTTGTATATATACACAATACCTGATCAAAAGTAAAGTTGAGTTATTTTATCATTAAATTGGAATCCTCAACAGAATTGATATTTTTTTTATTAAAAATGACATAATGCTCATTTTGTTTACTGTCAAGTAAGGTTAAATTGGTAATATGTTACTAGAGAGTAAATATTATAATTTTATTTGACCAATAATTGATATTAAAAAAAGGATGAAATATAAAAACTACCTAAATTATATAACATGACTGCACCTCTCTTTTTAAACAAAATTGGAGGTTGCTGACACATTCCGAACAACATTTTATAGGAATGTCCTAATAACACTATTTTATTACTGCAATGCATACCAATGGCAGCTGCGACATTATCAAAGCGTATAATCTATTCAATTTCATCAGTCCATGTTTGTTCTGTAGGAATATATATCTTTAAATGTCACAGCAAAGTAATCACTCAAAAGTATAATGTATTAGTGCTTCTGACGTAAAATTATTCGTCTTCAAATTAGCGAAATGAAATCAAGTAGTGCTTTGACTTCCATACAAAACGCCCAATCACTATAAATGTACTAATTGCCAAAATGCAACAGAAGCAAAAGATGGTTCAGGTAATTGGCAAAATAGTGTTATTTTAACAGGACATAAAACGCATTTGTAAAGTAAAATTAAAGCATGTTGTTGGGTCATAATAGGCTTTTGTTGGTTTAAATTCATAATATCAGTATATTATTTACCTACTTCAATTGAGTCACGCCTAATCAGTTTGCTTTATATTTAAGTATTTCTCGTTATTATTCCAACAATAAGATAGGTTTCAGCAAAAAAAAATGGTTAAGATCAACCTTAAATTTTAACAAATGCCTTTTTTTCTACACGGGCTTTTCTCTAGAAAAAAAGAAAAAAATGTTTAGTCGTTGGGTTTAAAGGGAATTTCCCCCTTTATAAACTGTATTTCTTTTGCGCGGGCCCAAAAACTACAATTTGAAAAAAGGTTTAAAAAATAAAAACCCAAAGAATGATTTGATTTGGTGATTTCCCCATTTAAACAAATATTTCACTAAAACTGTCTTTTTAGACGAATCTTTTCTACAGATTTATTCGTACTTTAAAAAACCATTTTTTTCATTTTATCTGCATACATCGTTTTGCTTGTCAATGTACCTCTTAAAAATTCTCTTCATTAAAAAAGTGTCGAAATAAATACGAACACAACATAATATAAAGCTATTATCAATTAATGAATTAAATTGCTAATGCATATCAATCCAAGCTGATACTTAACGTTTCAAGTTCAACTATTTATTTTTGCGTTTAGTATCAATAAGGGGTCCATTTCAATTGTAAAGAAGAGTACGAGGTCACTTAAAGTTGCTTCATTGTGTTTCATGATCTGTATACTCCGAGCAACATTTGTTAAAGGCATTCATTTAATCATTCATGTATTTCTTTGAATTGTCTAGCTAAACAATAGCAGTTAAATGATTTTTGTATTTATTTCTTATTCAGTTTGTAGTTGACAAACTTACATTATTCATTCACTTGCAATATAAGCAATGTCTTATTCAAGAAAATGGAAAGAAAATCTTTATTTTAACCCTAAGCAGTTTTTCTGAATAAATATATATCAAAGCATATTTCTTAATTACAACAATGTATTGTACTATTAATTTTATAAAACATATGAATACCATATTTTTCAAATTTACAATAAAAAACGAGAAAATATAGAGAATACATGGTTAATGTCGTAACATCTGAGTGAGAAATTGTTTTCGGAAATTTTTGTTAGCCCCAAAATTCCCTTTTGCAAAAAAAACCCGGAAAATATGGTTAAGAAGCCCGCATATTAAAAATTGCGGGCAAAGGCACATTTTTTAAAACAGGGGAGCAAACCTGAGGGGCTTTATATATTTAAATAAGGAATTTCTGAAATTTTTCCCAAAATTAAAAAAAATTAGATGTACTAAAAGTGAGTTTTTGGGTTAAACTTTTTAAAATAATAAAATGTTGAAAATTAAAAAATATCAAATTTACGAAAGGTTTTTATTTTTAGAAAATTTTTTCCCACATGAAAAAAATCGATTCTGATCGTTTAATTAAGATAAGCTTTTAAAAAATAGTTTCACCCACACCGTTTATTTTAAAAACCCTTTGTTAAAATTTCAATTTTCAAAAAGTTTAAAAAGAGAAAATTTTTTTTATTTGTTTTTCTAATAATTAAGAAGTATTTAAAAGATTCCTTTCTTGATTTGTATTCAAAAAAAAACATCATTTCCCTTTATTGTTTAACTTCTTGGTGCTTTTTAAAATTTTATTTTTTAAAATTTAAAAATTATGTTTGAATTTTGAAGCTCTGGGCTTGCGAGATATTGTCTTTCTTCACCAAATTCCCCTGGGTAGTTAAGTTAAAAGTTGAAAATTTTTAATTGTTTTTATTATGGGGCATAGTTTTTTTGATGGGTAAAAAAATTAAAAATTTAAAATTAGTTTTTTTTCTTTTTATTCAAAGAGAAAACAAAAAAATTATTTATTTATTAAAATGGGCCACCTTTTTAAAATTAAAGGTGGTCTGGGTTGCTATGAAAACCAAAATTTAAAAAATGTTTTTGGTTCAATTTTTAAATTGAATTTGTTAAAAGGGGAAACGATTGATTTTTATTTCATCGATGATGCCCAAACAAAAGCCCTTTAATTTAAAATATAAAATGTTGTTTTAAACAGTTTTGTATATGTATTTTGCCAAAAAAATTTAAATTATATGCACCCAATCGAAAAAAATGATTTTGGGTAACTCGGTCGTTCAAAAGAAAGCAAAAACCCCTTATTTAAAACAACCACTTTCTGGGGGTTAAAATGCTTTGATCCCTTTTTATTCAAACCCCTTTGTTGCCCCTTTTTCGATCAAGCAGGGAAAAATTGGATACATTAACTTAAAATTTCCCTACCCTTGGAAAAACTAGTGGGAAATTTTGTTGGGCTTTTATAATTCAAATTTGAAATAAAAGTTTTCCCTCCTTATCTAGATAATGAACATTACATGGGATAAAAAAACCCCATTCCCCTATTATCTAAAAAACGTATCATCAAAAGACAATGACTTTTAAATTAAAAAAAATAAATTGTATTTAATTTATGTCCCCTGTTATATTCTTTTATTGCCCTTGAGATCAAATTTAAAAGATGGGGCAAGTAAGATAATTAAATTTATTTACAATTTTTTGTTTGATTTTGCAAATTTATTTATATCAGTAAAGCAGGTGAATATCGGGCGAAAACTTTTATAAAAAATTAATAATTCCCAAATAAGGTTTTTTTACAAAGGGAAATATATGCTTTTACATACTGGGAAAATTTTTACCCGTTTTTGTATAAAAAAAGTATTACTTTTTGAAAAATACAATTTTTTTCCAAAACTTTTTAAAGCGATGTTTTTGGGGATCTTTTAAACGTGTTTTTTGTTTAATTTTTTTTAAAATAATTTTTAATGTAATGTTTGTTTTTAAAAGCAAAATTGGTGCCCTTTAAATTTAAAAAAAAAGGTTTCAATAAGGCCGATAGTAAATACAATGAAGATTTGCTTTGGCAGGAAATATCCGTCATCGAAAGGATGCAAGTTACTGTCACGTTTTACATTTCACATAACAAAGACGGTTCGATAAGTTACCAATATTTTTTGGTAATTGAAGTTAATGTTTTTTAAATACAAGCTAAATGTATGGAATTCTACAAAGGTTTGAAAAATGTGTTAATATTTAAAGAAACTCCACTGAGGATCAAAATTCTAAAAACATAACATTATAATTTCATACATAACTTTAACTGAAGGACAATAAATCAAACAATTAAAAAAAACGCATTATCTTTATCTAAAAATGATTTACGATTAAACAAATATTTGAATATTACAGATTTCATGAAATGTAATGCAATGATGCACGTTTTATGTTGATGTACATCCATTTACACAAATTGTTTACTTAATAAAATAAATATTCCTTAAAAAAAGATCATTTCAACGGAGCGGAGAAAAGATTCAACGCATTTAATATTAAATTAATTGTAGTTTTTTAATGCTCGAAAATCGATTGCAAGTGAGGCAAATAAAGCCATGCACATACTTTATACAAGAATATTTAACTTAGACTTGCCGTTGGACATTCAATTTAAGCTTTTTGACCAAACCATCTTACCGATCCTTACGTATAATTGCGAAATTTGGGGATTTGAAAACTTAGATATGCTCGAAAAAATACATAATGATTTCTTAAGAAAAATTACAAAAAGCAGAAAAAGCACGCCACTTTATATGTTGTACGGAGAATTAGGTCGATATCCACTGGAAATTATTGTTAAAACAAGAATGATAAATTTTTGGTCTAAATTATTATCGGGTAGTACAACAAAAATTTCAAGAATATGTTATGAAAATATGCTTCATTCTACAGTTTGCTATAAATGGTTAGATTGTATTAGAAATATTTTAAACGAAACCGGAAATACACATATTTGGATATATCAAAAGTCAACAAATGTCAAAAATATTGGTAAAAACATTAAGAGATTATTAATCGACTAATTCATTCAAAAATGGAATGGACAACTAGCTAATTCATCTAAGGGTACAAACTATAGAATATTTAAAAATGATATAATATTTGAACCATATTTAAACATACTGCCTGACAATTTGCGTTGTTCACTTTTCCATTTTAGAACTGGTAATCACAGGCTTCCCGTTGAAACGGGAAGGTGGCGTAATTCATTTCTCCCTTATGAAGATAGGAAGTGTAATTTATGCAGTTTGAATGAAATAGGCGACGAGTTTCACTATTTGTTTACATGTCCATCTTTTATTTTGAATTGAAAACGTTATTTATCAAATTACTTCTACAGACAAGCAAATATATTAAAATTTAGGGAATTATTCACAAGTGGTCGCTTGCAAACCCTTAAAAAATTATCGTTATTTGTTCGTGATATTATAAGGCACTTCAAAGTATAAACATGTTAGGAACATTTTACTTACCACAGTATTGTAATCCTCTAGAATTGCATCGTATTTTTAACATTAACCATTAATAACACACATTCCACTGCCTGTACTGACCGATACATATTAAGCGAATTTCTAATGACCTTGTCCCACATTCCAAACAATTGAAATCGTGCAATATACTACATTTGTAGTTTTCCAGATCTCGCGAGATTTCAATACTCATTCATAATATTTTACTATGACACGGGAAACTCGTGCAGACGGTCGTAGGCAGACAGTAATTTTGTTCGAGCGCTATCTATGTTTATTTTAACGCTATTATTTTTTTTCTCTCTTTCTGTCTGTTATACTAAATACCGGTCACCATTGTTTTTTTTTTCTTTTTTTGTGTGCTTTTGTTTGTTTTTTCGTGTTTTGTTTTTGTTTTTTTATATATTTTTTACAAAGAATTTTCTACTTATTTAAAAGAGTAGGTTATATCATGTACCTTATTTACATATGATTAAGGAAAACGTATTATATAATGACCTGTGTTGATATATTCAACAATAAGTAATGTATTCTAGTGGTGAGAGAATAGCTGTCCCCATGTTGTTTAACAATTAAACGCTTGATTTTGATATTTTCAATTAAAAAAAAATAAGAACCCAAATTTATACCATTGTATTTAGTCATACTGTTCTATGTAACGTGACTCACAAATAAAAGTATTTGTTGTTGTTGTTGTTGTTACATTTACTGTAATGACAAAAAACAAACACAATCTTGGTTTAGAAAATAAATCATTATCATTTGATTTTTCTTCAAATGTAAATGTTTCCATTGTTTGCCAACTAAATATAAGAACAATTCAAACTATATTAGCAACCATAATCTATTGCTCAATATAATAAGTGCAATATATCTATAGAATGTACCTAATGCTATTATATGTATTTTCTAAATAACAATTAGTGAAAGTGTTTTTGTTTAACTGCACATATTGAAAACAAACATCAGGAATTAATATGTGCAGCTCTTAAGTTATAATGAATCTGAATGAGTATTTAATTGCCGCATCTTCCGCTATACTTCAACAGTAATATTGTAATAATGTTTTTGTATCATCATTTTACCATCATATCTTACACTCTTGATCTAATCAACCTTGCAATGACGATACGATCAAATACACACCTCGTGGTTGAAAAGTTTAAAATGATTAACCTCATTGCATAACAATCAAAATTTTACTTAAAATGATAAGTTCTTTAAAAAAATAAGTCAGGGGTGAATCAACAAAATGAACATCATCAATAAACATTCTATTAAATACCAATATACTGGTGGTTTAACATTTCATTAAATATTATTTGCTTAGTTGTAAATAAAACAATACATTACGGGTGTTATACGATTTCCAACTATGCACACGTATAATTAAATTTATTTCCCCGGTACTTGTGATTTATAAGAAAAGATCAAACTCAAATACAACATAACAATATAATGATAATGGTTTTTGTTGCATTTCATTATACTTTTTACTTACTTTTTGTGAGAAATTTTGACTTTTGATTGTGTAAGAAATTAAACGGTAAATAAGGTTGAGGTGCCAATGTATGTGCATTTTGTTTATACCGAACAAATCAGAACGTTCTAAAGTTAGCCTCGATTCAGGTAAGTATAATTTATGCGAATAACCCTTTTATAAATAAACCACTTCATACATGTACATATCACTTTGCCGGTATAGCCAAAATATAAAGACTTTTGACAGACTAATTATAAGTTTAAGTTCACATAGACATTGGCAGAAAATATAGCATTATTATCATTCTAGCTTAGGAATGGAATCAGGTTTGTCCTGAAATATTTATATGTGAAGTATTTTTTTAATCGATCTTTCTTCTAAAACCTAATACTTTCTTGCAAAAGCTTGTCTCCCGAATGCAAATGTACCATCAAACAAAAATTAAGAATAACATCATTTTCACTTGTTCTCGTTCTGTTTTGTTATTTCGTCTGGCAAATGATGAAATAAACTTAAACGTTTTTTGATTGTTGATTCAACCACCTGATTTGAGTGTCAAATTAATTTTAAGGAAGAGGAATGGATAAAAAAGCGCTATCCGAACTACAAAAATATTGTAATAGTGTTTCATTATACTATCACACACGTCTTTTTTATTCTTCAACAAAGCATACGATTAAGTGGTATATACAAACAATAAAATAAAAAAAAACTTTGAATTCACTGTGAGAAACAATTCCTACAGGATTTTAATATCTATAGATATTTTCATGTAAGAAATTCCACTATTAGATGATATAATCTCATCTAGTTTATTTATTTGTAGCCTTATTTAACTGAGGGCCTATCGAAATCGAAATCTATTTTATTCTTTACAATGCAAATTTATTGCTTTCCTTTGAGAATTTGTATTTGATATTATATTTTTAAAATCGGCCGCGTATTTTTGAGGTTGAAATTTGTTTACAGTTATAGTGATGTTCCACTTTGATTTCAATAACCTTACTTATCATAATATCTATGTCTTGTGTGAGTTTACGTAGCACTTTTTGCCTTGTAGCCATTGACCTTATCTTTCAAAGTATATCACATAGATTGTTAAATGTTATTTATATTTAAATTTGAAACTTTTCCATTATTATATTTAATTAACAAATTCAATAATGTATTAGATACGCATTTAGCATCTTTTCATATAGTAGCATAAAAATCATGATATCACATATTATTATCACCTAAACATTACAGTTTACAATAATCATTTTTGAACGTATATGAGACTTTACAAATTCATTTGATATTGAACAAGAAACAGGGAAATATAGATAATATACCATGTACTGGTAGTTTAATCATAATCTTTATGTAAACAATAACTTTGCAAAACATCATGTTTACCAGCATGAAAAATGATTGCACTGATATTGGGTTTTCATCTTATCTTACATATTGTTACATCTTATATAACATAAACTACAAGCAAGATTATGCTATGTGATTAAATATATGATATTATTTAAGATTTCATAAAATATATTAACTGATTGATGTACATATCACATGGATTTAAATTCCTTTCAACATTTCTTTAACTAAATATTAAATTAAATATTCTGTTAAAAATGATCATCGTAAATAGACGAGACAGCGAATGGATTAAGGGACTTAGTTTTCATGTTTTGTTGCTCTAATTATTAACATGGTTTTAACATGTCAAACGTTTATCAGATTTACTGCTATAGGTATGAGTAAAAATAAATTATATCGAAAATGTTTATCAATCTATTTATGAAAATGAAAAAGAATATATTGAAAAATAAAATATAAGATAAAAGTCATTAAACGATATTTAAGTCAAAGTATTTCAATACTTAAAGCTTTGTTAAGTTTACATTTTCGATTTTGCCATGAAAATATACTTTTTAAATGATATGTAAAAATGACTGGCTATGGAAATTTTAGTTTAGTTTTATTTTCAACAAATTTATTTTAGCTCGATTGCGAAACAAGTTTTTGCAACTAACCAGTACTGGTGTCGTATGAGGAAACACGGTCGCGACCCGAGTATGGCTCAAACCTATGATTCCTGGGTTGAGAGGCGGAAACCTTAACCACTAGGCCCTTTCCCTTCATGCTCCCCTATGGAATTTTATTTAGCTTCACTTATTTTACATGCAATAATTACGCAATGATTTATTGTGTAAATTTAATTAACTCAAACTACGATAGCAATACTAAATTGCAAAATCAAGTGAAATATGAACAGTAAAATCTTATGAAATTATGGAATCCCATATTGAATTTAAACAAAAACATTAAATATTTTTGTTGTTTAAACTTTTGAGCCTTAAACATTTTACAAAAGAATATCCCAAATGTCAAAATTGAAAATGTTGCAGTCTCGGCGTGACTGAGCCTGTTCCATAGACGGTCCTGGTTAGCGCAAGCTACTGTCTACGTCCCATAGCACCGGCTGATGATAATAAATAAAGCATGGTTATCTATTTATTATGTGTTTAATTAAAACGATTACAACCCTTCTTGAAGTAGCAGCATACTATTTTGTCACGCTGTTATTTAAGTTCAAAATTCTTTGATGTTTAATAATAGAGATATTCTATATCACAACCCCTTTTAGAATGAAGTTTTGAATCGACCAAAGATCACGCAATAACATAACTGTACTTAAACATTTTATAAAATATATTTTAATATAGATACAGATTTATATCCTTTAACTTAACTTATGTTAACTTTATTTAATAATTTCCATCCATAATGCATATTTTAAACAGACATTGCGTATAAAAATATCTCATATAGAGAAAACACTTAGAGCTATAAACAATACACCCGCGTCTGCAGCATTTTCAGTTTTTTTCCAATTGGAGTGTAATTCTTTAAAGCATCATATTTCTCCATATCATTTCAAATTTCAATGGTACATTGTACTTAATCGTATTTACATTGTTCTCACCCCTGTGATAAACATTATATTGTTCTTCTTTATAACCCCGCACCTAGGAAATAAACATCGCTTTATATGTAAATGTTTTCAGTTTAATTACTAACAAATTTTAACGATTCTGTAATGGTCTCAGCGTCTGTTATACTTCAAGAACAATCATGCTATAATATGTATATATAAATTTGTTTCTACTTACAACAAATGTATAGTTGATCGTACTTACCATTTAATAAAATTTTCTTGCTCTGAAGTACACGAAAAATTGTACTACTTGTTTAAAATTAGTTGAAAATATTAAACCAACATCTTGTTAGCGTATCGTTAATGAGATCACGTTCAAATAATCGCAAGTGTACTTTCGAACATGTAAAATAGACCGAATAACAAATAATTATTTTTTTATTTGGCTGTGGATCTTGAGTAGGAAATTTTAAGCAGAATATTACAAACCACACAAACTATCTAGATGCAATTCATATTATAACAAATGAATTCATTTTGGAAGTTATCATGTGAAGAATATTGTTTAATTTACAAATTGCAATTTTTCTCATTAAGAGTTTGATTAATTTTCAAAAACAATACAAATATCAAAGCAGGGTGTAATGAGCACATGAAACATTTTTAACATTTCCAAACAATTATGTCTTGCATGATATAGCAATATTACAAACTTTAGGGAATATGAAAAATCATATTTCAAAGAGAACGAGAACTTCTTAAATCGTTTTCAACATGATTTTGTGCCGATGACAATATGAAATTCATAATAATTTCAATTGAAATAACTCCTGCTATTGATTTATGGACTTCCTGTGTGTTGCCAATATGGCTAGTTGAGTAATGTTCATGAGAACAGGCAAAGAAATTCCTCTAAAGAAATCATTTTGTTGTGTGTTTCAAAGACTTTCACGAAAATTGGTGCCAACCGTGATTTTTATATTTTTGACCCTTAGTAATCTTCCTAGGACCAATTTTGCTTGTCTGTGACAGTTTCTTACTTTCTCGCAGACTTCAAGGAATCTTGGTGTCAACCGAGATTATAACATTTTGACTTTCAGGAACCATAGTGGTCTATTGAGCCGGTGTGCGACCGTTTTTTAGCTATTAATTGATTTAAAGAATAAATATGTGCTGATATAAGACAACCCGAATCACATTTATGTTTAAATTAAATGAATATATCAATTCTCATAAACATAAAATAATAAGTATATTTTGACTTACCAGGAGATAACATTTTAGGAGCCTGTCTTCTTTTTCCAGTGTACCAAATCTATGAAACATTTAAAATATATAGTAAAGATATTATTTTAATAAAATAAGTGCAATATATCTATATAATTATACCTAATGCTGTGTGTTTTATTATATTTAGTGTAAATGTTTCTGCTCAGTCGCACATATAGAAAAAACAACAACAACAACAACAACAAAAACTCATGAAATTATAAGAAATTAAGAAAAGTTTTTACTACTTTATCTTCCGCTAAATTTTAACATCAATATTGTAATTATGTTTCTTTATAATTATGAATCCATGATTTCTTACATTCTTGCTCTAATTAACCTTGCAATTACTATATGATAAAATATGGACCTCTTGGTTAAAGGGTGTAAAATAATTAACCTAATTGCAAAGATATTAAGAACACACGTTCAAATGATTAGTACTTTAAAAATAAGTGAGTAATGTATCAACGAACTCACATAAATAAACATTCAATAAAATAGTAATACCACTAAAATATCAATTAGTTAATTATATACAAAACAGTCTAAACACAATACGATTATCAGCTAGGGTGATAATTTATATCAAACTTAACTTTGTTTAAAAAGATCATGTTAAAGTGTACTATTTGTGATTACATTTCAGTTAGTTTTGAACAATGAATAGATTTCTAATTTTCAACTGTATAACTAGGCGCATAATTTTATTATCTTTGTCCTCTTTATGTTTTGTACATGCGTCTGCTGAATGATGAAATAAACAATACTTTTTTTTAAATTATTTGTTCAACCACCTGATTTGAGTTTCATATTAATATAATGTAAGAGAATTTGATAAAACACGCTTCCCGATTTATAATAATATTATTGTTTTTTGTTGTTGCTTTTTTTGTGTCATTTTATTATAACAATCATAAAGTGAAAGAAAAACAGAGAACGTATTGTACCAATACCATAGGATTGAGTAGTATAAACAAACAATAAAACAAAATATACTTTTCAACTGTTGTAAATATACGAGCAAAACAGATTTCTATAAGAACTTAATCATCACGCAAAACAAAGTGTTTGCTTAGAAAGAAAGGAATCAAATAGGACCTAAGTTACAAACAAATATATAACTAAAAAGAAAAGAAAACCACAGAAATAAACATGAATTGCAATTAGGTCCAAAGGGTTTTGATATTCATAACTTTGCTATGTTTGTTTGTATATAGACGATATCAACTCATTAATTTACATTTATTTGTTTGTAGCCTTATTTAACTGATGGTCGATTTGAACCCATTGGCCTTATCTTTCAAATTATATCACACAGATTGTTAAATATGCAACCTTATAATTTGAAAATTTTCATTAATGATTTTTACTACATTTCAATAATCTTCAATTAAAACGCAATTTACATATTGACTTTAATGATATAAGTTATTTTTGTGCTAAATTGTAACTGTCTAAAAGAGTTTTTGAGCAAATATGAGGCTTGCAAATACTGAACAAAAAAAAACAACAGGTAAACAGAGATAACATATCTCGCAATTCCATCATTATCTTTATGTAAACAATAAATTTGAAAAACATCATGGTTACGAGCATGAAACATTTTTTGCACAGATAATGCTTTTTATGACATGTAATATAACATAAAACTACAAGCAAGATTATGTTATATAATGAAATATACATATACTTAAAATATAACTGATTGATGTACATATCACGTGGAGACGTTTGCTCTTAATGAATTAAATATACACTAAAATTGAAAATTGTAAATATAAATTGCGAAGAAATTTAGGCGCAGTTTACGTGTTTTGTTTGATGTCGTTTTATAAGATACCTTTAACATTTAACATCTGTTTCAAATATTACAAAATAAATAAATAGATAAACAAATATTCAAAAAAATGGAGACATATTTGGTAAAACGATACCAATGTCAATGTGTTTCAATACTTAAACCTTTTTTAAATTTTCAATTTTAATTTGTCCATTAAAATGTACATTTCAAAAATATGAAAAATAATTGACAAACTATGACTTTGGAAGTGTTTAATTCATCTTCGTTTATTTTTCATATGCTTTTAAAAGAAATTGGATACACGATTATTTTTTATAACACAATAATTTATTGTGTTAATTTACTTTACTCAAACTTCAAAGAAACAATGTTTAATTGCAACATTGAATAAAATATGATCATAAGGTGTGGAATTTCACACTAAATCTAAAGGAAATATTGAACAATTGTGCTACAACTTTAGCACAGAAAGTTTAGTATCCAGAAGTGTGTTTTTTTAAAGGGAGAAAAACGAAAAACTGAAAGAATATTTAAAAAGGCAAAATTTAACATGTTGCAGACTTGCTTTGATTTAGCCTGTTAATGGACGGTACTGGTAAGTAAGTAATAGCTACTATATCTGCCCCCTAGCAACGGATGATGAAAGTTTATAAACATGATAATTATAATTATCTTATTATCATGTGTTTAAGATGATATGCAGTGATGAAAAATATAAACTTCAGTATTAAACGGTTAAAACCCTGCCATGGCATTTTGTTCCGCAACATTTCATAGTTTAACAGTGTTAAAATTCACAATTCATGTGTGTTGATTAATGGAAGCATTCTAATGAGGTTTTGAAACTGAAAAACAAACATAATTTTACTGCAAGATATATTCCAATTAATACAGATTTATACAAGCATAAAGAAGGTTCAGTTTATCAAATAATTTTAATCAGAGTGTTGAACAAAATATCTCATATGGTATTTGACAATACATATGCGCTTGCAACATTTTCAATTTTGCCATTTTCGGAGACTTAGGAGTCTTTAATTGCATCATCTTTTCTCTTTCATTTCGCAGTTCAATCGTATTTATTTATATTGTATTCATTTCTCACTATAACGTGCTATTAACTTGAGATTGTTTCCTTATAACAACGCACCTAGGGAATTAACGTTTTATGCACGTGTAAAACACTTTAATTACTAACAAATTTTAACGACTCTGTAATGGCATCAGCGTCTGTGATATTTCAAGAACAACGTTGCTATAATATTTATATATTAATTTGAGTCTAACTACAACAAATACACTGTTGATCGTACTTACCTTCAATAATATTTTTGTACTTTGAAATACACGAAGAATTGTATCTCTTGGTTTAAAGCTATTGAACTTACTAACATCATCTTAATTTAACGTTTTAGAGACCATGTTTAAAAAACCGTATGTGTACTTTCGAATGTATAAAACAGACTGAATAACAAAATAAATATATTATAACTTACACTAATTTATATTTTCGGGCAAACGTTTATTCTTTCGAAAGAAAGATTAAAAGGATATTTAAACGTAGATCTATTATAACGAGTATTTAGCTCTTTTATTTGCTTCCTTTAGTTAACACAGCTATTGTTTGAATATTGAAACAAAGTATACCATTTTAAAGAAAAGTGTTTGCATATCTCTATTGAAAAAGTGGCAAATGCAAGAAACTGTTGCATTAAGGTTAAAACTCTTCTTAAAATAGCAGCATAATAGTTTATTCCGGGAAATAGTATAATTCTTTTTTTTTCGTACAATATTCATGCGTTTAAATAACGGAGACGTTCTGTGTTATAGTTCTTAATAGATTGTGGAAGGAACATAGACATCTTTTTTAATTTTATAAACATGTTTCTTAAGATATAGCTACATATTCTTTAAACTGTTTTGTTTAATAAAAAAATGAAATATCATCAACAACTGTGTGTTACAACAATAACAATATCAGTAATGAACAATTCAAAAAACACACCAGTAATAAGCATATTGAAGATTTAATAATTGCCTTGTTTTTTTTTATTATTTTGTGTATTATTTTTCACAATTGTGAAAATCACAACGTAACACAATACAATGCAATACATAATGTCATTTAATTTGTCGATGGTAACACGTAAATATTCATTACAAATCATTTAAGCATTTTTAGTACACAAATGTGTTTGACTTTGAATCTTGAGTAGAGTAGGACATTCAAGCCAAATAGAACAAACCACACAAACTAACTTGATGCAATTTATATTATAACAAATGAATTCATTTTGAAAATTACCAGGTGTAGAATATTTTTCAATTTACAAATCGCACTTTGTCTCATTAACAGATTGATCAATCTTCAAAAAAGCAATTATTAGAAATATAAAAGGAGGCTATAATGAGCACAGGAAACGTTTTTAACACTTTCAAACAATTATTTCTTGCATGATATAACAATTTTAGTAACTTGAAATCAATGACTACAATCAACTCTTCTGAGGAAAATATCAAAAATCATATTTCAAACAGAACGTGAATTTCTTGAGTTGTTTTTAACATGATCTTGTGCCGATGACAATATAAATTGAATGATAATTTCAAATGAAACATAACTGCTGCTATTGTTTTATGGACTTTGTTAATATGGCTTGTTGAGAATTCTTCAAAAGAAAAGGCAAACGAAATCAAATCTCCAAAGAAATTTATGTCCTTACTGTCCGGCAATAATAATATAGGGATATATTGACAATGGCTTGTAGTGATTTATACCTTAAAGAAAAACATTCTCAAATAAAACTGATTCTGTCCGCCAACATTTATACAGCGGTATTGAGAGGTATATTAACATGTTTATATTTTAGTTATCATCTTAAACAGAAGCATTGTTTTGGTATGTCGTGATATTACTTAAACAATATCATTTCTAAAGGAAAAAGCTGCCAAGAACTATAAAAGGATATAATGACAAGGTTATATTATTCTCCTTAACCATTCCTAAAGAACATTTACGTCAGTTTCATGAGAGGGGTTAAATATTTAATATTAAATAGATCATCTACACACAATAACTTTTCTTTTACCTCAAAGCAAAGACTGTCACCAAGAATAGTTTTTTCCCACCGATTAAAATGTTTTCATTGCATCTTATCGAACCAATGTTACCCTGCTTGGTTTTAACAAGTCATTTAAGTTTATAATAAACTTTCGTAAAATCTCTAAAGAATTATGGAAATTAAGCAAAATCTTTTTCATTTTGAATCCCCTCTCAATTATTTAGCCATGGAGAAATACAAATTAGAAAAAAATTTTCTTAAGAACTTGTCTTCATTGATTTAAAAAAAAAATCAAATCGTTTAAGACTACATAATTGATTGTCGCTATTTGTGTTATTCACATATTAAGAAGGAAGAAATACTGAATTGTTAAAATGAATTCCATTTAATATTAATTTACACAAATATTCTATTTATACATTTTTGTCATGTACACGATTGCTACAAACTTCTATTCCTCACGTTGTTTCTTAAGTATCATTTTTTTCCGACACTTGATTTTGCTTGAACATATTGAAAGTGTTTAATATGATAAAAATAAATAAATAAATAAATAAATAAATGAATGAATGAATGAATGAATGAATGAATTTGTTAATTTGTTTAAGAGATTTTACTGTTTTAGCCTCAAAATAAAAAGAGAAATTATGTTTAACTACCTGAGGCAACTATTAAGTTAATGACGGGTACAAAAAACAATTAAATATTAATTTTGTTTTAAAAAGACAAAAAATATGATAATGTTACCCTTCATGTTTTATCCTTATTTGTCAAGTTATTCTTTGATCTTGAGTTTTCATATTTCTACGTCATTAATGCAACACTATTTTGTATAAATAAACAATACCTGATCAAAAGTAAAAATTAGTTATTTTATCACAAAAATGGAATCCTCAACAGAATTGATATTTTTCATTAAAATGACATTATGCTCATTTTGTTTACTGTCAAGTTAGGATAAATTGGTAATATGTTACTAGAGAGTAAATATTATAATTGTATTTGACCAATAATTGACATTGAAAAATATATATAGGATAAAATATCAAAACTTCCTTAAGTTATATAATTATATAACATGACCGTACCTCTCTTTGTAACAATTGGAGGTTGCTGACACATTCCGAACAATATTTTATAGAAATGTCCTAATAACACTATTTTATCACTGCAATGCATACCACTGACAGCTGCGACATTATCGAAGCGCATTATCTCTTCAATTTCATCAGTCCATGTTTGTTTTGTAGCAATATATATCTTTAAATGTCACAGCAAAATAATCATTTAAAGTTTAATGCATTAGTGCCTTTGACGTAAAATTATTCGTCTTCAAATTAGCGAAATGTAATCAAGTGGTGCTTTGACTTCCATACAAAACGCTCAATCACCATATATGTAATAATTGGCAAAATGCAACAGAAGCAAAAGATGGTTCAGGTAATTGGCAAAATAGTGTTATTTTAACAGGACATAAAACGCATTTGTAAAGTAAAATTTAAGCATGTTTTTGGGTCATAATAGGCTTTTACTGGTTTAAATTCATAATATCAGTATATTACTTACCTATTTCAATTGAGTCATGCCTAATCAGTTTGTTTCATCTTAAAGTATTTCTCATTATTATTCCAATATTAATATAGGTTTCAGCAAAAGAAATGGTTAAGACTCAAGCCCTATTTGAACAAATGCCTTTACCTTTCTATCACAACTTTTTTTCTAGAAAAAAGAGAAATATTTTCATGTAAATGTTAAAGCAATCCGCTCTTTGTAAACTCGTAAACGTTATTGCGCGGCCTAAATTTCTTCACTTCATGAAATAGTTAAAATTATGCAATGAATGCTTTGATTTGGTACATGCCCTGATTAATCAAACATATTACACTAAAACATAATTTTTTTCAGACGAATCTTTTCTACAGATTTAGTAATACTTTAAAAAACCAATATTGTCAATTTATCTGAATACATCGTTTTGCTTGTTAATGTACCTCTTAACAAATTTCTCTTCATTAAAAACGTGTCGAAATAAAATAAGAACACAACATAATAATATAAAGCTATTATCAATTACTGAATTAAATTGCTAATGCATATCAATCCAAGCTGATACTAAACGTTTCAAGTTCAACTATTTAGTTTGCGTTTAGTATCAATAAGGGGTCAATTTCAGTTGTGAAGAACAGCACGAGGTCAATTAAAGTTGCTTCATTGAGTTTCATGATCTGTATACACCGAGCAACATTTGTCAAACGCACTTATTTAGCATGCATGTATCTCTTTGAATTGTCTAGGTAAATAATCACAGTTAAATGCTTTTTGTATTAATTTCTTTAATTAGCTAATAGCTGACAAACTTACATTATTCATTTACAAACGATATAAGCAATATAGTATTCAAGTAAGGAGTCCAACTATTTTAAAACAAAACATAGATATATCTAAATGTGAGCTTCTGTAAAATACATACGAACATGTTGCTACTTGACAGAAAGCGAATTATGTTTTAGTTATTTTTTTCCGACATGAAAGAACTCCGACTTCGTGATCGTGAATTAACATATATTAAAATATTTTTACCGACGTCGTTTTATTAAAACCATTTGTTAATTGCAATTTTCAATGAAGTCTGAAACAGAGAAATATTTTTTTTCTTTAAAGAGATATTAAGAAAGAATTAAGAAATTATTTAATAGATTCTCTTTCTTGACTTTGTATTAAAAAAGTGAAACAACATTATCGGTATGATTATATTAATTTACTATCGTGCATTTTTAATGTATGGTTTTGTTTCACATTTTAAGACATAAATGTTTGAATCTTAAGAAGCTATTTTCTTGCCTGTTATTGTCTGCATTCAGCACTCTCATCATAGTTCAATTTTCTGTCTGCAAAATCTTCTAATTGTCATTTGTTATATGCATATGTTTATGATTAGTAAACCCATTAACTTAAAATTACATTTTTTACTTTTCTATTTCACAAAGGAAATCATTAAAATTATCATTTTAGTGACACACTTAAATGTGTCAGAGTCGCTATAAACATAACATAACATAACATAACATAAATTACAAAGTTTATAGCAAGCAATACATAATTGCGGCAGGTACATGAAAACGTGTTTTCAGAAAAAAAACCCCAAAAAAAACAACAAAAACCAATGAACATATCTTTATGATTACAATTTAATTGATCTAGTTATATGTGTGAAACGATTGATTTCATACGATGATTGCCAAGCAAATGTTTACATCAAAATATATAAATTGTCTGCACAAGCCAGTTCTTACATTTTATTGTGCACCAACACAATTAATGTCATATGGCACCGAATCAGTAAAGATGATTTTGGCTAACCTCGGTCGTTACAAACTGAAAACAACACCAGGTTACAAAACCATCTCACCTGCTGGGGCTAAAGGATGCATAGACTCCACTCCATTATTCAAACCCATTTAGACGCCTCTTACGATCACACAGGAATAAATGGTATACATCAACAGTTTCTATAATTCTCATACCTCTTATATCTATTTAGGAAAGATATCTACAGCATTTCGTTTAGTATTTCCGTTTTCCTGAAAAGACCACATTAACAATTCATTTCTTATTATTATTTATCAAGATTTAAAGCAAAAAAAAAAACTTTAACTTTTGCGGAAGTCAAAATATAAGGATTATGTGTTCATTTACACAAATATTCCTTGACAGAGATGCCTTTTGAATTATTGTTTAAATTCTCTTTAAAAGGATGCTCATTTTAGGTTAAAAACATTTGAAAAAAGATACTTTAATATCCTCAATTTTAGTCTTATCATTGTCTTCAATAAGTATAAGTAAATGCCATGCCCGTTCATGTTTAAATCTGTCTTTGTTATTTAAGCAAATGGGTAAGAGAAGGTAAAATGAAACTTTAAACTTTTCAAATCTTCCATAGTTAGTCTAAAAATATATAAATGCATATTTAAATTTAATCAATTTTATAGTCATTATTGTCTTAGTACTTAATAATTAGACATTTGATAACCTGCATATTATTGTATGTCCTTTCAGCTAGACAACACTTGTAATAGTGTAAAAGCATTATTTTGTTCAAACAAGACTATTCGAATACATTTTATATTGCGGAAAAAACATGATAATAAATCAAGCTATTAAAAACAATTATATCTAAGTAAAATTATTTATGAATTACATCAGCATGAACATAAGCGCATGACATTTCATGAAATCTTATACACTATATACTACAAGAAACATAAACTACGAGCAAGATTATGTGATAAGATTAAATACACATTTACTCTCCTGTAAGTTTTGATACAATGTAATACATTGATGCAGAAGTTATGTTCATCTAAATCCGTTTCCGGCGACTATTTACGTAATAAATTGAATATTCAATTTAAATTGATCATTTAAACAAGAGAATAAACCGACAATTTACTACATTTCAATAATCTACAATGCAATTTTTTCACATATATACATTAATGATATTTATTACATGTTTTGCAGTAGATTACTGAATTATAACGGTTAATTATATTCTGATAATTTCACAGTAATGATTACCAAATATAATTTCACAGTAGCCGAACTATATTTGGCGTAAAAATAAAATATTTATCATTAATGAATGTTTTTTTCAGCGGAAATGTAGTCAATCATAATAAAAAATGTACGTGATAACTGTAGTTCGTAAATATTTACGAACGTTGTGCTGAAAAACATCTAAAATCTAAAAATAATCATGGAATTATATTTTGCTTCAACATTGTGACGTCATTATTTGATGACGTCGTGAAGATAAGAGCATGACGTTACGCGGCAAAAATCAGTAAAATGGTGTAAAAATCGTTAAAAAAATCATGAAATAAACAGAAAATTTGTTTGTTTTACATGTAAGATCAAATAATATTTCACTCGTGAACCCCAGCTATTATATTTTCACTCGTGGCTACGCCACTCGTGGAAAATATTGCATCTGGTGTTCACTCGGTGAAATATTTTTCGATCTTACACTGAAACAAACAAATATCCTCTATATAATTATTATTTGCGCATATATGTAACAGTTTAAAAGAATTATTTTTTAAGAAAATATGAGACTTGCAGATACTGAACAAGAAACGGGAAACATAGATAATATATCTTTCAATTCAGTCAGTATCTTTATGTAAACAATAAATTTGAAAAACATCATGTTTACGAGCATGAACACTTTTTCCACAGATAATGCTTTTCCTGAAATCTAATATAACATACAACTACAAGAAAGATTATGTTATATAATGAAACATGTGTATTATATAAGATTACATAAAATATACCTGTATGATGTACTTAGATATCACTTAGATAAGGATCCATTTCCACAGACCTTCCACTTAATGAATTATATATTCCATTAAAACTAAAAATTGCAAATATAACATAATTTTATTTTTTTTTCTTTGTTTGCTGTAGTTTTAATACATACATGTACCTTTAACATGACAAAAGTATACGTGATCATTAATTATACTTTCTGTTTTAGTTACGGTAAAAATAAAATCTATTTAAATGTGTTTTAAATAAAATAAATAAAGAAATAAGTTTTTCAATTTAATTTGTTTATGGAAATGTTCTTTTTAATACTATGAGCAAATAATTGAATAGCTATGACATTTTATGTTTTTAATACAGCTTCGTTTATTTTTCATTTGCTTTAAAACCTATTAAGATACACAACTATTTTTTATTACGCAATAATCTATTGTGTAAAATTAATTAATTCAAACTGCACAAAAAAACAATACACGATTGCAAAAATCAAATGAAATATGAACATGAAATTATGGAACTTATATATATTTTAGCGAAATATTCTACATTTTTTGTTACAATTTTGAGCGTTTAGTATATTTATCTTTAGTGCTTTTATTTTACAAGAGAAAAAGAACCCCGAAAAACTTAAAGATCATCCAAAAAGACAAAAGTAAAACTGTTGCAGGCTCAGCTTGGATGAGCCTGTTTATGGACGGAACTGGTAAGTTAAACTTTCTATCCACGGCCAGAAGCAACGGCTGATGATAATTAATAAAGATGATAAGTATGCTTATCTATTTATTGTGTGTTAAAGACATGAAGTGTTCAACAAAATCTAAAAAATCAAATTAGAGAGTTTTAAACGGTTAAAACCCTGCTTGAAATAACAGCATTATATTTTTTATGCGACATTTTATTGTGTTAAGGTGTCACAGAGACAATCTATTTTAAACTCCTTTTAAAATGAGGGTTTGAATCGACCAGCACAACATTGAGAAACATAATTGTACCGCAAATACGTTTTATAATATATATTTTCAATTGTTACAGTTTTATACCCTTTTAAAAACGTTCAATTATTTCAAGATTTAAAACAGAATGTTAAACATTCCAATTTAGCCGTCTTCGGTGACTTAGGAGTCTTTTATTGCATCATCTTTTCTCTTTTATTTCGCAGTTCAATCGTATTTGTTTATATTTCATTCATTTCTCACTCTAACTTGCTATTAATTTGAGATTGTTTCCTTATTAAAACGCACCTAGGAAATAAACATGTTTTATGCACGTGTTAATAACTTTAATGACTTATAAATTTTAATTAGTCTGTAATGGCCTTAGCGTCTGTGATATTTCAAGAACATTGATGCTATAATATTTATATATTAATATGAGTCTTACTACAACAAATGCTGTTGATATTAATTACTTTCAATTATATTTTGGTATTTTGAAATACATAAGAATTGTACCGCTTAGCTTGAAGCTATCGAAATAACTAACAGCATTTTAGCATAACGTTTTAGAGACCATGTTTTAATAACCGGAAGTGTACTTTTGAATGTGTAAAAAAGACCGAATTACAAATTAAATACATTTTAACTTAAACTTACTTATATTTTCGGGCAAACGTTTATTCTTTCGAAAGAAAGATAAAAAGGATATTTAGTCGTGGATCTATTATTACGTGTATTTAGCTCTTTGTATTTGCTTTCTTTAGTTAAAACAGCTATTGTTTGAATTTTGAAACAAAGTATACCGTTTGAAAGAAACGTGTTTGCATATTTTCATTGAAAAAAAAACGGCAAATGCAAGAAACTGTTGCATTAAGTTTA